>NW_027532825.1:604905-654794 GCF_008692635.1 Crocuta crocuta | reverse complement strand
ATGCATTATTTGAAACAGATTTATTATTACTATTATTTTTAATTTCTGTATGAGACAACATCATATAATATCAACTCTTACCCAATGCTAGCTGATCTTGTCACAATTTACTCTTTGCTACCTTCCCAGCCTGTTGCCAAAAGGCACTCTTGCTGCCCAGCTGCTGAAGCACATTGTAGTCCTGGAAGGTATATGAAGGTTTCTGAAACAGGGAGCAGTTAGATCCGCTCTGAAACGAAGACTGTAGATGAAACCGAGTATGGAGAATCATCTAAAGCCATTATCTCTGAGTACTTGCCAGGAAGAGTTAAATTAGATAATTACCTCTGTGTTTAAGCATCTCACACGATGAGGTCTAGAGAAATCGAATTCACGGGAACAGACAGAATGTGTTCTAAGAATTAAATGAAGTTGCCAAAATTCTAGGCCTTTGCTCTTCTGTTGTTCTAAGTCTGTGCTCTCTTTGTCATGTTTTTCATTAACTCTTCTACATATTAGATATCTGTTCCTATCTTCCTGTATTTCTAAAAATAATAAAGCTAATTAGATATAAAAATATATAAAATTCTAGATTAAGGTGTTATCTGATTAACAACCCTGATAGAGCTTTGCTACCTTTTCAGTAAAATACACATGAACCCAAAAAGAGAAAAAACATGTACAGTAGAGAAAACAGAAGTTAAACCCAGTAAGCCCATGTTTCACTGCTCAATTATTGACAAATAACTTAGTTTCTCCTTCTCTGTGAACAGGGAGATAAAGATATCTATGTCTCAGGGTTGGTGTGAAGAGGAAAGAGATCATGCTTATAAAGCAAGTAGTATGATGTTCAATATATAAGTAAAAGTAGATATACATGTAGCTATACACACATAGTGTGCTTTGGATATAAGGTCAATGGATTCAGATTGAGTACAACATCCACTGAATTTCCAAAGAAACTAAAATACAAAGAATGAACAAACAACAAAGACAAAAGCAGAAGGGGAGGAAGCGATCTGCATTTCCCGTGTCTACCTCCCAGTACAGAGAATGAAATTTCCTTAATAAATAAAATATTTTAAAAAGCAAAACAAAACAAAACCACCACAATATGTTACCCATGCTTAATTTTTTCCAAAATAATATATTGTAATACAAATCATATTTTTCGGGTCCAGCAAGGTCAGTGGTCTCGACAGTTCTGAACTGATGGCAATCAGTATCTCAAAGAAATATCTGTGCTCCATGTTTGCTGCAGAATTATCCATAAGGGACAAGATACGGACACAACCTCAGTACTTCCCAAGGAATAAATGGATAACAAAAATGATATATACATGAAATGTTATTCACTATAAAAAAGAAGGAACTCCTACCATTTGTGACAATATGCATGAGGTTGAAGCTCATATGCTCAGTGAAATTAACCAGACGCAAAATGACACATACTGTATGTATATCACTTATATATTGAATCAATAAAAGTCAAATGTACAGAACCAAGGAGTAGAATAGTGGCTTCTGACAACTGGGAATGAGGGGAAATGGGGAAATATTGATCAAAAAGAAAAACTTTCAGTTATCAGATAAACAAGTTCTGGGAACCTAATGTACAGCACAGTGATTACTGTATACTTAAAATTTACTAAGAGAATAGAATGTATGTGTTCTCACCTCAAAATAAAACATAACTATAAAAGGTGACATGTTAATTAACTTCATTATGGTAATTTCACAATGTAAACATAAAGCATCACATTGTACGCCTTAAAAAATCATGTTGTGCAACCTAAGTATATATATATTTTTTATCAATTATACTTCAATGAACCCAGATAAAAGTAAAAAATAAAATACATAAAAAGTTATTTGTATAAGCAAAAATTTTTTTAAAAAATACTCATAAAATTGGTTAATAGGGACCCACAAATATGGCTGGAGAATTGCTCCCCTTTGCAGCACCCAGGTGTCTGCACATATCCAAGGGGCCGAAAGAGAAGATAGTCCCTGACTCAGCATGGAAAGACCGGATTTTGTGCAGGCTGTAGAGATCACTAGGGCTCTGGTGTCACAGGCAACAGGGACAACAAGAAACTTCCTTGAGGAGAAACAGGTCTTACTTTTTGTTTTACCTTTTTTTTTTTTCCACAGATAATTTATTGTCAAGTTGGCTCATCCCCACAAGTGCACTCTTCCATGCCCATCTCCCCCCTCCCCCCCACACCCAGGAGTCCTCAGTTTGTTCTCAGCATTCAAGAGTCTCTCATGGTTTGCCTCTCTCCCTTTCCCCCACCATTTCCCCCCTTCTTCTCCCTCGTGGTCCTCCATTAAGTTCCTCCTAATCCTCCTAATCCTCCTATACGTGCAAATATGGTAGCTGTCCTTCTCTGCCTGACATATTTCGCTCAGCATAACACCCTCAAGGTCCATCCATGTTGCTACACATGGCCAGATTTCATTCTTTCTCATTGCCATGTAGTATTCCATGGTATAGATAAACCACATCTTCTTGATCCATTCGTCCATTGATGGACACTTAGGCTCTTTCTTTTAAAGGTAGAGGAGACAATCATCCTTTCAGCTGATCTACAGTTGCCTGAAGGGAAATGAATTGATAAAACTGTCCTTGTTAAGTACAGGAGCCCTCCCTGGGGGCCTCTCACCTCCTACCTACTGACGGGCCTGATGAGGAGTGCTGAGAACCCAGATGAGGGTGGGTAGGATGGAAAGGCTTTGCTCAGACATATAATTATACAAACAAACTGCCTAATGTCACACTGCACTCTCTGCCCAGGCCCTTCCTCATTCCAGATACCCTATTGCTAAGTCATTTTTGACCATGATAAGAATGTCCCTTTTGATCTTATATAAAACCACGTCTTTAAGCCTATTAATACATTTGACAGGAAAAAACAGGTAATGAACAATTCAAAATAAATAAACAATGGGGTGCCTGGGTGGCTCAGTGGGTTAAGCGTGTCTGACTTTTGGCTCAGGTCATGATCTCACAGTTTGTGACTTCAGAGCCTTGAGCCTGCTCCAGATTCTGTGTCTCTCTCTCTCCCTGCCATTCTTTCACTCACACTCTGTGTGTTTCTCTCTGTCAAAAATAAATAAACGTTAAAAAAAGAAAGAAAAAATAAACAAGTAACAATGAAAGGGAATGCTGGAGGCCCACTCCAGCAGGTCCAGGGGTCCCTGAAGGAGGGATGGTGTTGGCGAGGGAGGGGTGAGAGCCCTGAGAATCTTTCTGATCACCAGGCAGGTATCTCTGCTCTGACTAGGGCTCAACTTTATTTTATAAGTAAGTGTTTGGGGGATGGCACAGAAGTGGCATTTGCCTTAGACAATGATTTCTGATGACAAACTTCTTTGATATGTAAGAATTTCCTGGAACATAGATTTGTAGAAGACTCCTGCATAACCTTTATCAATAGTGACTGAGGTAGGGGATTTAGATGCTTATCCTATGGGGAGGGAAGGTATCATTAGCATACCAGACAATGTTTTTAGCATAAAAAGGGTGAAGTTACTTCTTTGTGGGCAGGGGTCAATAGCTTGTTTGTTTAGGAAGTATCAAANGTGGGGCGGGGGGGGAGGGGGCTCTGTGCTCCAAGCAGAAACAGTTGGGTGGGGGTGGATATCTGTCCTTAACTCTAAATTGGGCTCTTTGTCTTAGGACCAGACTCCATGGTAACTCTTGTGTTCTTAACCCCCTTTATTACCTAAGTCTTGGATCTGCAAGGTCCATAGGAAGAGCCATTTGACAGTCATCCACAGAGCTTTCATCTGAAGTCTCTTTTGAAAAGGCAGGAATATGCTTTTCCTTATGAGCAATCTGTGTGGGGAATATCGGTCTGATTTGGAATATTGTGAGGCCTGGTCAATACCCGCAGGCTCATTTCTAACATGAGTCAGTAGTGGTAGAAGGAGATACCAGTTTTCGTTTCTCATGGCAGGAGCTGTACAGATGCTGCCATTTCCTCACTGTGACTGTCACCCAGAGAGGCCGGTGTGGCTCCCAGCAAGGGAAATTAGTGAAAGAAAAAGAATGGGAAAGGATCTATCTCAGAATCAAAAGGTCAGAGATTTTAGACAATGGGAAGGAAAACAAATGTTGCAAAGTTGAGGGATAAAGCATAAGAGAAAATAAAGTCCATTACAGAAATGAAGAGCACATTGGATAAATCCAAGTGGAAAGCAGACATTACCAAAAATAAAATCAGACACAAGAAATCAGTCCAGGCACAAGAAATCAGGAATAAGGGGGGGGAAAAAGAAATAATCAATAAAGTAATTAAACAAGGGGGATATGAAAGGTGGACACAAGTGATTTTCCTGAAGAGCAAACAACAAAAGGGGGTAAATACACAAAATACTAAAAGCAAAACCAAAATATAGTTTTCTGAAAAAAATCTGTAGTTAATGTGTATACTCATTCCTTAAGTGCCAATATGGAGGTTTATTTTAGTGAAACTAGTATTGACAGATTTTTTAAAAATCAAAAAGAACAAAAAAATCCACCAAAATTTTAATTTCAAAGAACAAGAAAACTTAGAGTTTTACCAAATTTCTATGAAGTAATATTCTATTTTAAATTATAACATACAGGGGCTCCTGGGGGTCTCACCTGGTTAAGCATTCAACTTCGGCTCAGGTCATGATCTCATGGTTCATGATTTCCAGCCCCACATCAGGTTCTGTGCTAACAGCGTTGAGCCTGCTTGGGGATTCTCTCTTTCTCTGTCTCTGCACTACCCCTGCTTGTGCTCTAAATATATACATACATACATACATACTTACATACATATTTAAAAAACCAGAAATAATCCCCCCAAAAAACTACCAGACGTGATAAATTAATATGGGAAAGTTGTAGGATACAGAATCAATGTACATAAATCTGTTGCATTTTTATACACCAATAGTGAAGCAGCACAAAGAGAAATAAAGAAACAATCCCATTTATAATTGCACCAAAAATAATAAAATAATTAAGAATAAACATAACCAAGGAGGTGAAAGACCACGACTCTGAAAACTATGAAACATTGATGAAAGAAATTCAAGATGACACATGGAAATGGGAAGGCATTCCATGCTCATGGACTGGAAGAACAAACACTGTTAAAATGTCTATACTACCCAAAGCTGTCTACACACTTAATGCAACCCCTATCAAAATACCACAAGACTAGAACATATAATCCTAAAATTTGTATGGATTCACAAAAGACCCTGACAGCCAAAACAATCTTGAAAAAGCAAAGCAAAGCTGGAAGCATCACAATTCTGGATTTCAAGCTATATTACGAAGCTGTAATATAATCAAGACCATATGGTACTGGCACAAAAACAGACACATAGATCATTGGAACAGAATATAAAACCTAGAAATGGAACAATGAATATGTAGTCAACTAATTTAACAAAGCTGGAAAGAATATTCAATGGAGAAAGGAAAGTCTATTTAACAAATGTCATTGGGAAAGCTGGACAGGAAGAGGCAAGTGAATGAAACTGGAACATTCTCTTTCTATACACAAACAAAAACTAAAAATAGATTAAAGACCTATATGTGAGACTTGAAACCATGAAAGTCCCTGAAGAAGGCACAGGCAGTAATTTCTCTGACATTGACTGTATCAACTATTTTCTAGATATGTCTCCTTGGGCAAGGGAAGCAAAGGTAAACTATTGGGAGTGCATCAAAATCCAAAGCTTCTGTACAGCAAAGAAGATAATCCATAAGCCTAAAAGGCAACCTATGCAATGAGAGAACACATTTGCAAATGACCTATCTGATAAAGGGTTAGTATCCAAAATATATAAAGAACTTATAAAAGTAAACACTCAGAAAACAAATAATCCAATTAAAAATGGGTAGAAGACATGAATAGATATTTTTCCAGAGACAACATACAGATGACCAGCCATCACATGGCAAGATGTTTATCACCACTTGGCATTGGGGAAATGTAAATCAAAAGTGCATTGAGATATTACCTCACACCTGTCAGAATGACTGAAGTCGACAACACAAGAAACAACAGGTGTTGGCTGGGATGTGAAAAGGGAACCCTCGTGGTAGGAATGCAAAGTAGTTCAGCCACAGTTTGAGTTAACTCAAAAAGTTAAAAATAGAAATATCTTACAATCCAGCAATTGCTCTATTAGGCATTTACCCAAAGAATACAAAAAACTAATTCAAAGGGATATATGCACCCAGATATTTATAGTATCATTAAGTATAATAGCCAAATTATAGAAACAGCCCATGTCCGTCAACTGCTGAATGGATAAAGAAGATGTGGTATATATAGATGTAGATATATACATATAACAGATATACATATATAATGATATATGTAGATATATATATATATATAATGAAATAAAACAGCCATAAAACAGAATGAAATCTTGCCATTTGCAAAGACAGGGATGGAACTAGAGAGTATTATGTTAAGCAAAAGAAGTCAGAGCAAATACCGTATCATCTCACTCACATGTGGAATTTAATGGGGGGAAAAGAGCAAAGGGGAAAAAAGAGAGAGAGAAAGGCAAACCAAGAAAAGACTCAACGATAGAGAATAAACTAATGATCATGAAAAGGGATGTGGGTCAGGGGATGGGTTAAGCAGGTGATGAGGATTAAGGAATGAATTTGTTGTGGTGAGCACTGGGTGATATATGAGGTTTGAATACATATTGTACACTGGAAAGTAATATTACACTCTATATGTCAATTAACAGCAATTTAAATAAAATCTAAAATAAATAACCCAGGAACAATTTATAATACCTAAGTTGTAATTGCTTATAATGATCGTATTTAAATACATATTTTTGAAAAAATGCTTAAGACTACTTTAAGCAAAACAACTTTCAAATAATCATCAATTCAGATATATTTTTCTTGGATTCAGACTCATTGTAAATATAGATTTTTTGATACAAAGACTTAACATGGCAGAGCTGTCGTATCTCTCCAAATAAATCTAAAAAATTAATTACATTTCAGTAAAGTGACAGCAGATATTTTTAATCTTGACAATTTTTTCTAAAGGTCACATGAAAAAAAGAAGTGGTTGAAACTAGCCAAGAACTTTCTGGAAAAAAAAGACTTGATGACAGGATATTAACATCAATTATTGATGTATATTAAAAATTACTATAAGAACAACCTTTTATGACTGGCATATTATTAGAGAAACTGACATAGAAATGTTATAGGTATAAGAAACATACTAATTTAGTACATGATGAAAAAATCATCACTGTCAATTATGCCATTAGGAAAACTAAATTTTTTTTAATAAAGATATAATTTTTATACAATAAAATTATTCTTTTTAGTGAACAATTCCATGAGTTTCAACAAATTGATGCAGTTTGCAACCACCACCACAATTAGATCCACCCCCTTTTGTGCAATCAAACCCTCTTCCCACTCCCAGCTCCTGGCACCACTGACCTGTTTTCCATCTCAATAGTTTTGACTTCCCCAGAGCATCCCATAAGTTGAATGGATCTGGGACTTTTCTATGTACGTAATCATGTCATCTGTGGATAGAGAAAGCTTTATTTCTCCCTTTCTAATCTATACATTTCTCATACCTCTTGCCTTTTTATCCTGGCTGGGACGTTGAGTTCACTAGGGATGGTAACTCTGCACATCTTTGACTTGCCTCCCCTCTAAAGTTAATTCGGTCTTTCTCCATTAGAGGGGTTAGTTGTAGGTTTTGTTAGTTTCCCTTTTGAAGTGGAGGATGTTTCCTCTGCTTCTAGTTTCCTGACAGTTTTTATTCAGAAAAGATAGCGAGTTTTGTATTTAATTTGATTGGAGTGAGATGATACTATGGATTTCTCTGGTCTATTTTCAGGAACGATTGAAATGATGGACTTTTAAAAGTCTAATTATTCTCACATTTCTAGGATAAACTCCAGTGGTCCTATGTATTATTCTTTTTTTATATTGCTGGAAGTGGCTTGCTAATAATATATCCTTAAAGAGAATTTGTGTTTATTCATGAAGGGTATTTGCATCTGGTTTTATTTTCCCACAATCTTTTTGGGTGTTGACTGCATATGAATGCTGCCCATATAAAATAAATTGGGAAATATCTCCTCTCCTTTAATCTTCTGAAAGATTTTGTGTAGAATTGAGATTATTTCTTTTCTTAAAGCTTGACTGACTTTACCAATAAATATATTCAGTAATGAATGGTATTTTCTTTGTTGGAAGTGACTTAACCACAAATTCAAGTTACTTAAGAAATATAGAACTATTCAGACTATGTAAATATTTCTTAAGTGATATTGGTAGTTTGGGCCTTGAAAATAATTCATTCATTTACTATGAACTCATAAAAAGAAAGAAAATAATCAGGATATCTTATTCCTTATTTTTAAAAGCTAATTTTATGTCTGATACGCTATGTTCAAACCATGAATGACTCCAAAGTATTGAGCTATCATCAGTATAGAAAATTTTAATATGAAGGTATAAGACATATTATCCATATCAAGTGTATAAGTTGAAGTTATAGTACACATTTTGGTACACAATAGTGAAAAATCAAATGACTAGAAAACAAAGTCTTGACACTTGTAACAAAATTATAATTTCCTTAATATAAAAAACATTCTAAATCATTAAGAAATAGAGCAACAATGAATAGTAATAAGACACAGCTATGAGTAGGCAATTGACAAAAGAAAAGCATTACATTCTAGAAAATATATCCAAAGATGTTCAATTTCCCTCCAAACTGAATAAGAAGATGCATCATATTAGCAAAAAGATGCTACTTTTCATATGTCAGATAGATAAAGTTTTTGTATTATATTTATTTTTACTTTGAAGAAAATGCAAAATGCATGTCATTTTATAGGTAATATTCAATGTTGCCCATTCTTTGTAATATCATAATTGATTTGTACAAGTTGTACAATTTCTATGTATGAAACTTTAATGACATACACTCTGTATCTTAGTATAAATGACAAATTTCTGGGAGAATAAAGATATGCTTTAATGCTGGTTTCTTTCTTCACATAATTGGATTACAATTTTGACAAAATGAGAAGTATTTTTGAAATGTTTGATGTTTTCTAGTTTTTCCTATGTGCAGGCATAATTTCCACAATAAAGAAACAGTCTGTTAACATTAAGAAAATATATACTCATTATAAAAGAACTTTAAGATAAAAAGACTGGAAAGACAATGTAAATCACAATTCAACTGCCTCGAACAAACTACAATCAATATTTCATTTACTTATGACTAATCTTAATTTTTAATTCTTAAATTTCATATTTTTATTTTTATTTTTTAAAGAGAGAAAGAGAACACCAGTGGGAAAGAGGGGCAGAGGGAGAGAGAGAGGACCTTAAGCAGGCTCCATGTTCAGCATGGAGCTGACACAGGGCTTGATCCCACCATTCTGGGATCATGACTTGAGCCAAAATCAAGAGTTGTGCACTCAACAAACTGAGCCACCGGCACCACTAAATTTTTATTTTATTTTATTTTATTTTATTTTTTAAAATATTTTTTAAATTTATTTCTAGGAGAGAGAGAGAGAGACAGCGTGAGCNCACAGACTCTGAAACAGGCTCCAGGCTCTGAGCTGGCAGTCAGCACAGAGCCCGACGCAGGGCTCGAACCCACGAACCGCGAGATCATGACCTAAGCGAAAGTTGGACGCTTAACCGACTAAGCCACCCAGACGCCCCTAAATTTTATTTTTAAAACAAAAATTTTAATGTAAAATATAGTCCTCAATATTCATGGATTTTGTATTTGTAAATTTGCCTACTTGTTAATCTTTATATGTAATCCCCAAATCAATAATCTTGAAAACACACTGAGGAGTGAAAATTTGCCTCCAGATATGTCCATTTCTAGCTGAGGTTGAAACTTGTAATCCTCTGACTTCTTATTTCAGCTCTTATACTGCTAGCAAATGTCCCTTTCACAGTCTATTTAGTTTCACTTTTTTTTTTTTTTGGCACTTATACGATTTCATTGGAGATTTCATTGTTTAAAATGTCCTCCCTCCCCACCTAAGTCTTGTGCTAAAGTGCTGTCCAGGGTTCATAAACACAACTTACAGGCTGTTAGGTGACTTTTCAGAGCTAACGTGTATTAGAAAAGCTTTGTACATGAGTTGTAACATGATTGACCATGAGTTCCATGTTAATGAAATGAATCAACTATATATATATATATATACCATATATATATATGGTATTTTTAAACAGATACACATGGTTACACACAATACATAGCAATGTATTGATCTATTGACAAAAACGTTATCAGAGGCTTTTGGGAATTGAACCGTGTATTTTGTCTAGAAGCAATTGTTCAATATTCACTAATTCACTATTTATGATGATTTTATAGAACTTAAATACTGCTAAAAACAAAAATGGACTATATTTTAAATATCATGGACATTTTTCCATATCAGTAAAAATAATATTTGCCTAGGGGGCGCCTGTGTGGCTCAGTAGGTTGAGCATCTGACTATTGATTTTTGTCTCAGGTCAGGATCTCACGGTTGTGGAAGCAAGTCCCACATCAGGCTCTAAGCTGAGCATGGATTGGGATTCTATCTCTTTCTCCCTCTGCCATACTACCCCACTCACAGTCTCTCTCTCTCTCTCTAAAATAATAATAATAATATTTGTCTAAACAAGAATTCATGCTTGAAATATACTTGTTCAGATGTTGGCACAGTTATATTGAACAATCTCTCTCCTGACACATGCATATATGCATACCCTTTCAAATATTCAAAGTGAATGAGCCATTCCAAGGCAATAAATAGAAAAATCCAAAATATTTTAATACTTAGAATCCAGTGCAAAGGTTATGGCAATTCTATTTTCACTGTATTATTTCTGGCATCAGGTAATACCTTTTAATTCATGGAGTAGCCTGTAGTAGTAGTCAGTCATAAGAAGGTAGGCAAAAGAGGAAAAAATAGCTCAACATAAAAAAAAATTTAATGGTGAAAAGATGTTTGTATTGGAGTCATGGTGAGCTTCAATATATTTGGGTAGAGAATGTCTACGGATTCTCTGTGTTGAGATTCCAAAGAACAACGTCAGGTTGAAAGATTTGTTAGAAGGACGTAAAGGATTCAGAAATTGTCCCGGTCACAATTTATTACAGCAAAAGGAGGCAACGTGAAATTAGCAATGGGAGAAATTAGTAACACGTACAAAATGGTGTCCACCAGAGGAGCCCCCCCACCCCGGAACCTTGATGTGTAGACTTTCTATTGGGGGTCAATCAGGTAAGAATACATCAGCTATGTGATTTTACCTCAGTTACTCAGTCTTCATAGTTCCAGGTTAAACACAGATATTCTTCCTAAACTATTTAGACACATTTGTATGGTGTGGTACAAACTGCCCGGCATTCAAACACTCAACAAACAAAACATTCCAAGAGCTGGGGCGCCTGGGTGGCTTAGTCGGTTAAGCGTCCGACTTTCGCTTAGGTCATGATCTCGCGGTTCGTGGGTTCGAGCCCCGCGTCGGGCTCTGTGCTGACTGCCAGCTCAGAGCCTGGAGCCTGTTTCAGTCTGTGACTCCCTCTCTCTCTGACCCTATCTGCTCGCGCTGTCTCTCTCTCTCTCTCCTAGAAATAAATAAAAAAAAAAACATTAAAAAAAAAATAAAAATCAACATTCCAAGAGCTCAGCTCCAGGATCCAGCCAAGAGCCAGTCCTGAAAGCAAGACTTTCTTAGAAATGTTCAGTGTTCGAGCAACCTCTGCCTTCTGAGTTAACTGCTTCCTCTAATCTAGGATCTCATGCTTGGCTCTGAGTCTTCACCCACAAGGCACAAAAATTCTCTTCTTTCCTTCTACCACTTCTCATATCATAATGGGCGTTTTGCCATCGGCTTACCTGACAAAGCATACATCAATAAGTCTGGGCATTGAGCAAACAGCCCTACACTTGTTTCAACTCTTTAAAGATCTCATTCATTTTCCCATATACATTAACATTTCACATTAGAAATATCATCTCTGGAATAGTAAAAATCTGTACTCACCAGAAAACACATTGTGAAAAATACTCGGTCATTGTCAGGGTGGACAAAGACTTGACCTACAGAGCCAGCCACAGTGAAGAAAATGAGTATATACAGTCTTCTTTCATCTCAAGCTGCCTCTCTACACAATTTTTCTTATTTCAAAACCTGTCTTTATAACCTCAATTATTTTATGTGAATGTCACTTTTAAGTTTGGCAGAAAACTATGTTGTGAAGTAATTTTTAGACATTGTATTTGGATGTAGAGACCTAAGATTTTAAAATTATATCGAGGGGTACCTGGGTGGCTGAGTTGGTTGAACATTGGACTTTAGCTCAGGTCATGATCTCGTGTTTTGTGAGTTCGAGCCCCATGTCGGGCTTTGTGCTAACAGCTCAAAACCTGGAGCCTGCTTCAGATTCTGTGTCTTCCTCTCTCTCTGCCCTTTCCCCTTTCATGCTTTGTCTCTCTGTCTCTCAAAAATACCCAAAAAAATGTTTAAAAAATATTAAATAAATTATGTTGAGAATTTAATGTCTTCAACTCTTAGCTCATACTTAATTAAATATCCATATTCACTTTTAACAATGTAATATATTTTAAAAATATTTTACTACAAAATGTGTAGGAACTAAGGATTTATTCAAATAAGGAACATATTATTGGTCAGTATCCATACAGAATTGAGATGGGCAATGCTTTTGGAAATATATGGATATGTGTCTGATAATCTCTCCATCACCTAAAATGTCTACCAACATTTTCTTGAGAATAAATATAATTTTACTGCATATTAAAGTTCTCACAAAACTGGAACAGGTGATATGCAAGATAGTTCATTGCTAAATGAGCAGTCATAATTTGAAATAACTTTATTTAGACCACAAGTTCTAATCAGAATGATGTATCTTGTGATTCAAAACTATATAAACCTTTTTCCAGTCCTAATTCTGAATTCTGTAAGATAACATACACACACACTCATGTGAGTTCTGAATTCTGAATTTTCTGCATTGGTCCAGAAAAACAAAAACAAAAACAAAAACAGTTCTTCTGGATTGCACTGCCCATCAGTGGAGTCTTTTTCAATAATAGCCAACTTAGTATTTCAAATTTAATTCATTAATGTCTTATTGCTTGTTTTCAACAGTGAAGAAAATTATATAAAATTAGAATAGGCTAAAGACTAATATTTCAACAAATAGCAACAATCAATTTATATTTATTACAATTTAAGATATATAAACGTTTTCTTTCTTTAAAAAAGCATTCATAATTTCTCATAAAACAAAAGAAAGAGTTCTTCCCCCCATACACTTTAAACTCTAATGTTATGGTAATTCATGCATTCAGTTCTCTCTTGACTATAAGAAAAGAAAAAGGCAAATTTGCTTCATGGCATGTAAGAAAGAGTCTCCTATGTTCCCATCAGTCAGTTGTACTCAATTTCTTCTCGTGACACACGCCCCTCTCCCAACTCAGAAGGAGTTACAGGGAATGGCATGGCAGAATTACCATCCAGCTGTAGAGAATCAAAAACTAATAAATTTTCCACTGTTGCTCTTCTCAGTGCATCCACTCCTGAGCTGTTTTCCCTGTGGTATTAACTCTGAAATGAGCTGGCCTCACCTTGGACCCTAAAGAAAAGAGAGGGTGTTACAGTAACTTAAAGAAAGTGTCTGAAGAAAATATGTTTTTTATTATAGAAGGAGATATAATGCAGATATGAATGGGCAAATGCATTATTCCATGTAAACATGAATTTTATAAGAATGTAACTTTTCTTAAGGTAAATTAGGAAACAGACATATCAACTTATATAACTTTTAAAGGTTTGTGGGGTTTTTTTTTGCAATCAACACTACAGAAACATGCACACATGTACCCCACACAAATACATGCAAAAAAATAGCCTCTCTTTTGAGGTTGACTTATTATTATTATTTATTATGATTATACATCTCTGTAAAAGAATAGACTGTCAAATTCCTAGAGTAGAAATATATGTAATTATGTAATATATATATGTAATAATAGCATGTATTCATTACAAATGATACCATGAATCTAGTTTGTCATAGAAATATATTCATGGAATTATATTTGGGATAATAATGTCTCAAAAGAGAAAAAAATAATATCTCAAAAGAGATGTCTAGCATAATTTCATTTTACAAAATCGTGTATATATGAATGTTTACAAAAAGAAAAACAAAATAGAAAGGGACCAGGGAAGTTATTCTTCACACACACAAAGCATTCTTAACACACACACACACACACACACACACACACACACGATTAATTGAACCAAAAGGTCATAGAATTTCATAGAATTTTAGTTTCACAAGGGGAAGAAACACCTGACATGTAGACATGTAATTGAACTCACACCCTGGGAAATATACGGTCCATGCAACAAATATATCACCAAAGTCTCATGCTTATACTCTTTAAAGAAAGCCCGAACAAAATGGGCACAGTCATGTTCAGTTAGATATTTAGGGAAAGCCCTATTTTGAGGCCTTCTGTGATAGCTCTT
This sequence comes from Crocuta crocuta, assembly GCF_008692635.1. Taxonomy (NCBI): domain Eukaryota; kingdom Metazoa; phylum Chordata; class Mammalia; order Carnivora; family Hyaenidae; genus Crocuta; species Crocuta crocuta. Next base: position 640,210 of record NW_027532825.1, on the reverse strand, counting down.
TCATGTTTATAGTCAGCATGCAATGCATCATCTATAGTAATAACATCAATATGATACGTTTCTACTTATTTAAAAAAGCCTATGGTGAGTCACCAGTCAGTGGTATAAAAAATTGGCCTACCAATTAAATTCAAGATAGCTTTAAGTCTATTTAATAGACACCATATAAATGAATTACTACCAAAATCTTGGAATATTATACCTTAAGTATGTGCTGACTAACCTTGCCAGCCAAAATTAATTCTTATGTAATTGAAGCCAAAAGGAGTAAAACATTGGCTAAAAGTCAATTTCTGTGATGAAGGGGAAGCTAGGCAATCCCAAAGTGCTTTTAGTAAATCCTTTTTCACTTTTTTCTATCATCCTGAAGCTAAATGAGCAAGAGATAAAAGTCAAATACATGCGAACTGTACTTCTTCATTCATTCTATTATTTTGCTGAAACCAATAAATAAGAACGATGAGGAGTATTTCTGAGATGGTATCTCTACTTCTGAGGATAAATGAAATAAAAAGATAGAAAGCCTCTGAGTTCAGGCCAAGCTCCTCAAAAAAGTAAGCAATATTTTCCTGATACTAATGTTTACCTAATAATTCAAATTACCTATACTGATTAATTATATTTTTAACATTGTGGAAATTCATCTATCGAATCCCCAATAAGTTGTGAATTAAAATGGGTAATTTAAAAAGGACAACCTGGAAGTGGATCCAATTGGCAAACTTAATTTTTTTATATCTATTATGTTTGTGAAATTAGATTAGGCCTTCTCCACCTCAGCACTGGGAACATTGTGGGTCTGAGAATTCTCTGGTGTTGGGGGCTGTCCTGGGCATTGTGCAGCATCTTTGGTAGAGGCCAGATGTCAATAATAGCTTCTCCCCCATGTTGTGACAGTCCAAAACATCTCCAGACATTGTCAAATGTCGCTTAGTGGGAAGACACAAAATTGCTCCTGGTTGAGAACCACAACTCTAGATGTGATCTTTGTCTGACTCAGTAGAAGCCTGGGGTTGTAATATTTTAAGGTGTGTCTAATGTCTTCCTTCCTTCCTTCCTTCCTTCCCTCCTGATTTCTCCTCTCTCTTCCTTTCTTTTTTCTTTCTCTTTCTTTTAGTCTATTTTTTTAAGCGAGATTGAATTGTTGGTATGTTGGCTCCTTAGGAGCTTGCTGGGTGAGATCTGAAATTGGCCCCCCCATGCAGAGGACAGGAAGAGACTGAACACACAGAAAGGCCCCTGCACACAGACAGGTGGCTGGTGCAATAGGCAAGGGAACTTACAGATGAGCCTTGTCTCCAGTAGCGGCAAGATGAGATCTCCCTGCCTGCCAAATCTTCAAAATTTCTATGGAGACCTTAATGGGGTTCAGTCATGTGAACTATCCAGATGGTCTCAACACCCCATCGCTATCACTCTGTCTTTGGGGGAAGCCTCTGGCATCAGGAAAAGTAAGCAAACACACATTCCAAGGACAGGGGTGGGGCTGAGGAGCCTCCAATTGCCAGAGTTCAATACAAGCATCAACCAGTGGTCATAGCCTCTCAATAAACCCACCCAACACCTCTCCCATGACCTATCCTTACAATATGACATGTCCTTCTTTTCCACAATGTGCCCTGAGCAGTCAGCAAAGAGTTTCACTGCCATGGAGTAGTGATTTGAGTCTATTGGAATCAGATGTCACAGCAACAATACAGACACATGTAAAGGAGAGCACAGATCAAGGCCATGATTTCCCAAATTAGTGACAACTTTTTCTATCAAAATTCCTGTGCCTCAAACCAATGATTTATTAAGTCCCCTAGGTTGGGGTCAGGTCACTTAGAGACTTCATTTGAGTCCTCGTGTGATTTAATAAGGATAATACATTAGCAGACTCATCAGGTGTGAACACACGACATTCCGTCTGGAGAATTATATAGGTGCCTCTTTCTGAGGTAGTAATGATGTCTGAGACCATTCTATTTTGGAGGACAGCTTTTTTCATCGGAGACATTTCAGCATTTGGCAAGGACAGGTTTTGTCAATATCATTTAAAGCTTCCTGGGTGAACTTCGTAAGGGCTTCCATGTGTGTGCTATAACATTCTCCAGAGCAATGGAGAGAATACAGACAGCAATGGTCATAGCAGTGGAAAACAAAACATGCCCACCTTGCCTTGAGGAAAAGGAGGCTGGCAGGTTTTGGAACTTGACCTCGTTGCACATACAATGCACGTTGGCTGGGGTGGGGGGGTAGTGCTGGCAGGCGTGAGGGGTGAACTGGTGGAAGGACATGCCAAACCAGAGCTCCAGCCTTCTCCCTTCTTTCAATGCTGCATATAGTATGTTTGAAGAGGTCTGGCTGGCAGTTTGAGAATGGAATCCTATTCCCCCTTACCCAGGGATGCAAAGTAACTCACCGATCCCAGTGGAATGTTCCATTACAAATTCCAGTAGAGGGCAACTTTGCAGGCTTGGTGTTCTCTGGACCATAGCACGTTGGTCCACGGTGAGACTTGGGGCAATGGCCGTTTCCCATAACTTCCATCTCTTTACAGTATTGGGTGCCTTGGCAGGGTCCCTAGTCTGGCATATGGGGCAGCAAGCCCTACTGTTTTATCGTTCAAATGTATTAAAGCCTGGGGCAGTGCTATATTGCAATGCCGGGCCATACTTTCCAGACAGACACATCTTAAGTCAATTGGTAGCCCTTCATGGAGATGTCCCAGGCTTTCATCTGCTTCACTAGTATCTATGACTTCTTAAACATGGCTTCCTACTCTGATCTGTGGTCCCACACATATTCATTCTTTATCACAGGGCATAAGGGATAGAGGTACTGTGCCAGGTGGAGAATAAAGGTCCTCTAAGTCCCCAATTTCCCACAAAGCCTTGTACCTCTTTCATATTCTTAGGGGTTGGATAAGCTTGTACTGTATCAGTCACAGCTTTTGGGACATGTGTCATATCAGACCAATAAACTCTCAAAATCTTATGGCACTATGTGGGCCTTGAATTTTCTGTAGCTTCCTGGCCTATACTCTCCCTTAGAGATGTTTCTGCAAAGCCCTCCAAAGTATGTTGCAGGAAAGACACATCTTTACATGTGTGAACTTGATATCATCAATGTAATGGGATTGCTGTGCTGATATGGAGAAGGAAGACAGGGAGAGGTCCCAGGCTACCATCCTGACATATGGTGAGGTTGTGCAGATGACCTTGGGGAAGCACTTGAAAGGTTCATTGTTGCCCCTTCCACATGAAGGCAAATTGACATTGTGAGCCAGTGTCCCATGTATACTGGAAAAAGCATTGGCTAAGTCCAGCCCAGCATGGAACTCTCCTAGCACTGTGGCCAAAGTATCCAAGATGGTGGCAGTGTCGGGCATTGGATGGCACCCCACCTTGTACAATTTTCAGTAACCCACCATCTTCTGCCATGAGAGGCCTGGGTTTTTTTGTTTTTTTTTTTTTATCATCTGCAGGGGATATTGAAAGTGCTGTGGACTGTGGGCAGGACTTAACAATGCCCATTCAATGCAGTTCTCAAATGATTTCTTATACTTCCCTATGCCACCCTACCCCAGGCAATTTATATAATTTGACACTTACCACTCTTTTGGGAGGGAGAACACCCAATTTGCAGTGTCAAAAGAGTCTTTCTGACCATAACTATTCCCCCTTGCTCCATCATCACCAATGGCACTGGGGAGAGAGACAGAGCATGAGGGCAGAAGGGGCAGTGAGAGAGGGAGACACAGAATCTGAAATGGGCTCTAGGTTCTGAGCAGTCAGCACAGGGCCCAACGCAGGGCTCGGACTTATGAACTGTGAGATCATGACCTGAGCTGAGGTCAGAAACTTAACCAACTGAGCCAACCAGGTACCCCAGAATAATCTATTCTATAAGGGAGTAAGTGACGTGCAAGTCTGCTAGAGGACAGGTGGGTGGTGATGGAGCTTGTTTTCTCTGCCTCCTGCCTGGTGAGAGAAAATTCATCACACCCTCCCCACCCCCCACCATGTCCCATCACCACATTAACCATACCTGGATGCTTTTGCTGGAACTCGGTAGCTGTATCACAAGTGTGTCCCAACCTGAGGCTGCCTGGCAGGCTGGAGTTGCTGTAGCTGCGTCTTTGCTTTCCCCTGTATTAGGGGTCAGGGGGCTCAGGGGTCCCTCTGTTTCACTCTTAGTCATTACATGCCTGCTTTGCTCTCCTCATTTCCCTGGGTTTCTTTCATGCCCCTCAAACAAAAGACTCAGGGCACCGAGCATTTTCAGGATGTCCCCATCCTCACACAGGGGTCCCTAAGCATCTCCCACATGGGCCACCACTCCCCACATGGAGGCCACCAGCCCACATGGGAGTTCCCTGCAGATGCCTCCTTTCCAAGGCCCATTTTCTTGGCCCCCTGGCTGACTCATCAAGGGTTGGTTGTCAACCTTGGGAGCTTCCTGGGTGAGATCTGAATCTGGCCCCAAAGTAGAGGGCTGGGAGAGACCGAAGAAAGGGGCAGACAACACCAGATGGGCAGGGCAAGGAAACTTACATATAGGATTGTCTTAGACACTGCAAGGTGAGCAGATCTTTCCCCCGACCCCCAAATTGTAAAGTTTCTATAGAGATCTTCATGGGGTTCAGTCACATGTACCAGGCACATGGGCTCAGCACCATGCCACTAGTTCAAAGGCTGTCCTTGGGGCAACATCTGCTCGGGAAAAGCAATGCATATTCCAAGGACAAAGGAAGGGCTAAGGAGCCCTCCATAGTTGGGGCCCAGCTTGAGAGTCGGCTGACAGTCACCTTCTCTTGATAGCCTCCCCCAAAATGGGGTTAGGGTTATCTCAGTTTTATGGCTTCATTTCATGCCTGGCCTATCCTGTGACCAAACCTCACTTCACCCTGCATAATTTTTCTGCAGCCTACTGCCAAAGTCAGAATATTCAAACTCCTCTACTCCCTTTTCAGAGGGCTGACTTTTCCAGTGTCTCACAAATCCTTGGCCTGCACTGATGGCTTTGCCAAGGACATGCATCCTTGTGTGTCATCTGTAGAGCCTTCATAATATGGTGAGGGGTCTAGATAGCCCCCAGAGACCCCATGGATCTGTCCCTTTGTTCTCCCCACCCTGTCTCACAGCAATAGAGCATGAAGTTTAGGCCCACCTGAGACTAAATTGGAAAATCTGGGCTCCAGGTCCAGAAATCTGCATTTCAATAAGCCCTCTTACTGATGGATGGCCTTATTGAAACATAGATTCCTGGACATCAAGCCCAGAGTTTCTGATTAAGTCTAGCGTGGGACTGAAAATGTACATTTCTATTCAATGCTTAGGTAGTGGAGGGATCACCCTTTGAGAACTACTGGTTTAATCAAATGTTTGTGAAGAAGGTGGTGGCTTATGTCTCTTTATTATTATTTTTTAATGTTTATTTTTGAGAGAGAGACAGAGTGTGAGCAGGGAAGGGGCAGAGAGAGAGGGAGACACAGAATCTGAAGCAGGCTCTGGCCTCCCAGCTGTCAGCACAGAGCCCAACCTGGGGCTCGAACTCACGAACCAGGAGATCATGACCTGAGCCAAAGTCAGACACTTAACCGATGGAGCCACCCAGGCACCCAGGGTTATTTCTCCTGATAAAGGATGTGCATATCACTTTTAATAACTAAATCCTTCAATGGCTAACCTTAGACTAGACATTAAATCTGAAATGGTATAGCTCAGTTAATCTTGGTGAGGCTACAGAGATTCAGATTTAAAGGAAAGCCCTTTTTTTTTTTTTTTTTAAGAATTAGGACAACCATAGGTTAAGTACTATATTAGCAATTGCTGTAAATTCCTTAATTGGAAATGTAGGGACTCATGTCCTAGAATATTGTTAGGCCTGGAAGTGGCAGATGACTGTCTATGGCGTCTCCCTCTCACAAAGCGGCATTTCCTGTGTGTGACAGGAAATTAGCATGGGTTTCAAAGTGCAGGGACATGCCCAGAACTAACTGTTCTTGCCACTGTGGCTGCACCTGTTAATAGCTCTCCAGCACTCGGCACTAATACTGTCAGTACAACTTGTTTTAAGAACACTTCCTGGGGCACCTGGGTGGCTCAGTCAGTTAAGCGTCCGACTTTGGTTCAGGTCATGATCTCACAGTTCATGGGTTCGAGCCCCTCATCGGGCTCTGTGCTGACAGCTAAGAGCCTGGAGCCTGCTTCAGATTCTGTGTCTCTTTCTCTTTCTGCTCCTCCCCTGCTCACGCTTTGTCTTTCTCTCAAAAATAAATAAACATTGAAAAAAAGTTTAATAAAAAATAATAACAAACACTGCATGCCAGAAACTTTCCATTTAACCATTTTAGCACAAACTGTGGGAGGCACATTGTCTAATACAAACTTTTATTTTGACGAAAGATAAATTTAGGTTAGAGTAGTCAGCCTGCACAGACACAACTCTGGTCATTGACTTAATTTCTAAAAGGGAGGGATTTTCTGTTTGGTTGTTATGCAAATGATAATATACATTAGGAGATTATTCCATTTAGAAACTGGTACTTGCAAATTGCTAAAGGTCCGGTGTTATGTGAAAATACGAGCTCTCAGTGTTTTCTATGCTTATCTTATTTCTCACGAAGTCTATATAAAATCAGTCAAAAGAAGGTAACATTTTGAAAAGACCCACTTTCCCCAGTGTCATTGTAGCCAAACACCTAGAGTGGAAATCAGTTCAAATCATCAAGTTTCCCTCCAAACAGTTTTCAAATTTCTTTCCATATTGAAAGAACAAAAAGAAAAGAAAAAATCAGCAGACTGAACAACAGCCACATTCAGTCTGGTCACCTAGCTTCCAATACAGAAGACACACCTATTCTATTGAGGGGGGGCTCCCCTCCATGCAGGTGACCATAGTGGAATTTGCTTTACTGTCCCTTTCCCTACCTTCCCAAATCAGAGCACAAATCCTGCTTACTCCTCCTCAGGTCATTGGCGTGCATTGCTCATTGGGATACGTTGTAAATGAGAGTCAGTGCTACGGTGGTAAGGGTGAGTGTAGGGGTTAAATGGTCCTACGGCCTTTTTCACATTTACCTCTCTGGTTATGGTGTCCTGACAATGAAGTGAGTTGCAAATACTTTTTTTTTTTTTTTTGGCTATTACATCACTCTACATATTGCTGATCATCAATGAAATATACGGTAAACCTGGGATTGCAAGTAACTCGTTCTGCAAGTGTTCTGCAAGATGAGCAAATGTTTCTAATACATTTTAACTTGATAAACGAGCTATGCCTTACATTACGAGTAGCACATGACACTGAATGTCACATGATCACAACTGAGCCAGTGGTTCTGTTGTGCCTGATTTGCGAGTCCCCTGAGACCCCCAAGGAGCCGACACCAATGCAAGTACAAAAGGGTCTTTATTACAAGCTCGAGCAGGGGCTCACCTGCCTACCGGTGTAATGGCAGCAAGGTGAAGCCCCAAACAATAGTGAGCAGGGTTTTTAAGGGGTAAGGGATGGGGGTGTTACAGTGCACACGTTGTACATATGGCATCATCACATAAGCACCAATTACAATTGTACAGCAGCACCCATGGTAACAGCTTTGACCATTCAGTATCTGTGAGGTGTTCATTACATTTGGTGGGACCCAATCATGACTTTTGAGAATCCTTTGAAAATGACCAATTATGAGGTGAGTTCAGAGGGCCCACATGGGGTTCAGGCAAGAGGTGAGAAATTGGCTAGTTTGTACAGAATAACTGTCTACAGTTCCCAGCCTTGACTCAGACCACAGGAATGTTTTTGATTAGCTGACCTGAGGACGGTCTGAAGATGGCTTTAGCCTTGAGCAGTCTGAGGAACTGGGGTTACGTGCAGCCTGAGGTTGCTCTTAATGGAGGCCTTAATCTCAAAATGACGTTACTTAGGCTCTTCAGTTCTCTCTCTCTCTCTCTCTCTTCCTCACTAAAGGACTGTGGGTGATCATCTCCCATGCTTGGATGCTCAGTCTCCGGCCGCGGTGTTCAACAGAAATCAGTGACTTTTCAGAACGTTGGAAGGTGCCCAGTGTACTAGTGTATTTTTTGTCACTTCAAGGTTCCTAGTATCGGTCTTTTGCTTTTCCATACAAGAGTAAGCTTAGGAATGCTTTGCTTCATTCTAGGTCATTGGATAGGTTCTTTGTTAAAGTTGCAAGAATAGAACAAGATTCCACTGAGCTATCTATCCACAATAGATAACAGTGATTCTGTTTATGATAGTGAAAATCATCCTACCCAATACTCTCCTCTCTCATCTCCCTCGCACCAGCTAGGAAGGTTTTCACAAGTAAGTGCAGGTTCATTTGTTTACTTTTTTTCTAAATTTTGTATTTTCTTTGTTATTTTGTTTCATATTACAGTATCGTAATCATTTTTATGTGAATATTTTTGGGTCATGGAATGAATCATCCGAGTTTCCATTATTTGTTAGGGGGAAATTCGCTTTGATATACAAGTGCTTCGGATTACAACCACCTTTCCTGAATGTGTTAATGCTCGCAAACCAATGTTTCCCTGTGGTATGTTGCCCTCAATAGCCAGGTGAACGGATCACAGGAAAGAAACCAAGGAAGTTGTTAAGTTCGTTCTGAAAATAAAGCGACTTAGTCATCTAGACAGATCAGTGACAGGAAGGAAGTCTGAGAGTAATCTAAAGCTGTGGCGCCCTGACAGGAGCGGAACAGCGCAGATAATAAGCCAGATGGAGGAAATGCCGTGTGGGTGGCCTCACAGCACGTCCCGCCAGAAAATATCTGAGCAGTCTACAATCCCATTTCTACTTCTAATGCCCTTTGAGTCTTCTTGCTCTTACTTCTTTCAACCTGACATGGATTCTATGTGTAAAGAGATTACAGTTTGGCAAGACCGCAAGCGCAGTATTGCAGCATCCTGGACAGATTTAGCGGACACCTACGGGGACCCAGTTCTGCTTCTACCTGACCGGCTCCAGACAGTTTCTTGGGGGAATCCGAGGGCTCCTAGAACCTTGCCAGACGTCTCTTAGGGTAAAACTATTCTCAGAATAATACAATTTTAGGGGAGGCTGGGTGGCTCAGTCGGTTAAGCTTCTGACTTCGGCTCAGGTCATGATCTTGCAGTTGGTGGGTTCGAGCCCCGCCTCGGGCTCTGTGCTGACAGCTCGGAGCCTGCAGCTGCTTTGGATTCTGTGTCTCCCTCTCTCTCTGCCCTTCCTCAGCTTGCCCTCCCTCTCCCTCTCTCTCTCTCTCTCTCAGAAATAAACATTAAAAGATTTTTAAAAAGAATAACACAATTTTATTTTTTTATTTTTTCTCTTTCTCATGCCTTTGCAGGTGGACCGTGGAGTGTAACAGAGGCTATAGTGAAGGATGCTGGAACAGTCCCTGCAGAAGCAAATGTGAATCAAATTATTGTTGATTAAGCCAGGTTTGCAAAGTGTAAAGCAATGCTATTCTTCTCTCTCTCTCCCTCTCTCTCTCTCTATATATATATGTGTGTGTGTCTATATACACATATATATAGACACACACACACATATATATACACACATATGTGTACACTTTTTTTTTACTTTGGACATATATTTAATTTTCACAAAGTATGTTATGTGTGCTATCGTTTAATGAGTTTATTATTATTCTAAAACAAATAAACACACATAAACATACATACAGTTGAAATTTCTCATTTTGATTTCTTTTTAAAATTTTTTAAAATGTTTTTTATTTCTGAGAGAGAGAGAGAACGTGAGCAGAGGAGGGTCAGAGAGAGAGGGACACACAGAATCTGAAACAGGCTCCAGGCTCTGAGCTAGCTGTCAGCAAGAGCCCAACATGGGGCTCGAACCCAGGAACCATGAGATCATGACCTGAGCCAAAGTCGGACGCTTAACCGACTAAGCCACGCAGGTGCCTCCGCCTTTTAATTTCTAATGTGGTTAACATTGATGGTTATATACATCTTTTTTAAGAGAGCAAAGGTTTCCTGACCACAAATTGTGTTAACAACAACTGATCTAAAGCATCTGTGTATAGATTCAAATTATCGTTATTGCCTTTCCCTTTTTTTTATTGCAGTATAATTAACATACTGTTATATTGGTTTCAGGCATACAGTATAATGATTCAATTATTCTACACATTGCTTGGTATTCATCCAGATAAGTATACTTTTAATCTTCTTTCCATTATTTCACCCATCCCCCACCCAACTCCCCTCTGGCAACCACCATTTTGTTCAGTGTAATTAAGAGTTTTTTAGTTTGTTTGTTTGCTTATCTGTCTCTTTTTTTCTTTGTTTATTTTGTTTTCAACTTTCACATATGAGTGAAATATGGTACTTGCCTTTCTCCGACAGACCTATCCCACTGAGCATAATAACTCTAGGCTATTGCAAATGACAAAATCTCATCCTTTTCTTATGGATGAGTAATATTCCATTATATATGTATGTATATTCCATTATATATAACATTATATATATAGTGTTTTCCTTATCCATTTATCTATGGATGGGAACTTAGATTATTGTAAAAATCTTGGATATTGTAAATAATGCTACCCAAAAAACCACACAGGAGCACATATATCTTTTCATATTCATGTTTTCATTATTCCCCAGGAAAATACCCAGTAGTGGAATGACCTGGTATTTTTTTTTTAAATATTTTGAGGAAATGTCACACTATTTTCCACAGTGGCTGCACCAGTGTGCATTCCCACCAAGTGCATGAGCGTTCCTTTTTCTCCACATCCTTGCCAATGCTGCTATCTCTTGTGATTTTGCTTTTAGCCATTCTGACAAGTGTCTTAATGTGTTGGCTATTTTCCCATTTCTAACATTTGCAGACACCGAGCATCTAGACAGCTGCATCTCAAAGGGTTAATCGAAGTATTTATTACTTCCTAAACAGGTAAAACGATTCCCTGCCACTTGTCTGGAACTTTCAATGGTGAGACCATCTCCCAACTACTATTTATTATGCACAGATTTCTTGCTGGGTTTCTGACTCAGTTCCTGGATTTACAGTTACCTGGTAATTGCTTTCAAGAAATGCTCTGCACCTTGGGATCAAGTTTCCATTCAACTTCTGTCCAGCCTAACAAAAGCAGACAGCAGCTGTTGTCACGGGAAAAGTGACAAACTCAGATAACCCCTCACCTCACACCTGCTGAAAAATATTCTTGGCTTTCACGATATATGGTGATTTCAAGGATGCCTTTAATGTCAAATACAGGAATAGAAGTACACTCTTGTAACCAGAGATGGCTGTATTATAGTGTCTTGTTGAAATCTCAAAACAATTCTAGAAAACAATTTTTTTTATTCCCTAGTTTAAGAGAAAAGAAACTATGAGGCTCTGAAAGGTGAAATAACTGGGCTACATTTTTTCTCTTAGTAAGTAGTGAAATTAGACTTTGTATCTAAATCAGATTCATTCCCAAATTCACCTTCTTTCCATTTGCAAAGCTGTGATTAGATTCAGAAATGAAACCAGCTAATCAATGAGAAAATATATCTCTAATAGCAGCTAAACAAACACTGTTTTGAATTAATACAGAGCATACAGGGTGTGTTGAATAATTCATTGTAAAGTGATTACCCATATAACTACCATGGAGATCAAGCAATAGAATATTGCCAATAGCCAAAAAGCTTTGCATACGCTTGACCTCGGTAAGAAACCTTTTCCTCAGAATAATGGCTACTCTGCCTGCCTTTTTCATGATCGTATTATTTCTTATCTTAATAATTTCATCATCTACAGAATGCTATTAAATGTGTTTGTGTCTTGCCTTTTTCACTTACTATCATTCTATTTTTATGAATAAACTGCAGCTTATTCTATTCAAGTGTTGGTCGACACAAAATTGTGTAATATTTCCAGCTATTAGAAGAATATTGCCAAAAATGTGTGTTTGCATGTTTTGCTATGAATGTGTATCTGTTCGCACAACTTCATGAGTTTACCTAGGACTGTGGTTCCTAAACATTTTGGTCTCTGCACCCCTTCACATTTTAAAAATTATTAAAGACCTGGAAGAAATTTTGTCTAGGTAAGTTGTATCATCAACATTCGCATATTATAAATTGAAAAAAAGATAATTTAAAATATGTATGAATCCACTTAAAATAATAATAATTCATTCATTATATGTCGGTCTACTATAATTCTATTTTTGCAAAGGAACAACAAACTTAGTGAGAAAATTGAAATTGCTTTACATTTTTGCAAATCTCTTTACTTTTTGGCATAATAGAAGACAAGTATATTCTGCTGTGTATTTCTGAATTAAGTTCGTTACTGTATAGTATTTGGTGGAAAGGGAAGAAACCAGGTTTCTCACAGATATGTAGTTGGCAAATGTAGAACTATCATAATACTTTTTCTTCAGACAATTATGGATACTTACATGAAACTCAGCAGGTGGCAAATTCTTAAAATTTGGCTGCAGTGTATGATTAGTGACTATTTCACTGTCTGTTCACATTAAAGTCCATTGCTCTTTCTTGAAATGTGAAGCGACTTTTCAACCATTTTTGGTCTTGTAATTTCATACCTTAGTCATTGGGAAAATATCGATTCATCAAGTTATTATGCAGATATTCCAAATGACATCATTTATTGAAAAAATTTTTTTTAATTTTTTTAAGGTTTTATTTATTTCTGAGAGAGAGATAGCGAGAGCAGGGGAGGGTCAGAGAGAGAGGGAGACACAGAACCTGAAGTAGGCTCCAGGCTCTGAGCTAGCTGTCAGCACACAGCCCGATGCAGGGCTCGAACCCACGAACTGTGAGATCATGACTTGAGCCAAAGTCGGACACTTAACTGACTGAGCCACCCAGGAGCCCCCAAAAATATTTTTTAAAATATCAAATTTGTTAGTACCTCTACTTATTTCATAACAAAAGTCTTTAAGTGGAGGGAAGTTATCAAACTCTTTATGACAGATACATGTATTTAAAAATTCTAAGTATCACTCGAAAGCTTTATTTTGTCATGGCAACAAATACCATTAAAGACTGTCCTTGAAATGATAAGCTCACTGTTTTAAGTTTTATGAACTATCTAACAGGGCATTAATTTGCCTGTCAGTCATTCTTACAAGGTAAAGTAATATTTCTAAAAAAGTTGCAAGTTCAGGTTGCAACTCAAATAATTCTGTCTTGCACATAAGACATTAAAGGGACATAGTTAAAAGCTGAGATTTAATAAAATCAACTATTGTTTTTGCTTTTTATATTGGAAATTCTAAGTAAAACCGGCACCCCCCCCCAACTCTGTGGTGATGAATAATAAAACCGCTAGTACAGATTGGTGACACTGCGTTCATTTTTGCTAAGGTGCCAGCTGTGTTAATTACATCACTTTTGCACCATCAAAGCAAATGTCAGCACAATAAAAAAAAAAAAAGTAAAATTAAACATCTTAGTTCTGCTGTGAAAATAGCTCTGAAATCATTAACCCCATAAAAAAGTCTTGGGGACACTCAGGGGTTCAAAGACCTCACAATGAGAAGGAGTGCTTTAGGACACACCCTTGTAATTGTCCCTGATGTTAAATAGGGAAGGTTTAATTCCAGATGTATAAAATTGTGCCAAACTGAGTTGTTCAAAGTGATTATATCTCAGTTTATATTAACTTTGTCATCCACGTTTGTGATTATTATAACATAATAAACTCTAATTAGATGGCTTTGTGGGTTCAAAGAAATACATCCATTTCTAAGTTTCTCAAATATTGCCAAGCTATCTTGCAAAATTACATTTCCAATATAAGGGGAGGTGTTTTCTTTTAATGTTTTATCTATTTCTGAGAGAGAGAGAGAAAGCGTGAGCAGGGGAGGGTCAGAGAGAGAGAGAGACACAGAATCTGAAACAGGCTCCAGGCTCTGAGCTAGCTGTCAGTACACAGTGTGACATGGGGCTTGAACCCATGAACCGTGAGATCATGACATCAGCCAAAGTTGGATGCCTAACCTACTGAGCCAACCAGGAGCCCCAGAAAGCCTTGTAAAATATTACGGATCTTAAAACTTTCCATGTTTTTTTTTTCTTTCTTCATTTTTTTTTATTTTTTAAAATTTATTTTTCATTATTTTTTGATGCATTAATTTAAATTTTAGTTAGTTAACATACAGTGCAATATTGGTTTCAAGAGTAGAATTTAGCGATTCATCACTTACATACAACACCCAGTGCTCATCACAAGTGCCCTCCTTAATGTCCATCACTCATCTAGTCCATTGTGTGTCTCTCTGTGTGTGTATAGTTATAAAATACAGTTATATATATAGTGTTTCAGGTTTTCTTCAAAGAATATTGTGTCATCTGCAAATAGTGAATGCTTGACTTCTTTGCTGACTTTTTATTTCTTTTTATTGTGTGATTGCTGAGGCTAAGACTTTCAGGACTATGTCCAATAACAATGGTGAGATGGACATCCTTGTCTTGGCTCCGACCATAGGAGGAAAGACTGTTTTTCCGCAATGAGGATGATATTTGCTGTGGGTCTTTCATATATGGCCTTTATGGTGTTGAGGTATGTTTCATCTATCCTTACTTTGTTGAGGATTTTTGTTAAGAATGAATGCTGCATTTTGTCAGATGCGTTTTCTGCATCTATTGACAGGATCTTATGGTTCTTATCCTTTCTTTTATTAATGTGGTGTATCATGTTGATTGATTTGTGAATATTGAACCAGCCCTGTAGCCCAGGAGTAAATCCCACTTGATCATGGGGAATAATTATCTCAATGTACTGTTGAATTTGATTTGCTAGCATCTTGTTGAGAATTTTTGCATCGAGTTTCATCGGGGATATTGGCCTATAATTCTCTTTTTTAGTGGAGTCTTTGTCTGGTTTTGAAATCAAGGTAATGTTGGCTTCATAGATTGAGTCTGGAAGCTTTTCTTCCATTTCTATCTTTTGGAACAGCTTAAAAATAATAGATATTAACTCTGCTTTAAATGTCTGGTAGAATTCCCCTGGAAGGCTATTTGGCTCAGGACTCTTATGTGTTGGGAAATTTTTGATTACTGATTCAATTTCTTTGCTGGTTTTGGTTCTGTTCCAATTTTCTATTTCTTTCTGTTTCACTTTTGGTGGTGTATGAGTGTCTAGGAATTTATCCATTTCTTCTAGATTGCCCAGTTTGTTGACATATAATTTTTCATACTTTTTTCTTCTAATTGTTCATATTTCTGTGGTGTTGGTTGTGATTTCTCTTCTTCCATTTGGGATTTTATCTATTTGGGTCTTTTTTCTTTTTTGGTAAATCTGGCTAGAAGTTTATCAATTTTGTTTATTCTTTCAAAAGACCAGCTCTCGGTTTTGTTGATGTATTTTGCTGATTTTTTTTATTGTTGTTGTTTCTATATTGCTTATTTCTGCTCTAATCTTTATTATTTCCCTTCTGCTGGCTTTAGGCTTTATTTGCTGTTCCTTTTCTCACTCCTTTGGGTGCAAGATTACGTTGGGCCTTTGACCTTTAATTTGACCTTTCATGCTTCTTGAGATAGGCTTGAATTGCAATATATTTCTCTCTTAGGGACTTCCTTTGCTGCATCCCAAAGGGTTTGGATCGTCATGTTTTCATTTTCATTTACTTCCATGTATTTTGAAAAATGTCTTCTTTAGTTTTCTGGTTAGCCCATTCATTCTTTAGTAGGATTTTCTTTACCCTCACATGGTTGGGATCCCTCTAAACTTTTCCTGTGGTTGACTTCAAGGTTCATAGCATGGTGATTCAAAAATATGCATGGTATGACCTTGATCTTTTTATACCTGTTGAGGACTGATATGTGACCCAGTACATGATATATTCTGGAGAATGTTCCATGTGTACTCAAGAAGAATGTACAGTCTACTGCTTTAGGAAGGACTGTTCTGAACACATCTGTAAAGTCCATTCAATTTAGTACGTCATTCAAAGCCATTTTTTCCCTTGTTGATTTTCTGCTTATATGATCTGTTTATTGCTGTAAGTGGGCATTAAAGTACCCTACTATTATTGTACTATTATCAATAAGTTTCTTTATGTTTGTGATTAATTGATTCCTGTGCTCCCAAGTTGTTAGATCTTTTTGATGGATAGAGCCCTTATTTATGATATAATATTCTTCATCTCTTGTTACAGACTTTGGCTTAAAATCTAGTTGGTCTCATATAAGTATGGCAACTCAAGCTTTCTCCTATTCTTTTAAATTTATTCGTAATTTCTTACTTGTAACATAATTTAAAATTGTCGGTAATTCTGCGATTTCTCTTCAGCATTGTCTCTGGCTTCAGAAAGCTCTATTCATGCATAGAGTAAAAGTCGATCCTCGAATTTTTGTCTAACACTATCTGAAAATGACTTAGTCAATTTGAAATGCTAATTCTGCATCTTTTTATATCAGGGAAAAAAGGAAATGCGTGGAATAATTTGACAGATTGATAAAGAATATGAAAGCACCAGTTGATTTGACAGCAAAGCCTCTTTCCTTTAGTGGAGAATGAGATTTAGAAATTAAGAGGGGTGCCTGGGTGGCTCAGACATTTAAGTATCCAACTTTGGTTCTGTTATACCCAGATTGCAGTATCCTCAACAACCAGAGACCACCGGGGAGACCGAGTCACGCATGCAAAGGCAAAGGGCTTTATTACGGGCTCGAGCTCGAGCTCCCAGACCTCACCAACGCAGTGGATCCGTGCTGAGATCTCCGAGCAAAGGCAGAGTAGGGTTTTTATGGGGTTTGTGACGGGGGAGTTACAGAAGTTGTGGCAGGGGAACAGTGATCCAATCATAATTATTCAACATTAGTGACAGCAGGTTTAACCATACACATTGACTAGAGTATTCGTTACTTTTGGCAGGATCCAATTACAACATTTAGAGTACTTTTAAATTCAACCAATTACAGAGCGAGCCTAGGGTCTTGTTTGGCGACTAACGGGTTAACTTTAACATTAGGTAACAGGGTCCTATCTATAGTTTCTATCTCCAGGCCTCTCCCTTAGTAATGTGGAGGGTGGTGGATGGCCTTTCCTGATTGGGTGTTGCAAGGGTGGTTTCTCCTGCTTTGGGCAATGTGTAACTGCCTGATAGTTTCAGGGAAGCTGAAACTTAGGCCTTCTAGTTTAGAGGGGAAACTTAAAGCCTGTCATGGAGTCAGTTTGGTTTAGATGTTTAGACTTGTGTCCTTACAGTTCGGGTCATTATCTCACAGTTGTGAGTTCGAGCTCTGCATCAGGCTCTGTGGTGACAGCTTGGAGCCTGCTTTGGATTCTGTGTGTGTCTCTCTCTCTGCCCCTCTCTGACTCGCACTCTGTCTCTCTCTCTCTCTCTCTCTCTCTCTCAAAAATAAATAAACATTAAAAAAAAGAAATGAACAAATAGAGGCTTTAGACATGTTGAATGCTGTGGTGCTGTATCTTGTAGACCCTTCAGGCTAGCAGTGCGGGAAAATATATTTTTAAAAGATCATACTTTAAATTCAAATTTATTATTACAGTCTTTTAAAAGCTTGCGATTTTATATATTCTAGATTTTCTCTTTTTGTAAGACCTTTATTTCCAACATCGGTAATACATTTACTTATGTGCATTATCCTTCAATGTGAGTAATTTATAATACTAATTAACTCGTGCCAATAGACCTTCTGAATTAAATTTAAGATTCTTTTTCACGTTTTTTATTTTTGAAACATATCATCTTCAAATGGACATTGCATTTTTTCCATTTCCTTGGAATTATTTTTTTCTCTGGGCAAGTGTGTTACTTACTTGATGCACCATTAGACTCATTTGTTTCTGCTTTATTTTAGGATTTGCTGTTTTATATTTTTCAATGTGTCATTAATTTAGAAGTTTCAGAAGGCAAAAATCTTTATAACTTGTATATATAATCCTATATCAACTGGCATAGTCAGAGAGGTTTTGCCTCTATACCTTTTATCCAATTCCATCCTCCTCCAAATATGTAATCATAGTCCTCAAGTTTTATAAAAGCTGCATTACTTTGAGCAAAGGTAAGACATAGATATGACTATTTTAATTTCCAATTATTTTCTAATGTAAATGCAAAATAATATATACCCTTATTCCATTACACATTTTGTCAAATCCTGTAATTCTATGTCTTGCACAGGAACATTTCTCATGTTTTTGTTTTTAAAATTGTTTTAAATGTTTTATTTATTTCTGAGAGAGAGAGAGAGAGAGAGAGAGAGAGAGCAGGGGAGGGTTAGAGAGAGAGGGAGATACAGAATCTGAAACAGGCTCCAGGCTCTGAGCTGGCAGTCAGCACAGAGCCCGATGCGGGACTCGAACCCATGAACAGGGAGATCATGACCTGAACCAAAGTTGGACGCTTAACCGACTGAGCCACCCAGGCACCCCATTTCTCATGGTTTTGAAGGTTATGAAATCTTCCATTGTGTAGATATGGATGCTTCATTCCAGAGTCTTTTAAGGTTGACTTTTGGAGCATTTTCAAATATTAGCTATTGCAAATACATTTTGTCTCACAATTGAATGGTATCCTACGTTTCCTTGATTCTTTTGCTCATAGCTGAGTGCCCATTGATGTTTCTGGGAGTTTCCCCTGTTCTGTGTAGCTTTCCGGTAGAATTTTCTAACCCATTAAAACTTAGAGTCAGGCCTGTCATTGAAAACTTTATTTTAACCATCTCCATTGTAATTTGGTTTATTTATCATAACTAAGGAGCTTTTCTGAGTCCAAAATAGACACTAGATAATACTGTATCTTCTTAATTCTAACTTAAAATATACATGTCTTCCTGGCTCATATGAACACCCTTGGTTTGAGTTCAGTGGGAAGTTACAAATCAATATTCCTTGATTAAAATGATTTAGTCGTGCATTAGAAAAATCCTTATTAGACTTCATAAGAATAAGTCCACACCAGTTATTATAATAACGTGTTCAGT
Organism: Crocuta crocuta; assembly: GCF_008692635.1. Taxonomy (NCBI): domain Eukaryota; kingdom Metazoa; phylum Chordata; class Mammalia; order Carnivora; family Hyaenidae; genus Crocuta; species Crocuta crocuta. The sequence goes on along the minus strand of NW_027532825.1, from coordinate 621,275 downwards.
TGCTTATACACACATCCATTTCTCATTTGCTCTTTAAAACGTGTTTGCCCTCATCCATTTGAAACAGACTTACTCTGGGCTGGGATATGTATATCGATCTATTCAACCGTGCCAATTCTATGAAAATGTAAATGTCTTCCTGATTACGAGAATTGTGTTCTATTCTCTTGCTGTTTTCACTGCAGACTCATTTAAAAATATTTTTGTGACTAGCATGTGCCTCAAAAATGTGCCATATTCTGATACATTTTTGTAGAGCTCTCCGTCACTTATAAATATTAAGAATTATCCTAAGAGGCTGGAAGACAGAGAATGAGAGTTCAGGCTGTCAAAAGAAATTTCTTTTTGTGGCTGTCTTTTGTTCAGTTCAGCTTTTATTTATAAACAATTATGTATATTGCAAAATTAAAGCATTATCTCTTTTTCCACAGACTAGGGAATGTTAAAAAAAAAAAAAAAGAAAAAAAAATAAAATTTTTTGTGACAAGTTGCTTTCTCCACATCCATTTTTACAAATTTCTGTAAGTGTGCCCAAAATAATATTTTAAAAAATTTTTTAAAGTTTATTTATTTTTGAAGGAGACAGACAGAGTTTGAGTAGGGGAGGAGCAGAGAGAGGGAGACACAGAGTCTGAAGTAGCCTCCAGACTCTGAGCTGTCAGCATAGAGCCCGACGTGGGGCTTGAGCCCAAGAACCGTGAGATCATGACCTGAGCCAAAGTCAACGCTCTACAGACTTAGCCACCCAGGCACTCCCCAAAGTATTCTAAGAACTAAATAAATACCCTTTTAAAAATGTCTGTTTTCAAAAGTTTGTGAAATGCTGCTGATTGATTAACTTCATGCAGTTCTCCAGGAAAATCCTATGTTTATTTATTTTAAATATACTCACTAAGTGTTATTTTGTGCACATTCTCTACCAGTACTGTGTAAAGTCAAAAGCAAACTGAAATGAGAGTCATTTCTCAATCACACAGAACTGTCATTTCTTTCTTTCTCTCTTTATCTCCAAATGCAGACTTTTATCCATGTCTGTGTGATGTATCCTACAAAAACTAGTAATAAAAACAATAATAAACATTTTAAAAAATAGGAAATGGGACACTTTCCAAACATTTGACCTTAAAAATTCCCTCAAAATAGTTAATGTATTGAAATTTGAATTATCTTACATTTGCAACTAATCTCAGGATTGTCATCATTAAAGAAATTGTCTTTCCTCAACTATACATATTAAAAAGCCATTTTGTTTAGCTGATCATGAGGTTCGGGTTTATAATGCTAATGTTACTTTTCCAAGAGCTGTATACATTTCCTCCAGCTTCTGTGAAATTAAATATTGGCTGAGTTGAAGGGATTCTTTTCCTTGGCTTCTGGAAATCAGATTTTCCTCTTCTGCTTTGCAAGAGAAAAAATATTGAAATATTCAAAGATTCTCCATGCTTCAAAGCTTTGAAGAGGTGAGATATTCCAAGCTGGTAGCTGTGAATTACCATATCAAAAATATTCAAAAACAAATTGTAGAGTGACTTTCTTCTTTCCACCTAAAGATAAAGGAAGTTTAGAGTAAAACTTAAATACTGTGATTTTTATTCATTATTATTGATATTTCCCATTATGATGCAACTTTAGTCAGAGTTTCAAGAAAAGAAATGAAAGAAGAAAGAAATAATATGAGTGGAAGGATGGATATGGGTTTCATCATTAGAACTCCATTATGTGACAATGTACGATTTCTTCCCTATAACTGGATTGGTTGCCTTAAGCCTCTTTTCTTTCTGAGTATCAAAATTGTTTTTTTCTAAGGACTTTCAATCAAATTCCGAGATTCCTCAGCTCTTCTAGTCATTTGAGGCTATCTTACTCCTTTTCATCTCTCTGGTATTTACCCACATGTCACCTCATACTTGTAGGGAAGTCTTATCCACTGCCTATTTGAGAATTCTTAATCCTCTGCTACCTTATCTCTACCTATGGAAGTCATCCGATATGGTCCTTACATGTATCACCAGTATCTACTGAAAGATACTGGATTCCGTAGGATAATCCAATATCCCTCCTGATTCAATATCCCCTTGTCCAGACAGCGGACCATGCAAACAACTGTGCCTCAGCTAATCCCTAAGCTGAATTCCAAAGGAGGGAATCTTCCACTCCCTTCCTGTATTAACTCATGACCACAAATAAGTGAGCTCTGCCTCACAGGATGAGATCTGTATATCACTTACAATATGTCTGTAACGCCATGAACAGGAGGGACATCTCTTGAGTTTCCATCTCCTGTGTCAATCCAGTAAGTAAGAACTTCTCACCCATTCCCTGATGGTAATGTCTTTCCAAGACTTACCACTCGTTATGACAAATGCCCAGAGACCTCATCTTGTATGCACATTGTATGCTCTCAATGGCTTCTTTGTGGGCATATGTACTCATTTTGTTTAGAAATTTTGAAAGACAATAATTACGTTTTATCATATAGTATCAGAGTGATTCTTAACTTACTTACATTCACTGATATACGCATAGATCTCAGCTTCAAACATTAATGTTTATTGCCTTTGTTTTCCGGGCATATTCGTTTACTCCCCATTCTGAGATAAATGGTGGTCTGGTGCTCCATGGCCCAAGGTGGGTTGCCATGAAGGGAAACAGTCCAGGTAGAAGGAAAAACAAGGTGTTTACTGCCACAAATTACCCACAAAATATAGCATGGTCTTCATAGTCATTAGAATTTGATATTAAGGAATTCCATGTGTTATTCTGGACTTCCCTCTCTTGTAAAGATGCTTTATTTGCTATCAGCTCTAGAATTATTACAAAAAAAGTAGCCAGATCAGGGGCGCCTGGGTGGCTCAGTCAGTTAAGAGTCTGACTTCGGCTCATGTTATGATCTCACAGCTTGTGGGTTCGAGCCCCAAAATGGGCTCTGTGCTGACATCTCAGAGCCTGGAACCTGCTCCTTCTTTCTCTGCCCCTCCCCTGCTCATGCTCTGTCTCTCTCTGTCTCTCAAAAATAAATAAGCATAAATACAAAGATCATTCCTATGTACTGTTTCCTCCTCTTCATGTCATTTAATCCTGTCAGAAGCATGTGATGGCTACAATTGCCCTCATTTTGCAGGATTTACAAAATAAATCATAGAACATGCTTTTGTTGGCACATAATAGGAGATAAAGGTGTTAATTATTCAAAAGATAATGAAAAATAATACTTGACTGGAGGTCAACCTGACCCTTAAAGCACACTTATTTGGAAAATATTTATTTGCCTTGATAAATTCTAAGGGGAAAACATCTATTAGATTTATTTCCTGGGTCCACTCTGTCTATAAGTGAGCTCTAACTTGGTTTTTCTTTTTCATTCTGTCTTTGTTCCTTTTTTAGATGGTTGCGATTAAGGATTCATTAGGATTAATATACAGAATAGAAGGGAACTTCCATTAGGAGTTACTCATTCTTGAACTTCTGCAATTTATTCTGAGAAATTTACTTTTTCTAAAACTTTCTGGTGTGGAATAAACTTATTTCTACATTCTCAAAATACCTCCTGAAGCCTGACACCATAGGCATTTCTTTGATAATCTATAATAGAATTCCCTTATCCACCTGTGTTGACACTCATAAATATTTAGGGTTGGTTTGCATAAGACACTTTAAATCCAGAAGAGTATTTTTCTAGAGACGCCACCATTAACAGTGCTGTGGTCAGGTCACAGAAGAACTGAGTAGGGTACTGGAGTAGAGGTCAGGGATCCAAAATGTCCTGAGTAGTGAAGGAGATGTATCTATGATCATGCATTAAATCAATGCCATGTGGTTTGCTGGCAAACTACAATATTGGGTGGAAACCAAAGAGGGTGACACCATCATTGTGTGTTTAGAAGGATATTCCATGCTTTCTCAAAGGGTTCCTTCCTGATTACTGACAAGGTCAGTACAGTGTATTGAAGAGGATCTGGAAACGCAGGTTATAAGAAGTTAAGAAACGGACTTTTTTTTTTTAATTGTTTATTTAACTAGCTCTACTATGGTAGGTTTGTGTGTGTCTCTCCCACTCTGTGAATAAATGGTCTCAGAGAACATAAAGGATCTATGAAAATGTGAAAGCTGCTGATATTTCAAATTTTAAAAAAAATAATGTTTTTTATTCTTTTTTTTTTTTTAAGAGACAGAGTGCGAGCTGGGCAGGAGCAGAGAGAGAGGGAGACACAGAATCCGAAACAGGCTCCAGGCTCCAAGCTGTCAGCACAGAGCCCAATGTGGGGTTTGAACTCACAAACCAGGAGATCATGACCTGAGCAGAAGTCAGACGCTCAACCGACTGAGCCACGCAGGCGCCCTGAAATCATTCTTACTGCTGTTATACATTTCTATCTGTCTGCCTGCCTCCTCTTAGAGGCAGCGTCATTGCGGGCCTCACTGAGCAGCTCTGTTTTGGCAGCCACCACCGTCGATAGCCAGAAAAAAATAATTTCTTATTATCCTGTCATGACAATGTTGAAAGGTTTGCCTGGAAATGAAGTTAATTAGGCTGAGCCTCTTGTGTAATGATTTCATTAGAGTCCATACAAAAATTCTAGCAAGTAATCTCCCCAGTCTGAATTCCCAGTGCAGAGTAAGTGTCTTTAAAAACTGACAGCACTAAACGAAAAATATCAACGAATCATCCCAGTCTCAAAGTTTTGCTGAACTAAAGATATCACTTTATTTCTTTTCTTTTGTGGTCTCACGCACTGGCATAGACTTACTATTACTGGCATCATCCACACAATCTATCACAAAAGATCGGTGGAGAGCTAGTGATAGGTCTAAATGATTCAGCGTATACATACGCTTATAGAAACAATAGATTTTATTTGTTCTGATTTAAGAACCGGGTTTTTTTTTTTTTGGATTATGATTTATTGTGAGACAATGTCGTTTGCTTGTCAGTTGCATGAAGGTAATACCAAGTAATAACACTATTTTATTTTATTTTAATTTGGGAATGGAACAAGTAGGTAGGGAGCAGCTAAGGTATGTCTTAAATCCGTTTCTAGTGAAGAAAATCAGATTCAGTGAAGGATATGGTTGAGCACTGAATGGCTGATAGTTTCGTGACAACTCTCACTGTAAAAGTTCTGATTATATAAAAAATACTGCCTTGCTTTGGGCAGGAGAAGATGCTAGAAGAAGACTAGCATTATGTAGAATATACCTCATTTCGCTATGTCACACTTTGCAGTTAAAACAAAGAAAAGAACAGATGATAAAAAAAAATATAAGAAATGATGGGCAAGAAGTTTCTGAAAGATTCATCACTGGGTGCCAGGGTCTTGAGGTTTTCAAAGAAGTAGGCTGGTTCTTTAAAGATAATAGCAAAGTTAATAAATGGAAATGGAATATAAAGTACTAGAGTCTTAGAAGGATTATCAAGCTAGTGGCCTTATGGACAAACAATAATACATTTATTAGAGTTTCTGGGGGCGCCTGGGTGGCTCAGTCAGTTAAGTGTCCAACTTTGGTTCAGGTCATGATCTCACGGTTCTTGGGCTCGAGCCCCACATCGGGCTCTGTGCTGACAGCTCAGAGCCTGGAGCCTGCTTCAGATTCTGTATCTCCCTTTATCTCTGATCCTCCCCTGCTCACGCTGTCTCTCTCTCTCACACACACACAAATAAATAAAACATTTAAAAAAAATTAGAATTTCTGTTTGAGTCAAAAATTTGGTGAAAGGTAATTAGATGCTTATGCATCTAATTAATTTAATTTATACTCTTATACTCTGAAAATCTTCATCCACCATAAAATCAGGACATGACATAGAGGTAGCTTGGGAGGGGCACCTGGGTGGTTCCGTCAGTTAAGCATTTGACTCTTGATTTTGGCTCAGGTCATGATCTCTTGGTTTGTGGAATCGAGCCTCACGTCAAGCTCTGGGGCTGACAGCACAGAATCTGCTTGGGATTCTCTTTCTCTCCCTCTCTCTTGACCCTTCTCCTACTTGTGCTCCGTCCTTCTCTCTCTCAAAATAAATAAACATTAAAAGGAGATATAGAGAGAGATATCTTGGGGCTTCGCACAAAGGTAAGAGTCCAAATGACCTGGTCTGTCAAGAAAGAATCTAGAAGCAAACGCTTGGATGGCATGATACATATGACTGAAACATGGTATTTTATTGTTATAAGTGACCGAAGGGAATATTTGGTAATGCCAGAAACATTGGTTTTAATTTTATATATGAAAATTTAAAGTAGCATATTTCATTGATAAAGTTGATTTGGTTAGGGTAAAATGATGGTTTTTGGAGTTATCTTCTAAAAAACAAGTGGTACTTAAGACCACACATTATCATGTTCAAACTCCAAACTGCCAAACAAACTAAGGTGTTTTTGCCATCAAATGTGTAAAAAATATGCCTGACCTATCAACAGAATGTGATACGTCATAGATGCAAATTTAGGTACATAAAATATTTTTAAAAATAAGTGAAATTGAATTACCTAATATGTGCTCATAGAGGTAGTTGTGATATCATAACTAATTATATTTTATAATCCCTATCTAATGAAAGAACCAATCATTAATGCATTCTTGAATCACTGGGTTTTCTAGTTTATAGAAGATTTCCTAGAGTATGAAATGTTTATGTCTATTTTTATGTTTTCTAACATATGAATGCTTATTGATCCCTTTTACACCAAATAGTTAACCTGTCACATAATGATTAGAAAATTAAAGTAATCTGAAATTGATTTATATTACGATCATAAAGTGATTACATTAGGCTTAAGAACAGGTAATATTCTTCAATTACTCTTTTTTTTTAAATATTTTTATTTATTTCTAGGAGAGAGAGAGAGACAGCGACAGCGTGAGCAGGGGAATGTCAGAGAGAGAGTGAGATACAGACTCTGAAACAGGCTCCAGGCTCTGAGCTGGCAGTCAGCACAGAGCCCGACGCGGGGCTTAAACCCACGAACCGCGAGATCATGACCTAAGCGAAAGTCAGACGCTCAACCGACTAAGCCACCCAGGCGCTCCTCAATTACTCTTAATTTATCTTGTAATGAAACTTTCTAAAACAAGAGCATGTGATTTTTATTACATCTACTTTTATTTTTGTTTACTGAGGTTGTCTTAAATGTAGACTAGCACGTCAACACTAGTAAGTCAACTAGCTGGTGTTCTCATCCATCGTTTTCATTTCTGAATTATAATGAGCACATTTTGAAAATGAAAAGAACACAGCACCCATATTTCAATGTAACTCTTGGGGCAGGGTCTTAATATTTTAAGAAATGCGCATGTTGTCCCAGAAATGAGGCTCACCAAAGAGGCTTTAAAATGTGCTCTAGGAGAACATTTATAGCACACTATATTGGTTCATCACACAAGGTGCACCAGAGATCACCGCCATGTCTGATTTTCTCATTTTTATTAATATCTTGGCTGAAGAGTTAGAAACATATTAATAAAACATGTCAGTGCTTTACAAATTGATAAGAGACATGATATCACCCAGTCGTGGATTCCGGAGAATTGATGTGCTCACCGTGGACCCGAGCGACAAACGAAAATGGGAGAAGTCTCAACTTTTTTCTGTGAAAATGCTCCCTACCACTTTTGGCAACATAACTTTAAAAAGGTTCGTGACTTTCAACTTTCATAAGCCTGATGAATCTGAGAATCTAAAGCCCTGTCAATTTGATCTTTGCTCCCGTATTTTCCCACAGGAACATTTGATTTTCTTTGCCGCTGTTTATTCTTTTGATATTTTTGACCTGAGCAGGTTAATCAAAGGTTGTCCTGAAGTGAACACTTCCCTCAGGGGGCAAGTTGTAATCCATTAGTGTGGCGGCAGAATACGAGGCTGAGCCCAGAAGTCACCCCTTAGAGCAAAAGGCCTTACTGATATTTGTCTGCTCCGTTCTTGTCATAAACTGAATTTAACTTTTCTATATACACACAAACACATGGTAGGTTCCAGAAGGCTTATTCAACATTCCCCAAGCAAGTTTAATCTTTGCTTCTGAAAATCTATTTCCCCATCTCCCCACTAATTAAAGTAATTCTTTATAAGATTCTCATTTTGTCCCACTGTTTAGTAGAAATCCACAAAGAAAAAGAAATAAAATTCTTACACTGAATTAGAATCTACTTGCTAATATAATAGCAAACAGTCACCCTGATAAGCTTTTCACTTATAGCAGGGGCTTTGAAATTTTAAGAGAAACAAAAGAATTTCCAAGATACCATATAAAGTGACTATTTGATAAATGCCAGTATCGTGAATAGTTGCTAGAAAAAATAAATCACTCAAATTCAGACATAAAAACTTTGAACTCATTTTTTTGGGGGGGAGAGTTTCCATTTATCTAAATGTACTACCTGAAATTATTCATTTCAAATGTTTAAATACTGACACTATTCAAATTCTCTTTTTTTAACGCATCCTGAGATCCTAAATTTGTAGCTATAATGGAGAAATATTCCATTTTTACTAAACTTGATTTTTAAATTTTTTAAAATCTTTTTTTAATGTTTTTTCATTTATTTCTGAGAGAGAGAGACAGCGTGAGCAGGGGAGGGTCAGAAAGAGAGGGAGATGCAGAATCTGAAGGAGGCTCCAGGCTCTGAGCTAGCTGTCAGCACAGAGCCCGACACGGGACTCAAACCCACAAACCCTGAGATCATGACCTGAGCTGAAGTCGGACATTTAACCAACTGAGCCACCCAGGCATCCCTAAATTTTTAAATTTAATTAATTTGTGAATTCATTAATTTTTTTTTAGAGAGAGAGCATGAGCAGGGGAGAGGGAGAGAGGGAGAAAGAGAGAGAGAGAGAGAGAGAATTTCACAAGGAGGCTCCACGCTCAGCATGGAGCCCAATGAGGGGCTGGATCCCAGACCGTGGCATCATGACCTGATTGGATAGTTGTATGCTTAACTAACTGAGCCACCCAGAAACCCCACTGAACTTGATTTTTAATATCATATGTATTCTTTACCTCATAGTATTACAAAAAATATAATGTGCCTAATATAGAGACTCATTTGATACTTGGTTTGGAAGATTGAATAGAAACTAAGAAAACCATAAAGTCATTACCCTATTTTCCAATTAAAACCAAAATAAATTGGAGACAACTACCTGAGTTGGATGTATAAATAAAGAAAACAGAGAAACCCTAAGTTATTACTTTTTTTCTGATATTTAAATATTCTGTCCAATGTCATGAAAGGGAGGGAACTTTATGATTGAGATTTACAGATTTAATATATGAAAAATTAAAACTTTATTTTTCAAAGCTATAAACAAATATAAAAGTCAAAATATCTAATTTTGTGGGTATTTAAAAATCTAATATTAAAATCATTATGGAAATAAAAATAGCCAAGAATGGTCGTCAATCTTAAAAAAGAATGAATTTAGAGGAATTATGCACCATTCATTTAAAATTATTTTAAATGTTTACTTATTTTTGAGAGAGAGACAGAGAGAAAGAGTGAACACGCAGTGGAGGGGCAGAGAAAGAGAGAGAGCAAGAGGGAGAGAATCCCAAGCCAGCTTCATGCCGACACCACAGAGCCTGATGTGGGGCTCAAACTCATGAACCATGAGATCATGGCCTGAGCTGAAGTCAGACAGTTAACCAGCTGAGCCACCCGGGTGCTCCTATACATGCCTTACTGATACTTATTTGAAATGGAAAGTAATTAGGACAATGAGGTATTGGTACAGACCAGAGAAGTAGGAAAATGAAAAATATAAATTTTAGAAATACTCTTTCACATGTATCTTTGCTGCTGGGTAGACTGGGGAGATCTCTGGACCCAGTGGTCTCTGCCCAACCCACATCCAGACATTGCCAGAGACTCTTAGTCTCATCACAGAAAAAAGATTTGAAGACAGAACACACAGTGGTTGAGGGGAGAAGGTGATGTTTATCAAAGAAAGAGAAGGAGTACACATTTGCTGTGCAAGAGTGTGTGAGCTCCAGGGAGACCTGTGCCGGAGCTTTGGGTCTCTGTCTTTTGTTGACAGTTGTTAACTAAGTTCGGGTGGTGGTGGTGGTGGGATATTATTATTTGTGGAGAGGATGTCTTTGGGAGCAGGTTTGCACACCTTTTCTCTCTTACGTGGTCAGGGTCTCTGGCCTTCTTTGTCTTGGGCTTCTCTGGTTTGATCTGGCTTCTTGTGGTCTGTTTTGTGGAATGCTGCCAGGGAGGGTGTGCTAACTTTCCTAATAATGAGCCTTGACTTCCTCTCTGCGGGTCTCCAGGCATCCTGTTAAAGTGTAAAGAATTGCTCACTCTAATGCTTTTACCTAATCTCTCAAATAACAACAACTACAAAACTATAGAGTATCACAGCAATGCAGTGAGAGAGGATGGTCTTCTCAGTAAATATTTTGGACCAATTCTATATTCATAGGAAAACCGAAGGTGAATATTGACCCCTACTTCCCACCATACACAAATCCACTTAAGATGGGTCACAGGACTACATGTGAAAATTTCAAGGCATGGAGTTGCAGACATTTGTAATACGTAAAATCATCAAAACCCATATTCAGAATATAGAACAACCTTTTTACATGACTAAGAAAAGAGTAGATTATCTAGCAGGAAAAGAGAAGGTACTGGTGCATCTGATAAGGATGCAAACGTGTTCCATGACACTAATCCTTCAAGGAAATGCAAATTAAAATCAGCAGTCATATAATTACACATCCACCCAAAGGCTGAACAGTTATAGTTACATACCAAGTGTTGCTGAGGATGTTGATAATAAAACTTTATTCACTGCTAGTGCGAGTTTAAATTGATCCAACGAGGGGCACCTGGGTGGCTCAGTCAGTTAAGCATCTGACTTCAGCCCAGGTCATGAACTCCCGTGGTTCGTGAGTTTGAGCCCCGTGTCAGGATCTGTGCTGACAGCTCAGAGCCTGGATCCTGCTTCAGATTCTGTGTCCCTCTCTCTCTCTGCCCCTGTCCTGTTCACGCTATCTCTGTATTTCAAAAATAAATAAACATTAAAAAAATTTAAATTTGATACAACTACCTTGAAAACTGTTGTGTAGCATCTACTAACATTGAATATGCGCATATATTCTTTACCCCAGAAATCCCACTCCTAGGCACACGCGCTGAGAAAACACGTAACATATTCACCAGAAAGCATGTGCAGAAATTGAAATAGCAACGCGGTAACAGCCATACACCGGAAATGCATTCAAGATGCTTTCAATACGCTCTCAACTGTGATGTCTATTTTTATATATGTACTTCGTCCACACAGAGCAGGATTTTATGTGCCCCATCAAACACAGCTTTGCCCCCAAACTTCCTTCACCTTCCCAGGTCTCATTTCTTCTTATCTAGACCACAGCGTCTTGTTCTCTCAATATCACATAAAAATTTACTGAAATACATTTTGAGCAGTATCACACTTACTTATACTCCTCTTTCTTTCAAAGTAAGGCTTTATTTGACATTGCAGTACTTAAAGAAAGTCTCACAGAGGGACCTGTAGAAACAAATGCACTTGGTTAGTGATTTCTCAAGGGCATACCTAGTTTATTGTTCACCAAACATTGAGAGAGATGGAAAGCCCGGTCTGCCCGTTATTTGTATTCAAAATGGAGACAGTGCAAGGGCATAACATTTTTTTTTTTTGTAAATTTAATTTACAAGAGAAAGCAGATAACCATCATATAGGCACTTTTAAGATAAGAGCATATTTGAACATGGTTTGATGGAATTATTTACTTATTCCTCGAGTTAATTTCGTGCTCATAATTTGCACATTTTTCTTTTGAACTGGTTATCTGTATAAATGAGATATAGGTACAATAAGTATCTTAAAAACATTTGTATGACACTGCAGGTATCTTCCCAATGAATATGTGTATGCATTCGTTCAATGCATTAGATAGTTATTTCTATCTAATAGGAAACAAAACGACAGAGAGGCAGAAAAACTAGGAAAGAAACATCTTTTAATTTAGATCCATCATTTAACTTGGAAAAATGTCTCGGCTCATTTTGTGTTACCTAACTGCATGAATCAGTATTTGGTGTTTTTTCCACAGCATTAGGCTCAGAGAACTAATTGCAGCATTAATGGAATGGGGACTGGTAACAGGGTAGTTCCATTCACCAGACACCATCTGTGGCCGTGAATTGCAAGGGAAAAGTGAGCAGGGAAATTGGAAGGGGGCAAGGGAAGGCGATGTCTGTCATCTCTGCCTTGTGCCACTGTCAAATCTAAGAGGCATGGGAAATCTGCAGGGCTTAGCAATAGTGAGCATGACCAGATGTGATTCCCTCACATGGCACCTGTGCCCGGCTGGCTAATTGCCTTGACCCAGGTCATGATGTATGAGCTAGAATGGAAAGATACAATTTCTAACCCTGAAATCAATGGGCTTTTAAAACCTCTGTGTGTGTTTGTTTGTTTCCACAAGATCACTCTAAAAGTAGTTCAACTGTCCTGGGAGGGGGGGAAAAAAAGAGAAATTCGAGTAACTATCCCACATTCTCTACTGTTTTAAGGCTGAAATTATTATCTCCTGCAAAACACCAGAGAAGGTTTCAAGCAGTCTTTTTCATAAATTGCCTATTATATTTTTGTGATCATGTTGTATTTCTTCATTACCACTCTATTTATAGGTATTTAATTAAAAAAAGGAAGTATTAAATAATCTTTAGCCTGGAGTTCTGTTAAAATAAGAAGGATTAAAAAACACCTTTTATCAGCATCTGAAAGGTCATATAATTGAAATATTTCATATCAGATTTCCATCCTTTGTGTAAAGAAAAATTAGTATTTACGAAATCTTTACTTGAGCATCGTCTAATTTGTAATCCCTAACCCTTGATTTGCAAACTCTCAGGAATAATACAACAGAATATTTAAAAAACAAAAACAAAAAACCCACAAAACACTGTTTAAAAAAAAAAAAAGTCCCTCATGATTTTCAATAGCCAAGTCCTGACAAAAACAATGGCAACATAATGTCCTAATTACTGCTCTCTCAGGTGGAGGTCACAAAAACCCTGGAAACAACATCTGTAGTTGCGAAGCCATATTTTCAGCTCTTTTTTTCCCCCCTTTTGGCTGCATGATTTACTTTGTTCTAAACTTTTCCTGAAACTTAACAGTCCTGAATTTCATCTTGAATTCAAACTCTTGTAGCTCCTAACTGATACAATGAGACATTTTGAAATCTGTCTATAAAGCAGGCCAAGAGGACCCTGTTAACCTTAACAAATAAAGCTGCCAATTATTTTTTTATCAGCAAATTGGTTTATTCAGGACTACCAGATAATTTAAATCTGGCACAAGCAAGCTACAGCAAAAGCATAGGCAAATCCACAGAACAAAGGGGGAGGAGCCCTCTCTTATATAGGGGAGGGAGAAGTGGGGAGGGGCTGTTGTAAACAAAATGTCCACTGGAGAAAACCGGGAGTGTGAGTTACAGCAGCTTCTCATTGGTTGAGTTGTGACTGTGACTGTCTCTTACTGACTGGGCTGTTGCCGGGAAGAAGAGAAGGCCTTCCTTCCTCCCTCTGGGATTTGCAAGGTGGGAAGAGTATGGGACCTCTTCGTGGTGGCTTTCCAACTTTGTTCTAAATGAGGTTGCTTTTTATTAATTTTCAAAACTGCGAGTGGGGAAAACACACCTTTCCTGAAATCACCACCGGGCTGGTGGTGGTATGAAATGAGCCCCATGCAGGGGAAGGGGGTGGGGGGTGGGAGTTGTTGAACCCATGAGCCATGAGATCATGACCTGAGCCGAACCGAGAAGCAGGCACTTAACCAACTGAGCCACGAGTCTCCCCACATTGCCTCTCATTATAAGTAAGACAAAATAACCAACACCTGGAAAGATTAATTAACTTTATATTAGCCACATGAGGGCATATTAGAATGTTGACTTACCAATCAGAGTCCTTTCAATGATAGAGTGGTAATTTTTTTTTTTTAATAGAGGCTGGCATCTTTTGTCTGAAACTGGATTTGAATATTCCTAGGTAGGTATATGTAATGTTGGGCCATGCTTTCAAAGTGTGGCATATACCTGCTATATCTTCCTGAAGTGCCCACTACATTCCTGTCTTAAAACAAACACAGTTAAATGGTGGAGACGTGAACAATTGTTGGCACATTGAAAATAAGTCTTGAGAGCTATTTTTCTCTTGAGAAGGCCAACTTACATTTTAAAATTACTGTCTGCCTTATTAATGGAAGTTTCAGTTGGGAGAAGAAAATATGATGTAAATTACTTTTCCCACTCCTACGTAATTAGACTTCTTTGTGCCATATACTGCCTTGAAGCCAGGTGTCAAATTCACTAACGGCCTTAGCTTAACTGTGAGCCTGGCTTTCTTAGGTACTACACATATTTAGAAACATTTAAGTTGCTTCAAATGTTCTTCCATCCAAGATTTAAATACCTTCTTGAAAAAAGTGTCCTATTCAGCTCATCATCCACCTCTCTTTTATAGAAAAAAAAAAATGAATGAAATTTTCTGACAGCCTTTGTGCCTGTTTGACATACATTATGATCTTTCTTTTAATAGAAACTTCTTATATTCTGTGGGTCTACTTGTTTTTTCTGCTCAAACATGTGTGAGCTGTGATGCTAGGTTCTAGCTCTTTGAATATTGTGTGGACCAAAGTTTTATATCTCTCAAAATATCCATCGAGATTCCTCCATTTTTTTCTTATGCCATCTTGGTCATGTATCTGATCCATCCTTCCTTTCCTTAAAACACACACTCATGCTCACACACGCACATCCCTTTCCTTTTAACCTTTCCACTGAGCACTTACTACATTTCACTCCTTATTTCCTCATTGCCCAAAGGAAAAGTCAACTTATTTATCGATGCTACTGTGATTCAGTGGTAAGACTTCACACTTTACGAGTTCCTGAAGTTTTATAGAGATTTGGACTGTGCTTGGTCAAGACTAAAAGATTGCTCTGGAAACCCATTAGTCACCTTCCAGGAATCAACCATAATTCCTCCTATCTTCTTTGCTCCTGGTCCAGCTATGACGAGCAGAGTATTTGATCTTTGGCGCTCATGTATGTAGTGTGAGATACACCTTCACATCACCCCCTGTAAACATCTGTAATGACAACCCAGCTTTGTAAAGGTTTAATTTCACTCATTCTTTCTTCTCTCCGTAATTTTATAGGAATTCATTACCTTGTGACCTGAAATGGAGTTGGCATAGAAACACTTCTTACAGACCAATTCAGTAAGGCAATGAACCACATAATTTTATTCTTGACTATCCTCCTGCTAACGTAGAGATTGTAGGAGTCAGGAGATAGATGTGCAAATCACAGGACTGGACCTGGGTCAGGCTTCTCTGTGGAAGCGGATTTACTCAGCCCAAAGCAAAAATCATCTGTGCTATGATGTAATTGCATTGAGCTAGGGAAAAAAAATTGTTTAAGCCTTTTTAAAATTTCTGGTGTGTATTCTTTTCATTTCACAGTTTTTTCCTCCCGCAGACTGCTTAACAGATTGTATTGTTAGCCACACGTTGAGTACTATATTTATTTCATTGGAAAACTGAGAAACCTTACCGGATTTCAGTGAGGAAAAGCAGAGCATATATAATTCACTGAAACCATAGAATAGAAAAGACATTTGTTTTTAACTAAAGCCTATTTTGTGCAAAAGCAAACACCATAAAATGATACATTTCTTGAATTCTCCAAATTAGAATATAAAAGCAATAAATTCATTTGTAATTTTTATTGTTGTGATTCAGTTACAAATCCTGAAAATCATTAATCTGTTATACAAGTAGAAAACCTCTTAACATTTAACAGCCACTAGGGTAATATAATTACATCTATCAGTCTCCAGTAAATATTTTTGCTTCATCCTCTTCTCCTGTGGATGAAACTCTGAATTTTGTTGTTGAACATTTTAAATATAAAATGGGATACCCTCTGATTCATTAAGGAAGGCCACCTTCTTGAGAACACAGGGTCTACAGGTTGATTCAGAGAAAATACATCTGAATGAATCAAGGAAATAAGGAGGAAAAATTTCCTAAATTGGAGCGGAAATTCATAAATAAAAGTTGTACAAACTCTTATTCCATTAACTGACTCCCTTACCCAGTATTCTAGAAATTAGCCTGTTTCTCTTGGCCAGAGGTGCTCAGCACTCAAACCTGTAGCACTGAAACAAACAAACGGAAAAGAAAGTGGAAATATCACCTTTTAATTGGTTTTACATCATTTCCTTTGCCGTGTTTCATTCAGAAATGTTGGATTAAGAACATAAGCATACATGGTCAATGTTGTCTTTCCTTCGAAATGGCTCTTTTCACAGGAAGCATGGGGCCAGCAGGA
>NW_027532825.1:585542-603779 GCF_008692635.1 Crocuta crocuta | reverse complement strand
GGCCCCAGGGGGGAAAAAAAAAAAAAAAAAAAAAAAAGCCCACTATTGATTCCAATTAATTTTGTCATTGATTTATTTTGTCACTATGTATTTAACAAATATGGATGAAACTCTCTAAAGGAAATAAATGTTGCCAGAAGGCAGGAGATTAGCGGGCACAGGAACATTAATATTCTTCTCCATTTATCATTTTAGAATACACATCAAGGAGGTTGGGGAGGGGGGCATTTAAGGAGTCAAAAGTGGAAAGACATGAAGGAAATTAGTTCTGAAAATAGAAGTCATTAACCCTTCATTTTCCGTGCTTAGAAATGGTCAAAATCAGCCCAAACCAACAAATTTCACTGACTCCTCTTTGTACATTAATTTTAGTATCATTTTCTTCAACAAACAGAAATTATTCAAGTACCTATCATGTCCCAGACCCAAGGATAAGCATGCAGGATGGGACAGGAACTAAAGATATAACTTCATTAGTCTCGTATTTAAACAAAAAAGATTTTGAGGATGAAACTCTGAGCCACAAGTTTATTTTGCTTAGGGCCACCACGGGAAAAGCAATGCATCTGTACTTTAATTAGGCAATAGAAATCTACGAGGCTGCCTTCAGTTGACTTTCAGCTGTTTATTTTGCATCCGGAAAATCCATCGACTCTGAAGGAGAGCTCAGCCATAATTAAAAGTGTTATTGAACTAAACACAATTACCAGTGTTTACCTCATTATATAATGCTGTTGGCACCAGAAGCAGAGTTCAAACTAGCTTTCTTTCTTGCATTCTTGTTATACATGGTTTAAGAAATGTCTAATTCAATTTAATAATGATAAGTACCAAAATCAAGTTTGGAAAAATTGCTGACGTGAAGATTCAGGTACAGGGACTGCATTACTGCTTACTTGCCATGCCAAGCTTCCTTGAAACCAGAAAAACACTGAGTTCAGTTTTGATTTTAATTCCAGTTAGTTAACCTACATTGTAATATTAATTTCAGGTGTAGAATACAGTGATTCAATGCTTCCATACAACATCCGATACTCAACATGACAAGTGCACTGCTTAATCCCTGTCACCTCTTTCCCCCATCTCCCACCCACCTCCCCTCTGGTAACCATTAGCTTGCTCCCTATTGTTAAGAGTTGGCTTCTCCCAGATATCTGAGGGGCTCAGTTGGTTGAGCGTCTGACTCTTGGTTTCAGCTCAGGTCATGATCTCACAGTTTGTGGGTTCAAGTATCATGTCGGGCTCTGCACTGACAGTGCTGAGCCTGGTTGGGATTCTCTCTTTCCCTCTGCCCTCCCCCCTCCCTTCTCTCAAAAATATATAAACATTAAAAATTAAGAGTCTGTTTCTTGGTTTGTCTCTCTCTCTTTATCCCCACATCCACTTTTTTGGGTTTTGTTTCTTAAACTCCACATATGAATAAAATCACATGGTATTTGTCTTTCTCTGACTGTTTTGCTTAGCATTACACTCTCTAGCTCCATCCATGTCTTTGAAAATGGCAAGATTTCATTATATTTTATGGCTGGATATATTCCACATGTATGCATATTAGCTGAATAATACCCCATATATATATATATGTATGTGTATATATATGTGTGTGTGTGTGTGTGTATACACAAATACCTTATCTTCTTTATTCATTGATCAATTAATGGAAATAGTTTGCTTCCATAGTCTGGCTACTGTAAATAATGATGCTACAAACATAAGGGTGTGTGCTTCCTTTAGAATTAGTGTTTTTGTGTCTTTGAGTAAATACCCGGTAGTGCAATTGCTGGATTGTAGAGGGGTTCTATTTTTAAGTTTTTGAAGAAACTCCATACTGTTTTCCAGAGTGGCTATACCAGTTTGTGTTGCCACCAACAATGCAAAGGGATTCCCCTTTCTCCACATCCTCACCAACACCTGCTGTTTCTTGTGTTATTCACGTTAGCCATCCTGACAGGGGTGAGGTAATATCTTATGGTAGTTTTGATTTGCATTTCCCTGATGAGTGATGTTGAGCATCTTTTCATGTATCTGTTAACCATCTGGATGTCTTCTTTGGAAAAATGTCTGTTCATGTCTTCTGCTCATATTTAAATGGATTACTTGTTTTTTGAGTGTTGAGTTTTACAAGTTCTTTATATATCTTGGAGACTAACCCTTTATCAGATATGTCATTTGCCAATATCTTCTCACATTCAGTGGGTTGTCTATTAATTTTGTTGATTGTTTCCTGCACTGTGCAGAAGCTTTTTACCTTAATGTCATTCCAATAATTTATTTTTGCTTTTGTTTCCCCTGCCTCAGGAGAACTATCTAGCAAAAAGTTGTTCTGGTTGATGTCAGAGAAGTTACGGCCTGTATTCTATTCTAGGATTTTTATGATCTCAGGTCTCACATTTAGGTCTCTAATCTATTTTGGATTTATTTTTGGATGTGGTGTATGAGAGTGGTCCAGTTTCATTCTTTGCATGTTACTGTCTAGTTTTCCCAACACCATTTGTTGAATAGACAGATGTTTTTGTTTTCTTCCCATTAGTTATTCTTTCTGGCTTTATTGAAGATTAGTTGACCATGTACTTGTGGGTTTATTTCTGGGTTTTCTATTCTGTCCTATCGATCTATGTGACTATTATTATGCCAGTACTATATTGTTTTGATTAATATAGCTTTGTGGTATAACTTGAAATCCAGAATTGTGATACCTCCAGCTTTGCTTTTCTTCTTCAAGGTTGCTTTGGCTATTCAGGGTCTTTTGTAGTTCCATATAAATTTTAGGATTGTTTGTTTTAGTTCTGTGAAAACTGCTTTTGGTATTTTGATAGGATTGCACTAAATGTGTAGATTGCTTTGGATAGCATGGGCATTTTAATATTTTCTGTTCTTTCAATCCATGAGCATGGAATATTGTTCTATTTCTTTGGCCTTCAGTTCTTTTCATCAGGGTTTTCTAATTTTCGCAATACAGGTCTTTTAACTCTTTGATGAGGTTTATTCTAGGTATGTTATTGCCTTTGCTGCAATTATAAATGGGATTGGTTTCTTAATTTATCTTTCTGTTCCTTCATTATTGGTGTACAGAAATACAACACATTTCTGTACATTGGTTTTGTACCCTGTGACTTTACTGAATTTGTTTTTCAGTTCTAGTGGGGATTTGGTGGGGTCGTTTGGGTTTTATATGTATGATGTCATTCCAATGATCCTTCATTTCATCTGTAAATACTGAGCATTTCACTTCTATCCTACTGATTTGGATTCCTTTCATTTCTTTTTGTTGTCTGATTGCTGTGGCTAGGTCTTCCAGTACTATGTGGAATAAAAGTGGTAAGAGTGGATATCCATGTCTTAGGGGATCTGAGGGGAAAGCTTAGGGGAAAAGCTTTCAGTTTTTAAGGATGGTGTTAGTTGTGGGTGTTTCATACATGGCCTTTATTATGTTGAGGTATATTCCCACTAAACCTACTTTATTGAGGGCTTTTATCATTAATGAATGTTGTATTTTGTCAAATGCTTTTCCTGCATCTATTGAAATGATCACACAGTTTTTATCCTTTCTTTTACTGATATAGAACATCATGTTGATTGGTTTCTCTGTATTGAACCACATTTGCAATCCAGGAATGAATCCCACTTGATTTTGGCAAATGACTATTTTTAATATATTGTTGAATTTGGTTTGCTAGCACTTTGTTGAGAATTTTTGCATTTAAGTTCATCAAGGATATTGGCCTTTTTTAGTAGTGTCTTGTATTTGGTTTTGATATCAAGATAATTAATGGTGGCCTCATAGAATTAATTTGGAAAATTTCTTTCCATTTCGTTTTTTTTGGGGGGGGGCTAGTTTGAGAAGAATAGGTGTTAACACTTTAAATGTGGGTTAGAATTCAACTTTGAAACCATCTGGTCCTGGACTTTTGTTTGTTGGGAGTTTTTAAATCACTGATTCAATTTCTTTGCTGATAATGGATCTTTTCAAATTTTCTATTTCTTCCTCTTTCAGTTTTGGTAGTTTATATATTATATTTTTAAGAATTTATGCATTTCTTATAGGTTGTCTAATTGGTTGACATAGAGTTTTTCATAGTATTATCTTATAATTGTTTGTATTTCTATGATGTTAGTGGTTATTTCTCCTCTCAACTGTGATTTTATTTATTTATTGACTTATCTCTTTTTTCCTTGATATATCTAGCTAAAGGTTTATCAGTTTTACTGACCTTTTTAAAGAACCAGCTCCTGATTTCATTGATCTATTCTATTTGGTTTTTGTTTCTATATCATTTTTTTCTGTCCTAATCTTTATGATTTCTTTCCTTCTGATGGTTCAAGGTTTTGTTTGTTTGGCTTTTTGGGGACCCTTTAGGTGTAAGATTGGATTGTGTATTTGAGATTTTTCTTGCTTTTGAGGTAGGCCTGTATGGCTATCAACTTCTCTCTTAGAAGCTTTTTTGCTGCACCCCCAAGGTTTTGGACTCTTAATTTTCATTTGTTTTCATGTTTTTTAAAATTTCTTCTTTTACTTCCTGGTTGACCCATTCATTGTTTAGTAGCATGTTATTTAACATCCATATAAGTAAGTTCCTTCCAGATTTTTTCGTATGGTGAACTTCTAGTTTCATAGCATTCTGATCAGAAACATTTCATAATATGACATCAATCTTCTTGAATTTGTTGAGGCTTCTTTTATGGCTTAATATGTGACCTATTATGGAGAATGTACCATGTGCACTTGAAAATAGTTCTATTTTTCTGTTCTAGGATGAAATGTGCTGAATATATTTATTAAATCCATCTCTTCCAGTGTATCATCCAATGCCAGTGTTTCCTTGTTGATTTTCTGTTTAGATGATCTGTCCATTGATATAAGTGAGGTGTTAAAATCCCCTTATTAGTATATTAGTATCAATTAGTTCCTTTATATTTGTTCTGTTTTATGTATTTGGGTGATGCTATGTTGGATGCAGAAATAGCTACAATTGTTAGGTCCTCTTATTGGATTGTCCCCTTTATTATTATATAATGTCCTTCTTGTCTCTTGTTACAATCTTTGTTTAAAGCCTATTTTATCTGATATACTTGCTGCTACTTTGACTTTCTTTTGTCATGCAGTTTTCAGGATACGTGTTTCTCCATTGCCTCATTTTCAATCTGCAGGTGACTTTAGGTCTAAAATGAATCTCTTGTAGGCAAATACAGATGGGTTTTACTTTTTTACCCATTCTGTCACTCTAGGCCTATTGATAGGGGCACTTAGTCCATTTATATTCAAAGCAATTATTGATAGCTATGTATTTATTGCCATTTTATTACTTGTTTTGTGGCTGCTTCTGAAGGTTTTCTGTGATCCTTGTCTTTCTTTCATGGTTTGCTGATTTTCTTTAGTGAAAACCTTGAATTTTTTTCTCACAATAATATCATCTGCATATAGTGGTCTATATTAAGTTGATGGTCATTCGAATTTGAGCCTATTCTTTACTCCTCTCCTCTCCCCTTTTTAGAAATATGTTGTCATGTTTTACATCCTTTTATTTTGTGAATTCATTGACTGATTTTTTATAGAAATATTCATTTTTATTGGTTTTGTTTTTCCTACTTTGATACTGTCACTTTTGGTCTTTCTTTTCCATTCAGAGTCCCCTTTAATATTTCTTGCATGGTTGGTTTAATGATCATAAACTCCTTTAGTTTCTGTTTTTCTGGGAAACTCTATCTCTCCGTCTATTTTGAGAGATAGCCTTGCTGGGAAGATTGCTTTTGCCCATAGATTTTTCCCATTTACCACTTCAGATATATCATACCATACCTTTCTGGCTTGGAACGTTTCTGCTGAAAAATCCTTTGCAAGTCCTTATGGGGTTTCCTTGTATGTTACTGTCATCTTTTCTCTTGCTGCTTTTAATTCTTTGTCTTAATTACTATATTGTGCCAATTTAATTACCATATGTCTTGGTATGGATTTGCTTTTGTTGATTTTGTTGGAAGTTCTCTGTGCCTCCTGAGTCTGGATATCTGTTACCTTCCACAGATTAGGGGAAGTTTCAACTATTATTTCTTCAAATAAATTCTCTACCTCTTTCTCTTCTTCTGGGACTCCTATAATACAAATGTTACTTGCTCTGATGGAGTCACTGAGCACCCTAAGTCTATTGGCATTTTGCATAATTACTTTCTGCTTCTTTTCTTCAGCTTAATTATTTTCTATTACTTTGTCTTCTATTTTTTAAAATTTTTTAATGTTTTATTTATTTCTGAGAGAAAGAGAGAGACAGCGTGAGTAGGGGAGGGCCAGAGCGAGAGGGAGATACAGAATCTGAAACAGGCTCCAGGCTCTGAGCTAGCTGTCAGTACAGAGCCTGACGCAGGGCTCAAACCCATGAACCATGAGATCATGACCTGAGCGGAAGTCGGACACTTAACCAACTAAACACCCAGGCGCCCCTATTACTCTGTCTTCTAGATCATGAAATTGTTCCTCTCTTTCTTCTATCCTGCTTTTCTTTGCATCCACTGTGTTTTTAATTTTATTTATTGCACTCTTTTATCTCTGATTGGTTCTTTTTTATTTCTGTGTTAAGAGTCTTGCTGATGTCTTCCACTCTTTTCTCAAGTCCAGTGAGTATCTGTATGATCCTTGTCTTAAATACACCATCAGTCATGTTTCACTTAGATCTCTGGCAATGGCCTTGTCCTATGCCAAATTTGGGACAAGTTTCTCTGTCGTCTCATTTGGTGTAAGTCTCCGTGCCTGTTTCTGTGTTTAGGAAAGTCACCTACATGTCCTGGTCTTGAAGGCAGTGGCCTGGAGAAGAGGTCCTGTAGTAGCCTACATGTAGCGACCCCTCTTCCCCAGGGCCTGGTATTTCAAGGTATGCCTCCAATATGTGCTCTGTGCACTCTGCTTTTGCATCCTCACCACTTTCTCTTCCAACCCAGTTGTCTGCAGAGGCTCTTTTTGTGTGTTATGTGCAGTGTTTGGTCCCCAACCTGAACGTGGTGCATTTTAACTGTGTGTGCTCTGATAGGCTAATGTAATGAGTCCTTTGTCACCTGTGCCAGAACTGAGGCTCTGCCAAATTTCTGGGTCAAGTGGAGGCAGTTTGGGCAGGGATTGGGCTGGTCTTCTGGGGAGGAGGCCTGCCATGCTGGGACTGGGGCAAGTATGACTCGGAAGGGCTGTTCCACCAAAATGTAGGAGAGCAGGGCTTGATGTAAGCAAGTTAGGTAGCGAGTTTGGGCACTGCTCTGGTTCCTGGGGGTGGGTCTGCATTTTTGCTGAGGGGTAGGGCAGTGAAATGGCATCTGCCAGTTCCTTTGTTCCCAGGGGGGATCTCTCCATGAATGCTGCCACTCTGGGACATATTCTGAGATGAACCACTAACCTACCCCTTGTGTGCTCCAGGTGCTCTTCAGATTGGTTTCCACACTGTATGGCCTTGGGCTGTTTGCCCTGTCCTCTCTTCAGTAGCAGTCCCAATGCCTCTGGGATTTCCATGAGCTTTAAGCCCTTCTGGTTGAAAGAACTCATAAAATTCACCACCCCACACATGCTTTCCAAAGCAATCGCTATGAGGATTCATCTCCCTGGGTGGGCTCCCCTGTGTGCTAGTCCGTCTCTCACTCTTCTCCATGAACCACGGCTCCCTACCCACCACAGCGGCCATGAGGTCTTCTCTCCTAAGCCATGTTTCCACACTTCCTACCTCCTTCGATGTGGCCTCTTCTGTACCTTTAGTTGTGGAGTTTGTTCTGTCAGTCTTCAGGTCAAATTCTGTGGTATCTAGGATGATTTGATAGTTATCTAGTTATATTCATGGAATGGGGTTAGACTAAGGTCCTAATACTGTGCCAGCAGCTTCCCTCTTTTCCAGATAATATTTTAATTAGAGGTTTTCACTCATGAAAGCTATATTTTCACTATAATTCTATGAAACAGAAAGATTTATCACTAAGAGTAAAGTAAGGCCAGTAATACAAGGGCCTCATTTTGTGAGTATAATTATAATGCAAAACCAATTTCATCAAAAGGCAAATATCTGAACAAAATGAACATGATACACAAGATAGGGCTGCTTATTTTTCATATCAAATTAAATAAAATTGTAAAATTGTGTTTAACATATTAGGTATCACATATTTTGAATCAGAATAAGAAAGCATTCAGTAAAGATGGAACAATCATCTTCTAAGAACTTTTTGAATTATTAGAAAAAAGTATAATATAATCTGTATGTGTATAAATTAAGTTCATTTTATTAGAACATCTTCCATATTCTACTAAAGACAAGTCTTTTGTAATAAACTGCACAGATTTATGTGTTATTCGTTCAGACTATAAAAAGCTGTAATCATAACTGGAGAGCTAGTTCAAATCTAACAATTCACATGTCCAAACATAAGGAAAGTGCATTTTCTCTCTATCTTCCAAACTCTTTGATGGCTCAGAAGCTAAATGTGATGGCCAGACCATTTCTCTGGTGTTACATTCCTCTACCTATGGAATCCTGAACTGCCCAACACCTCTCCATCATAAAATGGAGGTAAAGTAAGCATCTACTGAATTTTATCTTTACTACATATAGTTCTAAATCATCTTCTTGATAATGACTACTTTCTCCTCCTAACAATGGTCATCTTCATCATTCCTTCCTTCAGATTATGTTTTTACATACTTTCACAATTTTACCTGTAGAAATTTAATTCAGTTATTATTGGTTTTTAATGCTTATTTATTTTTGAGAGAGTGAGGCAGAGAGCAAGTGACAAAGGGGCAGAGAGAGAGGGAAACACAGAATCTGAAGCAGGCTCCAGGCTCCGAGCTGTCAGCACGGAGCCCGATGCAGGGCTCAAATTTATGAACCCTGAGATCATGACCTGAGCTGAAGTCAGATGCTCAACTGACTAGGCCACCCAGGCACCTCACTTATTATTATTATGTTTTGTTGTTGTTGTCACAAGGTTGTGAGATCCTTGGGTTCCAAGACTATGAATTTTCTTTGTACTGTGGCACCTAGTGCTTTCAGGCATATGGCTTAATATATTTTTAGTGAATGAATAAATGATGCTGTACAAAGCTAGGGTTATTAAATAACAATGAATGTATTAAAAACTAAGTTAAAGGTTGACATCTAGACACAACATTTCTTGGGCAGACTGAGGCAGTGGAGTACTGAGGTAAAATTATTATATAATATGAGAAGCACATAATTTGACAGAACTCTCCCTCTGCCCTCAAAGTAAGCAAGCAAACAAAGCGATAAGAAAAGAATACTTTTTGCTGTATCTCTGCAAATTTTACTCTGTGTATTGAAAAATTATTTGAGACTTAAAAAAAAAAAAGCCACTATGAAAATAGCTGTTTCCTCAAGGGCTGCTTCATTTTTGATAGTTCAGTCACTATAGTCTCTACCCCTATAAGACTAGACATGGGGACATTTTTCATTTAGAAAATCAGGAATAATGTATGAAACTGCCACTCAGAGCCTGGAGCCTGCTTCAGATTCTGTGTCTTCCTTTCTTTCCACCCCTTTCCTACTTGCACTCTATCTCTCTCTCTCTCTCTCTCTCTCAAAAATAAATGTTTTTTTTTTTAAACAAAATCAAATATCTTGTTGGGGGCTTTTTTAAAAAAGACATTAGGTTCCTATATACTATTATGACTTCATCCAAATTCGTTTATTCTATTACCTCCCATTTTCTCCATGTAACAAACAAAAGTTATATTTATTTTTAGTTTTCTTACTTTAATTTAGCTCTATGCGGAAGATGTCTGCCTTCCTAACGTTCTTGGTTCCTGCAATATGAAATTTCATGTATTTATCTTAAATTGACTTCTGCATCTTATAATTTGCATGTGGGGCCTAAATCTTTGTGTTTCTAAAGTTCTGCCTCTGAATTAATTTTCATCAATATCTATCATAAGGATTGTCAACTCTATACTAAAGCCTAGATATCTCTTGAGATCTTGAGCCTCCAAAACCTGATATCCAGAAAAGAAGGTACACTCATCCTCTTGATAAAATTATCTCCACCTATATATTTAATTTTGGTTGGCAGAAAGTGGAAATGTTATCTCTGCAATTATGATAAATCTTTTATAGCTCTCTCTTCTCCTCCCTGAAACCTGCATATTTTTTTTTTTTACAGAAAAGAATTTTATTAGGTAAATTTTCACAGAGCCAACCTGTAATTCTACTCAACAAATATCAACTGTTATGTACCTCATGGTCTTCTGGGCACTGGCAAAGCAGTAATAGACAAAACAGGCAATAATCCCTGCTCTTGTGGTGCTTACATAAAGATTAAAATAAAAAATAATAGACACAATGCTTATAGTATATATATGATTAAAGTAATTGTAAGTTATAAGATGTACCTAGATATTTTAGAAATAGCAACTGAGTATTGGTGATCCCATTAATAATTAAATATATATTAATTTAAGGATCATACCTGTGGTCACATTCTATGAGTTATTTAAAATAATGACATAGGTTAGAAAGTTGTTTCCATACTCTGGGGTTGCTTAGCTAACTTAGAACTTGTGCTGTTGGTGCTGGCTCCAGAATATAGCTTAATGGTCCTTTGAATCAAAATCTGATTTATAGGGTCGCCTGGGTGGTTCAGTCGGTTAAGCGTCCAACTTCAGCTCAGGTCATGATCTCACGGTTCATGGGTTTGAGCCCCGCGTTGGGCTCTGTGCTGACTGCCAGCTCAGAACCTGGAGCCTGTTTCAGATTCTGTCTCTCCCTCTCTCTCTCTGACCCTCCCCTGCTCATGCTCTCTCTCTCTCTCTCTCTCAGAAATAAATAAAACATTAAAAAATCTGATATATATACAGAAATAGCTAATTACCTGATATAAGTCTCTATAGAGTGTAAGCATATGAAATTCAGGGCTTAGATACCCCAAGGATTTTGTAAGATTTTGCAAGCTGTTTCAATGTCATTGGACATTATGAATAAGAACTGAGCAGTCCTTCATGCATGACTACAATTTGCTTCATATGCAGGTCAATCATACTCTTGAATATGTTAGGCCAGAAATCAAAATGGATTTGACTTCCCTCATTCCCAAAAGAACAGATATTTCTTCAGACATTTCATCATGTTCTGTGCCTTTGATTCATCTCACTGTTTGTTTATTCCTCCACCATAGTTACTATCTCCCAGGTGGCTGAACCCATGCTAATTGCTCCATTGGATAAAGAAAACAAGAGAGTTTGTGAGCAAAAGAAGCCGACGTGAAACAAATCCACAAGATAATGGAGTTTACTATATAGTAGGCAGATACTATACATTGAGATAAAATCTATAAACTGTAAACAGAATTCTAATCTGTTTAGGGGATGCTTCAGAGGTAGTCTCATTAAGAACATGACATGAACTAAGGTATTAAAGATTTATTGAAGGATAAGAATGGTGTTGTTAGAAAAGAGGAAGAAATAGAAATAATATTTACTATGGACAGAGAAAGTCACTGATCAATGGTGCACGTGTCACTTTTAAGGAACAAAAAAGAGACACATATACATCATATACATGTATTGACTTAAGCTGCAGGTGTATTCATGGGTAGACTGTACAGAACCTGAAGCCTACTATGTGTCACTTTGACATTATATTTAATCAAATGACAGTCCACAAGGGGCACCTGGGTGGCTCAGTTGGTTGAGCATCCGACTTCAGCTCAGGTCGTGTCCTCACAGTTCGTGGGTTTGAGCCCCACATCAGGCTCTGTGCTGAGAGCCCAGAGCCTGGAACCTGATTCAGATTCTGTGTCTCTCTCTTTCTCTGCCCCTCCCCTGCTCATGCTCTGTCTCTCTGTGTCTCTCAAAAATAATGCCCAGTTGATAGGGCATTGCAATATTCCAGGCTAGAGATAAGAGTAGTTTGGACAAGGAAGGCATCATTAGATATGAGAGGAAGTAAATAGAATTAAGAAAATATAGTCGAAAAAATCTGGAGAAATTGCTTAAATATGGGGATAGCAAGTGAGGGAGAGTAATAGATAACTTCCAGAGATTTGCTTCAAACAACAGATGATGGAGCTTGCACTGAGATAGATCATTGCCTAAGATCTAGATTTGGGTTAAAAATCATGGTTTTCTTTTTAAGAGGTATTCATTTTCATACTGTTCAATAAACAATTTGAGATATGTATTGGTAGCACAAAAAAACTCTTGGAGGTACAAATATTGGTGTCCTGTGTGTAAAGTTGTATATATAGATGTATATACAATATGTATACATATTGTATACCCATATACATATTGTATATATACTTTTAAGGATGCTAATTGAGTTTAGGACTAAACAATATTACTTTGCCAAAATGCAAAGCTGTGTGCAGAGATAATCCCCCAAATCTTAGCCTCAGTGGTAACCAGTGGAGCTAACAAACCAATACTTCAGGAAATGGCACAAGAAATATTTGGGGGTACATTAAAAATGTAAATAAACCATATTTTCACCCTGATCCTTCCCTGCTCAAAAGTGCCATCTGTTCTGCAAAGCCTGTGATATAAAACTGCAACCCTTTAGACTGTCAGTGAAAGCCCTGTACGACCAGGAGCTGGCCAACTGCCAGTAATGGTGGGCACTACCTAACGTTCCCTGTCAGCTCTTGACTCAGTTGGTATTTTTTCCTTTCTATTGTCCACACCAAGTCTAGAGCTTGAGGGTCTTTCTTATGCTGCTCCATCAACAGAACGGCTGAATTTTAGGGGACCAGCTCCATGCTACTTTTGTCAAGATGTTCTTCTCTTAATCTCTCGCACAACCCTATCTACCTCTGACCTACACAGGTCACAGTCACCTCCAGATTCCCAGAAATCTTATTGATTTTGCTCCTTATTTTACTGTTAGATATATTTTCTCAACATAATTTTAAAAATTATTTGATGAGAGGGGTGCTTGGGTGGCTCAGTCGGTTAAGCGTCCGACTTTGGCTCAGGTCATGATCTCATGGTTCGTGAGTGAGTTCGAGCCCCACATTGGGGCTGTGCTGACAGCTCAGAGCCCAGAGCCTACTTTAGATTCTGTGTCTGCTTCTCTCTCTACCCCTCCCCCACTTGTGCTCTGTATCTCTCTCTCTAACAAAAAAATAAAGATTAAAAAAATTATTTGATAAGAGTTCACGTTAATAGGAAGTTCCAAGTAGATATTCAAAAAAAATTTAAAGCTTTGTACACACACCTCTCATGTTACAGTCCACAACTACATAAAACATTTATAATCTTCAAATGAAGACATTAAACAGAATCAGAGAGAGCAAGACAGGAACGAGGAGAAAGCACAATGCATCTTAGTACAGAATTTCTGTGACACATAGCAATATGCAGAGTGTGCACTGTGACTTGTAAGGTGTTTTATTTATTTATTTATTTAATGGTCTTTTTATTTGTTTCTGAGAGAGAGAGAGAATCTGAAACAGGCTCCAGGTTCTGAGCTATCAGCCCAGAGCCCAACGCGGACTCGAACCGACGAACGGTGAGATCATGACCTGAGCCAAAGTCAGACGCTTAACCGACTGAGCCACCCAGTCGCCCCATTTGTAAGGTATTTTAAAAAACCCAGATGTCTCCACTTCAGTAGTTTTGGTGACTCTGGAAGTGACTGTCTCTTTTTCTCTTATGGTTACGGGATGAGATAGCTGACAATGTAGAGTGCAGATCAGGCATCAAATGGTTCTAAGGGAGACGCTTCTTATGTTTACACGGTTGTCAATTTCCTTACAAGGAACGGCCTCAGAGGTAAACAAAGGTATTTGGACACTGGGCTCAAAATCATTGTAGATATATTTGCCCCGTGCTCTACAGACTTGGTTAGAGTAATAAAAAGTCTTTTGATTCTACTTCACAGGTCCTTGGAATAAGAGAATCTTATAGTGCCCCAGAGGTTTGCCGTCAAGATTACCAAGTATGATGCAAATTATGTTTACTATTTCTAGATGAAATTCTAACATTTTGTATGTCATGAACTCCTAAAACAGCCTTTCACTATGAAGAACTGTCATGAAATAATCTTCATCTTCGAATACAATTTTAAATCAAGCGAGGCAGAGATGAGACTGAAATGATCAGCTATCCAAGATGCTAGGAGCCACTTTCCTTAGAAATCCAGGAAGTCAAAGCCCTTTGTATGCAAGTAGAGACAAAATATGGTTCAAGCTTTTTTTTGTAAAGCCCTGAATAACAACTAATAGTGCTGTATTTTAAATAATCCATTAACAGCATGAAAGCCATTAGTATTATGTGAATGAGGAGACAGAAAAGATCCTGTTATGTTTGATATATGGACTCTGAAGATGTTGTAGAATAAAATAAGGCTTTTGTTCAAGGTTTTAAATCAGGTTTGTTTGTTTTTCTCCAAGTTGGATTAATATCCACGGGGCTGATATCTACCAACCCCCTCCCCCCCCAAGGCCCTTAAATCAGTTACAATGTTCAAATAATCCCTCACTGAACACGTTCATGACCTTTTTCCTAGATGTTTCCCTGGAAACCCCCCTCCCCCGATCTTCCAAAAATGCAGCAATTCAAGGATGTACATGGCATGTTTCTCAGCTAGGATCCTTCAGGGATTTGCCCCTACAGTCAGGTCCTGCATCCGTTCTGATTGAGAAGTACCCCTGCCATTCCAAGTAACAACCCTTCAAATGTTGATACCGTTCCTCCAAATTGCTGCTGGAATTACATCTCCCAATGGCAGGTGTGATGTGTTCATGTTTTTCGATGGCTTGAAAATATTCAATGGTACCTTGAATAGCAATTCAATTTAAATGATATAATAACTGAGGACGATCCTGACATAAAACATGTCCTTGTTCATACTAACTCTAAGAAGGATATTTCTGCAAGAACTTGAAAAGAAGGGAGAGATGATATTCCCCCTGTGTTAAAATGCAACTTTAAGACTAAGTGGATTAACGGACAAAAATGAATAAACACCTTGAATGATTAAATCATTCAGAAGATGTTACAAACTGAGTACATTAAGAATTGAATATAGGGGCACCTGGGTGGCTCAGTTGGTTAAGTGTCTGACTATGGATTTTGGCTCCGATCATGATCTCACAGTTTGTGAGTTCGAGCCCAGCATCAGGCTCCATGCTGATGGTGTGGAACTTGCTTGGGGTTCTTTCTCTGCCTCTCTCTCTGCCCCTCCCCCACTCACTCTCTCTGTCTCTCTCACAAAAATAAATAAATAAACTTAAATTTTAAAAAAAATTTAAGAAGAAATGAATATATAAAACCTCCCTAAGGTAAGATGTAAAGATGTCTTTACATACTGAAATTCAAATTATTTCATCACTATTTCCTGAACAAATATATATCCATTATATAAAATATGAATTATATTGATATATAATCATATGATTACATAAAATAATATACATCATATATATGTATATGGATATTTTCCCATTTAGAACTTGTTTGGCTTCCTATACGAGGAGAGGATTCACTGGCCATCCAAGCTTGGCAGCTATGTCTGACTGAAAATCTAGAAGTTGTCATGTAACTCGCCCTATAAGTTGGCTATAGCAAGACAGTGAGATGATCTTGACAACGTGAGTATTCTGGCTCTTTTGACAGATAAATTATTCACTATGAATTAATAAGTCAGCCTCATGGGTCAGACAGCTTTTTAGTGATCCACACTCAACTTGCTGACAAATGAAGTTCCTTGTTCCTTCAAGCCTGAAGTTCAAAGTTTTGAAAACATAATGAGCATTCCAATATGTGGTCACTTTGGAAGAAGCTTCATAACCTTCCTTGGAGGGCAGATCCAGCTCCACTGGACAAGCAAAGTTTTTCCCCTGCATTATAAAATGGCACATTATAAATATGGTGACCTATTCATCATACCCTCCTCAGGCCTTGATGGTTCTTCAGGCATTCAGGCACTTAGAAAGTTCATGGCTCAGTGCTAGGCTATCATTAGTCCTAAAATAAGTGCGTCACCAAGCCCACCTGTCCCATCTCAAAAGTAGACCCAAAGGGATCAAACTGTTACCAATTAATGTAACCATGCTGTAGGAAAAAGCTCAAGAATATTTGTAAGATTAACAAATTGCACAGCATCAGAAAAGGTAATAGGCACCATGCCTGCCATGAAATCAAACAGTATCAGACATGCAAAAAGGAGGACCATATCACACATCAACAAAATGAGATGGGGTGCCTTGGTAGCTCAGTTGGTTAAGCGTCCAACTTCGGCTCAGGTCATGATCTCACAGTTCATGCGTTTGAGACCCGCATTGGGCTCTGTGCTGACATCTCAGAGCCTGGAGCCTGCTTCAGATTCTGTGTTTCCTTCTCTCTTTGCCCCTCGCCTGCTCACACTCTGTCTCTTTCTCTAAAAAAAAAAAAGAAAAAAAAATGAGAGAAAAGCCAATCAATCGGAACTGATCCTAAACAGACACAAATGGGAGATATAGCAGGAAGAAACATTAAAATCGTTGTTATAATGGCTTATTTGATATATTAAGAAAAAACAGAAAATATTTTAAAGATGAGCTCCGTAACACTTCTAGACAAGAAAACTACAATGTTTGAGAGCTCAGAATTACAGTGGGTGAGACCTAAGGACAGATTAATGGCCGCTGAAGATGAGAATAGTAATGAGCTTGAAGACATAGCAACAGAAACTATACAAAATAAAGAAGAGACAGGAAATAAAATGTACACAAATGAAGATTTTCCATGAAATGTAAAGTAAAGGGTCTTATAAAGGAATAATTTGAATCTCTGGAATAAGGATGGGGACAGAAAATATATTTAAAGAAAACTTGGAGGAAAACCTGCCAAATTTGTTGAAAATTATTAACTCAGATTCATGAAAATCCACAGAACCCAAGCACAAGAAATATGCATACAACTGTACCAAACATACTGAACATGCTCAAAAATAACAAGGTAACAATCTTAAAATTGTGGAGTGGGTCTCATCACACACAGAAGAATGAAGATGTGGATGAAAAGAGAGATGTCTAGTTGGAGGCAATGATAGTGAGAAAGTGAGTAGCATCCTAAAAACACTGAGACAAAATGAAAACAAAAACCGATGGTAAACCTAGAACTTTAAACGCAAGGATTAGATCTTTCAAAAATGCTGAGGAAATAATTTTTCAGACATTAGGCCATGGGAATTTATCACCAGTACGAATGCACTATTAGAAATATTCTAGGGGTGTCTCAGTGGCTCAGTCAGTTACGCGTATGACTCTTGGGTTCATCTCATGTTGTGATCTCATGGTTCATGAGATTGAGCCCCGCATCAGGCTCAATGATGACATTGGAGAGCCAGCTTAAGATTCTCTCTCTCCCTCTCTCTCTGCCCTTTCCTGGCTCGTGCTCTCTGATGATTAATGTCACTGACCTGTACATGTAAAACTGGTTAAAATGGTGAAGTATATAGTATGTATATTTTATCACAATAAAAGAGAAATCAGAGGTGGCTATAATAATAACAAAATATATTAAGGAGCACAGAAATCATCAGACATAAAGAAGGACACTTCATGATGGCATTGAGTCAACATGTCAAGAAGAAATAATTTGTGTCCTTTGTATGAAAATATCAAAATATATGAAACAAAAACTGAAAAAACAACTAGAAAAACCTACCAGGATAGCTGGCGATTTCAATAATAATTTCTCAGTAATCAATAGGTTATATAGACAAAAGAAATATTTCACCTAATTGACATAAATAAAGCATTCCACTCAAAACTAGCATCGTATAATTTTTTGAAATGTGTGAAGATGAAATATTTACTAAGATAAATAAAATCCTGTGCCATAAGTCAAATATCAATACATTTACTAAATAAATATATAAGTATAATTTTAATATATTTAGTATATTTAATAAATTTAAATATATTTAGGTAAACAAAATGTATTCACTGACCACAAGTCTCTGACCGCAATTGGTTTAAGCTGAAACTTAGCCTGAGTGGCTCAGTAGGTTGATCGTCTGACTCTTGGTTTAGGCTCAGGTTATGATCTCGCGGTTTGTGAGTTAGAGCCCCATATTGAGGCTCTGTGCTGGCAGCACAAAGGCTGCTTGGGGGTTTCTCTCTACCCCTCTCCCATGCATGCTCTCTCCATCTCTTAAAATAAATAAATACATTATAAAAATTGATAGAAAAATAAATTAAAAAATAAACTGAAACTTAATAATAGAAAGATTTGGAGTAAAATCTGCAAATACTTGAAACTAACTAGGACATTCCTAG
>NW_027532825.1:538333-585504 GCF_008692635.1 Crocuta crocuta | reverse complement strand
GGGCTAAAGAAGAAATTAAAACGTAAATTAGAACTAATTAAATTATGGGGTGCCTGGGTGGCTTAGTCGGTTAAGCGTCCGACTTTCACTTAGGTCATAATCTCGCGGTTCATGGGTTCGAGCCCCGCATCAGGCTCTGTGCTTACTGCCAGCACAGAGCCTGGAGCCTGTTTCAGAGTCTGTATCTCCCTCTCTCTCTGACCCTCCCCTGCTCACGCTGTCTCTCTCTCTCCTAGAAATAAATAAAAATATTTTTTTAAAAAAGAACTAGTTAAATTATTATCATACAAAAGAATAGATAGTATTTATAAATAGAATAGAATAATCTGAATAATAATTTCTAAGTAAATGAAAATGTTTTCAAAAACATTCCATGATGTGTGCAATACTATTAAAACTGCATTTGGAAAAAAAAAATATAGCACTGAATATGTAATTTAAAGGAAGACAGCTCAAATCAGTTAACTCATATTCTACCTGAAGAAATAAACACAATAAAACAGTTAAAACCAAAATAAATAAAAGGAAAGAAGAAAAATTCAGATCAGTGTAAAAAAGTCAGGACTGCTAATGAAGGTCACCATGTGTTTTACAACCAACACTCTTCCTTGTTTGGTTTTAAAACTTTCCATGTGACATTAAATAATCCTCCCTTAGCTACTTCACAATAACTCACAAGCTGTAATCATTTTGATGCCACTCCCGCAAGCAAACGTTAGGTATTATTTCAAGGAAAAGAGCATATCTGTTATAGCATTTATGTATTAAATATTTGATATGCACAAAACTGTATTTTTTGTTTATTTATTCATTTTGAGAGAGAGAGAGAACGAATGTGAGCAGGGGAGGGGCAGAGAGAGAGAGAAGAGAGAGAATCTCAAGCAGGCTCTACACTGTCAGCCCAGAGCCTGATATGGGGCTGGAACTCAAGAACCATGAGATCATGATCTGAGCCAAAATCAGGTGTCAGATGCTTAACTGACTGAGCCACCCAGGTGTCCCCAAAACTGTGTATTTAATATGCATAAACAGTTTTAAAAATTGTGTTAGGTTCCTATTGTTTTAATGTGCCCGTAATTCATTGTCTTTTTTTTGTTTTTTTGCGTTGTGAGGACCTCACACCATTTATTTCATAAACAACATAGATTCCTTTGCACAATTTTGCATAACATGGTAAATATTTGGAAAATGTATACTGCATTATGGCAGGATCTGCTATACATCCATAAAAACAGAGCACTCACTGGTCAAAAATAGAAAGAATGAACTACTGATATGTGAAGTCATTACTACTGAAATTATGGTTATCAAAAAGATAATGAAACACTGTTATGAACAACTCCCTGCCCACAAATTGGATAACATTGAAGACTCCAGCTTTATTTTTATTAGAATTAATAAAGTCTTTTTTCAATCCCTTTCCTTTTCATATCTAGGTGTTTATACTTAAAGTGGATTTCTTGTGGGCATTATAAAGTTAAGTCTTATTTTTTTTTAACACACTCTGGCAATCAGTCTTTTAATTGGCCTAATTCTGTCCTTCAAATTATTACTAAGTGGGATTGATATCTACCATGTTTATAACTATTGTCTATATGCTGAAGTTATCTTGGGTTCTTTCAAAAAAATTCTCTCTCTCCTTATCCATTTATTGTTAATGGATAATTTTCCATCTTAACTATTCTTAAGCATTAAGTTCAATGGTACTAAGTATATTCACATTATTGTGTAACCATCAAGATCATCCGTTTCCAAAACTCATCTTGTAAAACTGAAATTTGTTATCTATTAAATAGTAACTACATTCCCCTTTCCTCTGGGCCCCTGGCACCCACCATTCTTTGTCCTATGTCTACCAATTAGACAATGCTAAGTACCACCCATAAGTGGGATCATGCGGCACTTGTTCCTTTGTGATTTGTTTCTTTCAGTTCATCCACACCATAGCTTGTGTCAGAATTTCCTTCCTGTTTTAGGTTGAATAATACTCATTTCATGTGTATATGCCTTATCTGGTTTTCACTGAGCATTTGATATGATTCAACTTTGTCTTCTTTCCATACATCAAATGTTTTTCTTAAAAAATTAGTGGTTGCTTAGACTTTTTACAACCAATCTAAATCCACTTTCAAATGAATCATACCACCTCATGCGTACTACTGTTACCATGTAACAGAGTATTCACAATCCTTCCTCCTTCCTTTATGATATTGCTGTTGTTCATTTCAACTAACCACGTGCTATAATCACCCAATACATTGCTATGATTATTTTCAACTGTCATCTGTTAGATCAACTGAGAATAAGAAAACTAAAATATTTTTATTTTCCATTTAGTTATTCCACTTTGATGGTCTTCTTTTCTTTATGTGGATCCAGTTTATGACCTATATCTTCTTTCTTGTCTGTCAAAAACTTATGTTAACATTTCTACTGGCAGCTAATTTCCTCAGTTTGTGTTTCTCTGAGGAAGTGCTCATATCTTTTTTATTTAATTAATTTTTAAAAATTTATATCCAAGTTTGTTAGCATATAGTGCAACAATGATTTCAGGAGTAGATTCCTTAATGCCCCTTACCCATTTAGCCCATCCCCCCTCCCACAACCCCTCCAGTAACCTTCTGTTTGTTCTCCACATTTAAGAGTCTCTTATGTTTTGTCCCCCTCCTTGTTTTTATATTATTTTGCTTCCTTTCTCTTATGTTCATCTGTTTTGTATCTTAAAGTCCTCATAGGAGTGAAGTCATTTGATATCTTTATCTGACTAATTTCACTTAGCATAAGACCCTCTAATTCCAACCATATAGTTGCAAATGGGAAGATGTCATTCTTCTTGATTGCCAAGTTATACTCCATTGTATATATATATACCACATCTTCTATATCTACTTTTGACAGATAGTTTCACTGTATGCAGATCTAGGTGTGTGTTTTTTTTCAAGTTTTAAATACATTCTGCTCTCATCCATTTTTAATGATTTCTAAATCCATTAAATGATTTAGAAATCATTAATGATTGTACCAGCGGTACATCAATGTAATTCTTATCCTTATTACTCTATGGGTAAAAGTTCTTGTTTTTTTCTGACTTGAGGACCTTCTCATTCATTGTCTTTGGCTTTCTGCAGTTTAAATGTAAAATATAACTAGGTGGATCATGTTTTTATATTTGTCCTGCTTGTGTTCTCTGTTACCTGGGCCACTGGTTACATCATCCATTCTTGCATCTTGTCTATGTTTTTCCATTAGAGCAATTAGCCTATTAATCCTAATTATTTTAAATTCCATATCTAATTATTCAAAATATATTTATTATATTTCAGTATGATTATGGTGTGTTATTTTTTTCCTTTAGAATGTGGTTCTCTTGTCTCTAGCATCCCTTGTAATTGTTGGTAAAAACTAGATGTGAGGTATCAGGTAATAGGATCTGTGGTTATGAATCTTCTAGTGTTGGGTTTTATGCTTAGCTGGCTAGGAACTGTGCTATGTTTAATGTTTATTTTAACTCTTGGAGACAGAGGCTTCACTTTGCCCTAGTTTCCATATATGCATATATATATGTGTGTGTGTGTGTGTGTGTATGTATATATATATGTATATATATATACATACACATTGTATATATACATTGTATATATACACATATATACATATATGCACACAATGGAAATATATGTGTATGTGTGTATATATATACATATATGCACATATATACACATATATGTGTGTGTATATATATATATACACACACATATATATTTCCATTGTTGTCTTTTGTATTTCCTTAAGAACTCCTTTTCTTTTTGTTCTTAAAATCTCCTTAACTCTCTGCATCTTGCTATTCTGTTGGCTGTAACCCACTGATGGAGCCCTTCTGATATGGTGGTAAAGTGCTAGGAGGAAAGCATGCTATCAGGTTATGATTGAATCTCACCTTTCCAGTGGTGTAAATCATCCCCCGCGCCCCCCTCCCCCACCAAGCTCTGCCCTTCAGAAGCTTTTCTTCACCTTTTTTCCCCTCCCCTTATGTGAGCGAGTAAGGTGAAGGGGATTGGAGTTGCTTCATTACCCTTAACCCAGGCCAGATGGAAGAGCACAATTTTCTGATAATCCCTTCTTACAGAGAAAGCTCTGCACGTATTTTAGATGGTTATTTTCCTCTCCCCCTGTCCATAAGAGGGGGTTTTGCTCTGCTCTTTACCAGGAAACATTGATGGATATCCTCGAAATAAAGCCTGTGAAAGTGGGCGCCTCCTCAACACTGTATTCCCAGGAGTTCTCAAGGTAATCCACACTCAGCTGTCAGCAGTTAATCAAAATTGCCACTGAAGTGTTCTTTTTTAAAATTAAAAAGGGGCACCTAGGTGGCTCAGTCAGTTAAGCGTCCGTCTTTGGCTCAGGTGGTGATCTCGTGGTTTGTAAGCATTGGGCTCTGTGCTGACAGTTCAGTCTGGAACCTGTTTCAGATTCTGTGTCTCCCTCTCTCTCTGCCCCTCCCCAGCTTGTGCTCTGTCTCTCTCTGTCTCAAAAATAAATAAACATTAAAAAAATAAAATTTAAAAAATAATCTGGGCTCCTGGGCGGCTCAGTCAGTTAAGCGTCTGACTTTGGCTCAGGTCATGATCTCGCCATTCGTGAGTTTCAGCCCTGCGTCAGGCTCAGAGCCTGGAACCTGCTTGGGATTCTGTGTCCTCCTCTCTCTGCCCCTTCCTTGCTCATGCTCTGTCTCTCTATGTCTCTCAATAATAAGTAAGCATAAAGAAATCTTTAAAAAATTAAATTAAAAAATATTTCTTTGTTTTTGAGAGAGAGACAGAGGCAGAGGGTGGGCAGAGCAGGATGCTTAGACTGAGTCCCCCAGGCTCCCCCATCACTAAAGTGTTCTTACCAGCTGCTGGCTGTAGCAGCTTCTGTTCCTGGTCAGCTCATCTTAGCTGTGAGTCTCTGTATTCGCTTGGATCTGTATCTTGAGTTTTGAGGTAGGGTGGTAGGGTCCCCTCCCTAAGGAATGTGGCGAGAAAAGACCTGAAGATAAGAGAAGGCCACCTGGCTATGTGCCTGTGTGACATCCCTCATGACCCTGTAACATAAGACCACCCAATCAGACTGTGTCTTAATTATATGGGACACAACGAAGCAGAAAATGAATAGAAGGCTATACCACGTGGCGTTAGTGGCTCAGTTTTTCATCTACAAACCCTCTGAGCCCATGTCAGCATGAATAACGTTGCTTCCTGGAAGGAAAAGCCTCAAGTGTCATGACTCTGTAAGAATCCTGCTACAGTGGTGGTTCGCCCCGTGGCTTCAATTCTCTGATGGGGCAACATTGTTGATTTTTAGTTGTTTTGTTTTTTCAGATTTTTGTTTTCCTGTCGGAAGGATAACTCAGACTTCCAAAGTCTTTACATGTCAAAACGAAGAAATGCTTCTCCTTGAGTTCATCGTCGTGTACACTAAATAGTGCTTTTCTTGGCAGCCCATCTCTCTTGCCCTTGTGGGCACCATGTTTTATTCACCGGCTCTGTACTTTCCTCCGGGTCAGACACCTCTGGCTGTCACTCAGAATCTGATGCTCATTAGGATAATGTGTCCATTTGTTTCCTACAGTCAGGCTCTGCACTTGTATTATTTCAGCATTCCCTCATGCCTCGTGCTACAGACAGCCCTCCTCCCTCAATCACCCCAACCTGAAGAGGTCGGCCACCACAAAACTTCCCAATGATTACAGTGCGGTGCCCTCAGAGCAGTCTTTATTTTCTAGTAAGCAGTGTCCACTCTGCAATTGCCTACGGAACAGAGCCAGCTGGGGGGTATGCCAGTCACCTGTGATACGATTATGCAGCAAGGCAACTTTCCTAAGTGTTCTGATTCTTTTCCTCTGCTAGCCTTCCTGGAAGTGCTTGCATTTTTACTTCATTTCAGTGTTGGGTAAAAGATTCCTACAATGTTCTATGGCGGGTTTCATAGCTGCACATCCTCTAGAATTCTTTGTAAAGATATAAAATACTTGTAGCTGCTCTCCTTCTAATTTGATAAAATCTCTCTTATTGAGATTTGTATCCCTATTCTTGTTGCATCATTCATCATCCTCAGGGCCCAACCTCATGCTGAACTGACTACTGCCAGGGCCTGTTAGCTGAGACCTGTGTCTTCTATGGCACGGAGTCCTATTTTATTCCATTAGCAGATAGAGCATATCCTGGTTGAACTAGTTGGTGGTCTTGGGGAAGAAGCTCAGGAGCCTTTGATTCTCTGTGGGGTACTTGATGTCTTGCAAGCAGAATTCTTTTCATCGTCTCCAAGAAACACAGAGCATTTCCATTAAAGAGAAGAGTGAGCTACTTCAGCAGGCCTGTTGGTTGTGGACACATCTAGAATCTCAAGGTTCTCAAGTGATTTAGTCTAGATATCATGGTTGCAGTTCTCAGGTCCCATTCCTTCCAAATTGCAGCCTTGAACTTGAAATAGGGAATTACTGGGCAACCGAATCAACTCTTCTTGGGAACCCACCTACCCCATAATTAGAACGTGGTCCTGACACTTAGTGTATTCATCACTCATGCTGCAGAAAATAAGCACCCTTTTTCAAGTTCCCTAGAAGGCCTTAAATTGGTAATCATTTATTATTTTTTAAACTTTTTATCATTTTTGTTATTTTTTCCAAAATATCAAAAGCCCCCAACAAGATATTTGATTTTGCAATATGTATAAGAATTACTTCCTTCTACCTCAGACACCTGAGATATTACCAGCCACTGATATCCCATCCTATTTCCCACTAGTGAACATTTTATCAACTGCACTATTGCCTCATCCCAAGGGTTATTTGAATTTTATCAGTGGTGGCCAGTCAGTAGGTGATTCAACTTTTAAAACATTATTTTGGAGTTTGTTCCTATGGCTGCTCTAGAGAAAAAAAAATGTTAGAACAGCTACCTGGAAGTAGACTCTGAGACGGAGTATGGCTTATAGGAGGTGCACTGGGGAAACAGCGCCTGAATGGAATGAGGCAAGCAAGGTTGTGTATAAGGATACACAGAACTCTCAGGAAGTTGCAAAACAGGCAGGAGCTTGCTATAATGGGGATTCTAGAGTAGACATAACAATGTTTTTAAGTGTATTTATTTATTTTGAGAGAGAGCCAGTGAGCTTGAGCCGGGGAGGGGAGGAGACAGGGGGAGAGAAAGAATCCCAAGCAGGCTCTGCATTGTCAGTGTGAAGCCTTCTGTGGGGCTCAAACTCACAAATCATGATATCTTGATCTGAGCTGCAATCGAGTCAGATGTTTAATCAACTGAGCCAGCCAGGTGCCCCAGGCATGGCAATTTAAACATGTTCTTTTTTTTTTTTAATTTGTTAACGTGTATTCAATTTTGGTAGAGAGATAGAGCGAGTAGAAGAGAGGCAGAGAGAGAGGGACACACAGAAACTGAAGCAGGGTCCAGGCTCTGAGCGTCAGCACAGAGCCCGATGTGGGGCTTGAACCCACAGAACCGTGAGATCATGACCTGTGCCAAAGTTGGATGCTTAACCGACTGAGCCACCCGGGTGCCTCAATTTAAACATGTTCTGAATTGAGGTGCAAGGACCAGAACTTGTGCCTCGTGTTGACTATTCATTTGAGAGGGATTGACTCTGGACCGAGTCACCTTCTCTGGCCAATTCTCAGAAAGCAGCTTGTAAGCTTGGACTCAACCCTCCTGGAAGGAACAGGACAAAATACCTTGGTCTTTCAAAGGGCATTGGGTGGCATGGCCCAGCACTCACTTACTGATCCTCATCTACAAAACGTGTTCTTATTCTGAAACTGCACTTTGCAAACACAAATGAGCAAGTAATACAACCTCATTTTAACAACATATGATGATTGTATACTGATTCACATTTTTTTCAAAATCCTTTTCCGTTCACATTGCAGTGGCCCCCTTACTGGCTTCTCCCTGCCACTAAGTCTCTCAAAGATGACCTTGAGCCCACGTTGGAGGGTGTAAGAAAGTCTACGAGGCAAGATGCCTCAGTCCTGCTTTACCAAATACAGCTCTGCGTTTCTTCTTTATATCTTGCAAATATTCCTAACACTTCACTTAATGCATTGTTTGCTGCTAAACAGATTTTAATGTACTGTGTTATTCAGTTTTATAAATAAGCTGTGTTGACAGAGGACCAGACAGATACAGGGAGGAAGATATAGTCCCCCAAATATACCAGACTGAGAGGCCACAGGGTGGAATTTGAAACCCAGTCACTCTAAATCTATATATAGTACTGCTCTAATCACACAACCATTAGAGATGTTGGAGGAAGTTATTTACTTAAATTCCCTTATTTAGAAAAGCAATTAATTGTATATGAGTTATTTTGAGTGCCCATCCTGATAATCTTGGCATCTTCTATATTGGTTTGAAAACTCTAAATATTCACATTTCTTGTTGAGTATTCTGGCATGGAGTTGAGATTTCCTGAAGTACCCATTCCATTTCCTCAATTAGATCTATGTCCCTTTATTTTTTCCTATAGAATCATTTTACTTTCAAGAACACACTGTAAAATGTTATAATTAAACACAAAAGTTACATATATAATTGAGATCCTTTATTTTTGATCAGCACGGTTATAGACCATTTTGCTTTCTGGATAAGTGCCTATAGAAGATCATTCTGGTCCATTTTAATTTCAAGCTGCTTCAATAGAAAAAAATAAGTGAGATACTTAGCAGATGGTTGTCATCACATAATGCAATTTAAAGCCCTATAAAGGGACACAAGACTGGCTACTGCCCTTAAAAATCTATGAATGCATTTTGGATAAATGGAAATAAAATAAGGGTAAGTGGGAAAAAAGACTCTGCTAATTTGTTGTTAAAGATTAAAACATAAGATTAGGAATATAAAAAAATGCATTCACAAACAGAGAATCTAAGACTCTAGGAAATTAAAGTGCTCTGAATTTACATCATTTTCGGTGGCTTTTCGGTTAAACACTGAAGGGAGAAGGTTAACCAGCTGGGAGTAGGTACACCCAAAATACTATAAATCAAGCCTAACTGTTCATATGCCCCCTGCATATCTGCACTATTGGGCTGCAAATAAAAACTAATGGGCATGTTTACACGCAGAAGGGAAAGCCACATGCCTGTGGTCTAAAGGAATTTCAAAAATTGTTTGCAGTTTATAGCCGACTTCTGTTTAAAAGTAACCATTTTTCAAATCTAATGTCCTATTTTTTTAAGTTAATTTATCTATTTTGGGAGAGAGAATGAGAATGAACTGAGTAGGCGCAGAGAGAGAGAGGGGGACAGAGGATCTGAAGCAGGCTCTGTGCTGACTGACAGCAGTGCTCCCATGTTGGGCTCAAACTCACTAACAGTGAGATGATGACATGATCAGAAGTTGGATGCTTGGAGGAGGGCACTTGTGGGGATGAGCACTGGATGTTATATGGAATCCAACTTGAGAATAAACTATGAAAGAAAAAATAAATAGATATAATAAAATGCAGGAAGGGTGAAAAATAAACCCAAATTGCATAGAGATGAGAACAAGCTTATCACCATGTTGCAGGAATAAAATTCTGCTTTCACAGTGTAAAAGAAAAAAAAATTTTAAACAAGAAGTTGGATGCTTAACCTGCTGAGCCACCCGGGCACACCTATCCTTCTATTTCATCCACATAAGCAATCTACGCTCTTAAAACTTTTTATGTTGATAGTGGCCTTGAAATGTAATTGTTAGTAACAAAAATAATGGTGATAAAATTGACTCCTGCTTTCCACATACCCCCACAGAAAAAGCGTAATGAATTTGTTGCTAACAAATTCATAGATTCAGATTATTTAAGACCACCCAGAAGCAGTTTCATCTGT
The DNA here is from genome assembly GCF_008692635.1 of Crocuta crocuta. NCBI lineage: Eukaryota > Metazoa > Chordata > Mammalia > Carnivora > Hyaenidae > Crocuta > Crocuta crocuta. The sequence goes on along the minus strand of NW_027532825.1, from coordinate 575,639 downwards.
GATGTTGATTCTCCAAATTTATTGTTAACTTCTCCAGGTTTCTTTCTTCTTATATATACCAGTTTTGAAATTTTACTTCAATTCTAAATCCAATCTAATTCCAATTTAGAATCCAATCTATTCTAAATAAATCCAAACTAATCTTCCACACGTCTTTTTCCCCAAACTACTGAAGGTCACATAGTTTTCCCTATAGTTCCTTCAGTTGTGTTTATGTTGTGTTTTTAGTTGGCAGCAAAAATCAATAAACCAAACAATCAAGGATATTTATGACAGAAATTAATTTTAAATATGGAACAAGAGAGGTAATAAAATAATTTTCAAAGTACTTTATTCATTATGTGATATCAAATAAAAGTACTAGAGATTTGTTTCATCCCCACCCCCCATGTTCTAGACTTCTCTTACACTAGTAATTGCTAACAAGTTTCCCATTCTGTGTGTAAGAATATGTATGTGTACAATTCTCTGCCCCAGTTTCCTGTCACAGAGCTCCTGAAACCTCTGTAATTTCCAAAGTGATAAGAAAATTAGGTGCATCTCTTATTCTAATATCTGTGGTTGTCCCCTTTGCTGCCACAAGGTTCCTAAAATGCTTGTGATTTCCTAAGTGTTAGGAGTAGTAAGAAGTGGCTTTTGTTTTGTTCTAATGAAGTGGCTCTGAGGACCCCTGGATGGCTGTTGGATGGAAACTGGTCACCAGAAAGAACAAGCCATTATTAGAAGTTTAAAATTGTCAGCCTCCCCTGGTCACATACATTCCTCTAGAGAAGGGAGAAAGCCTTGGACTGCAGTTAATAATGAATCAAGTCTACATAAGGAAGCCTCTATTAAATCTCAATAGTAGAGAGTTTGGAAGGCTGCTACATTGCTCAGTGGATCCCCATGGGGTGGGGGAGGGGCTGAATACAGACCAAGTCCACAGGGACTAGAAATTCCTGCACACAGGACTCTCCTAGATCCCCCCTGTGTATCTCATCTCCTGGCCGTTCATCTGTATTCTTTATCGTATCTTTTAATAAACCGCTAAATGTAAGTAAGTTTTTCCCTGGGTTCTGGGAGCCACTCTAGAAAATTAATCAAACCCAGGGTGGGTGAGGGGTTCTTGGGTTCCTCTGAGCTAATGTGGTCGGTCAGAAGCACAGGTGACACTCTGGATTTGCTCCTGCCATCTGAAGTGTGTTGTGTATGTGTGTGGTGGTGTAGTTTTGTGCACCTGAGCCCTTAGCATGTGAAATATGATCATATCGCTGAGTAGATAGTGTGAGAATTGAGTTAAACTATAGGACCCCAGCTGCTGTTGCAGAGAATTGCTTGGTGTGAATGTGTGAGGAAACTCCACACATTTTATGACGAAAATTAAAGATTTCTTTGTGAGCAATAAAGAAGACCCATGGGAGAGGAACACATAGTAGGTAAGAAATGGTGATTTTCCTACACAGGAAAGAAAACTCTGAGATTTTTTTAAGTTTATTTATTTTTGAGAGAGAGAGAAAGAGAGAGAGTGTGTAAGCAGGGGAGGGGCAGAGAGAGAGGGAGACACAGAAGAGGGATCAGGCTCCAGGCTCTGAGCTGTCAGCACAGACACCGACGTGGGGCTTGAACTCAAGAACCTTGAGATCATGACCTGAGCCGAAATCAGATGCTTAAGGAATGAAGCCACCCAGGTGCCCCTGAGATTTTTTTTTTTTTTTAATACTGTTGCATGAGTATATGTCTCTATCTCCAAATATCTGACCAGGGAGGAAACAGAGAGAGGGATTATACCTGACATTTCTAGTTGGCCTGCTACCAAGTGCCAGCAGTTTTGAGATAGCATTTTGGCTCCATGACTGGTGCTATCTCTCTGTAGTTATAGCTGGAGATGATAAGCCTTGGTGTCTGTTAGCTCAACAACTGAGTTTAGGCACACTGGGATAGACAACTGTCACAACCATGTGCACACAGACGACTCTCTTTGTGAGTTGTGAATGGAACTACCATCAAGAATCACTAGCTGCCTACTCTCAACAATAGCCAAAACATGGAAAGAGCCTAAGTGTCCATCAATGGACGAATGGATCAAGATGTGGTTTATCTATACGATGGAATACTACGTGGCAATGAGAAAGAATGGACCTTGAGGGTGTTATGCTGAGTGAAGTAAGTCAGGCAGAGAAGGACAAATACCATATGTTTGCACGTATAGGAGGATTAGGAGGAACTTAATGGAGGACCTTGGGGGAGAAGAAGGGGGGAAATAGTGGGGGAGAGGGAGGGAGGCAAACCATGAGAGACTCTTGAATGCTGAGAACAAACTGAGGACTGATGGGTGTGTGTGGGGAGGGGAAGATGGGCATGGAGGGAGCACTTGTGGGGATGAGCACTGGGTGTTCTATGGAAACCAACTTGACAATAAACTATTTGTAAAAAAAAAAAAAAAAAAAAAAATCACTAGCTGCCTGATAGCTGCCTGAGCTCTAGTGATTCTTGGGGGTAGTTCAGCCAGCTTCTTGCTGTCATCTCTATGATAGGGGCTCCTCCTTTTGATGTAACTTGTGCTATTGTTCCTTAAAGTCCCACATGGGTGGAGAAACATGGGCAAGGAAGATGCCGATATCCAATGAGATTGGAAAGGTAGGCGGTACCAATATGCAGGGCTTCTAAGCTTTTCTTAAGGTGCTGCAGTTTCCTTCTGGTGCAGAGGAAAACAGTCTTGAAATATCTTAAATGGATGTGACATGACACGTTTACTTTTGTAGATTATTCTGTGGCTGCAAGGAGAGGAACAAAGGAGTGGTAATAGGAAGATCAGAAGTCTCAAAGTCAGGCTGCATCTGCAGTAACAAAGCGGAAATTTAGATGGGGAGAGATTGAAACACTTATTGTATTTTATAAATAAAATGTATTCAAGAGCAGACTTTTGGAAAAAAAGAATTGAGAGAGAGAAACAGAAAGAAAGAGAGAGAGAGATCAAATATGTCTATAAATGTGGTGACATTTAATGAGATGGTGTGACTGGTTATGGAGAATTCTTATGGATCAAGAGTTGAGGGTTAGTATGTGAAGTCAGAGGCACACCGTCTAATCACAAAGCTCCAGCAACCCTGTCTTACTGGCTCATCAAATGCTTGAAAAAATGTAAATTCATCAAGGGGCAAGGCAAATATTTGACAATCCTTAGAGTCAAGATCGACTCTTGTGAGGTGAATATTACATTTATTTTGTAAGCACTATCAATGTTAAAATGCTCCAGGGTTTTCAATTCATCTGATATTTTCTCTCATTAAGATAACTCCACACAAAATATAAGTTAAAAACAGAGGGGGAACAAACCCTAAGAGATTCTAAAATACAGAGAACAAATTGAGGGTTGCTGGACGAGTGCTGGTTAGGGGGATGGACTAAATTGGTGATGGGCATTCATGAGGGCACTTGCTGGGATGAACGCTGGGTGTTATGTATAAGTCATAAATCACCTAAATTCTACTCCTGAAACCATAATTACATTATATGTAAACTAACTTGGATTTAAATAAAATTTTAAAAAATATAACTCCACATGTAATTTTTATTTAATTAAGAGTTTAGAAAATGAAGAAACAGAGAGAAACAAAATACCACAAGCTTATACCAACAAAAGGCATAGTTCATACAATTTGGGGTATATTCTTTAATATTTTTCTCCATATTTTTATATGACTAACCTAAACTTCTGTCTAAAACTCTAGGAGCATTTTTGATTACAAAGCATCACAACAAAAGCCTGTGTGTTTTTTTTTTTTAACGTTTATATATTTTTGAGACATAGAGAGACAGAGCATGAGCAGGGGAGGAGCAGAGAGAGAGGGAGACAGAATCGGAAGCAGGCTCCAGGGTCTGAGCTGTCAGCACAGAGACTGACACGGGGCTGGAACTCACAAACCAGGGATCATAACCTGAGCTGGAGTCAGCCACTTAACCGACTGAGCCACCCAGGTGCCCCCAAAAGCCTGTGTTTTATAGGAGATTGTAAGATGTCACTTTCTACTTTTGCATTGTAAGTACATTTCTTACCCATGGGTTAAACATGAACCATTCTAGCATGGGTCACTGGAGATCCATTGATAATACAATGAGTAAAATCCTCTTTCCTTTCACTTTCTTCATGATTTAGTTACGATCTCAGCTTCTACACTTGGAAAAAGTGGTACAGGGTCACATTACCATCTCTGTGACCAGACAGCAGTGATCCCTAAGTGCTCTGGTGCCTAAGACCCCAGTGAACTTCCTGGACATCTTAGCGAGATGGACCCAATGGTCTAAAACATTCTGTTCTCTACCATTAGGCCAGGGACCTGTTTTTCTCAATTATCACTTGAATGAACAATTATTATTTGGCTATTAACCATGGAAATGATCTTCCAAAAATCCTATCACTAAAATATTTAGGTTATCATCATTTTGCACTTTAGGAAATAATATTATTATTATTCAGTGATTTTAAATCACTGAAACTATGAGAACAACCAGTTCCTTTTATAAAAAAATTTTTAATGTTTTATTTATTTCTGAGAGAGAGAGACAGCATGAGGAGGGGAGGGTCAGAGAAAGAGGTAGACACAGAATCTGAAACAGGCTCTAGGCTCTGAGCTAGTTGTCAGCACAGAGCTCTGAGCTAGCTGTCAACAAAGAGCCCGATGTGGGACTCGAACGCACCAACTGCGAGATTATGAACTGAGCCAAAGTCGGACGCTTAACAAACTGAGCCACCCAGGTGCCCCAAGAATAGTCAATTCCTAAAGGAGATATATCTCAGTAACTTTACAATAACGTTGAATTTAAAAAGTGTGTTTACTTCTTTTTCTAGATATATAAACAAATATGTAATACTTTTTTTTTTATTCTTAGAGAAAGAGAGGAAGACAGAGCACGAGTGAGGGAGGGGCAGAGTGAGAGAGGGAGACACAGAATCCGAAACAGTCTTCAGGCTCTGAGCTGTTGGCACAGAGCCCAATGCGGTGCTCGAACTCACAAGTTGTGAGATCATGACCTAAGCTGAAGTCAGACAATCAACTGACCGAGTCACCCAAGTGCCCCCAAATATGTGATACATTAGTACTTGCAGGAAAAACCATGACAGAGGTTATAAAGAGAAGCAATCTAAGAAAACACAAAAAGTGCAGCCAAATCAAAACTGTTGCTTTTGTATTTTATAATATCAATGTCATTATTAGAAAACGCATGTCATTCCTCACCCAAGCCTTTGTTGTATGTTCTGCCTTTTTTCCTACATGAAATACTTAATGGTTTGTGATTATTTGATTTTATAAGTATTGCATGTTATTCATATATTAAAGTTTGAAAACAAATAAAAATGTGACAAATTCCTCTAAGCTTTCACTTTGGGGTTTTATATATACATATGTCCACATAAACAGCTTATTTAATCCTTATACAGTGCACATGCTAGAAGTATATCAGACTAGTCAGTATTTTCTCTCCAATATGCAAGGTAAACAAAAGTCACATTGTGAAAGAGTAGCTTGCTGGCATCGAATCTAACCTTGGGTAGTTTATTATGTAGTTTCTATGCTTAATGACATTGGACTTTGATAACCCTTTTTGTTCATCTTCACAAAAGGGAACTCACAATCAGCAAAACTGGAACTCAGTGGCCTGGCAAGACTGCTTTTCTCATTCTCATTTGCATCCCTCAACACAAAGTGTTTGCATTTCAAAACGCTAGGCTTACCTTCCTTCTCTTCACCTCCACTTTCTCAAACAATTTGGTGTAGTTGATTAAACTTTTAGCTTCTAATTTCAATTGCATTCTAGTTCATCTTTCTCATTTTATTCCCAGATCAATTAAATTTAATTTTTTGATGTTAGTGTCGGTGAGAAAGAATTTTCTCTGCCCTTCAAGGTCCTTCTAGCTGGGCTAAGAATCAAATTGATGTGAGGTAGATTACAGGTGAAAATAAAATTTAATAGGGAATGTATGGGGAATCCACATACACATAACATTCCAAAGGCAGCAGAGCAGGGGGGTGGGCAACGTGATGCTTATATAAGCCAAGGAGGGCAGCAAGAGGCTGAAGACACAGAAGAGGAAAAGACTATTAGCAGGGAGATGAAAAGAAACAAACATTGCCCTATTAATGTGGATAAGATTTTTTTTTTTAGGTAAAGATGTGTTTCTGTTAATAGCTCTCTTCCTTGGGATGTCTGAGTGGCTGTCAGTTAAGTATATGACTCTTGGTTTTGGCTCAGGTCATGATCTTAGTTTATGAGATCAAGCCCTGTGTCAGGCTCTACTCTGACAGTGCAAAGCCTGCTTTAGATTCCCTCCTCTCTCTCTCTCTACCCATCCCCCCCAAGTAAATACATAAACTTAAAAAATAGCTCTCTTCCTTGTATAAGCAGACGCTTGAGGGGGAGATAAAAAGCTTTTCCTGAAAATGTTGAGTTTTGATTTCTTAAATTTTTAAAAAATATTTATTTAGTTTTGAGAGAGAGAGAGAGAACATGAGCAGGGGAGGAATAGAAAGAGGGGTAGACACAGAATCTGAAGCAGGCTCCTGGCTCTGAGCTGTAAGCACAGAGCCCTATACAGGGCTTGAACTCACAAACTGAGAGATCATCACCTGGGCTGAAATTGGACACTTAACCGACTGAGCCACTCAAACACCCCAGGTTTTGATTTCTTTTAACACAAAATAACATTCATGCCAAAATGGCTCATCTTGGCTACTTGTCCTTGGCCTATGTGAGCACTCACAATTTTCCAAAACAGCTCTGACAGTTACCTGATAGTGTATGTAATATCACTGTGACAAATTTGCTACTAATGTTTACCATGAACTCATTGTGTTCTACCTGCACTTAAGCAGGTAAAGCTGACAGAGCATAGTGCCTTCTCTGTGTGTTTAAATACCTTGTCTACCACCTATATTTCTATATGTTTCATTGTTATAGAGTCTCCACCAGTTTTTGGCAGGTCAACAAGTTAGAATATTGGGGTTCCATATAACGAGGAAGACATGTAAATGTCAAGCAGAATCAGAAAGAGGAACTCATAATTGTTTTTAGGTTTTCTTTTTTAAAGTTTAGATTAAAAACTTAGGTTTTTCACATCTTTCAGTTGTGGTAAACTGAGTAGTATCTTTCAAAAATGTCCATCTTCCAAAGCCTGGAGCCTGTAAATGTAACCTTATATGGCAAAAGGAACTTGCAGACATTAATTACTTAGGGAATCTTCAGATGATGATCATTCCTTTGAGACAAAACCACAAGGGTCTTTGTAGAAAGGAGGAAGGACATTAGATAGAGAAGTAGAGCATGTGTGGACAAAGCAAGAGATGCAAAGGAGGGAGGTGAGCTGAGGAATGTAAGCAACATCCAGACCATATCCCAGAGCCTCCAGAAGGAATGAAGCCCTGGTGACACCTTGCATTTAGTCTGGTGAAACTGATTTCAGACCTCTGGCCTTCTAAATGGTAAAATACTAAATTTGTGTTGTTTGCAGCCACCCAATTTGTGCTAATTTGTTAAAGGAGCCACAGAAATCTAAGACAATCAGGGCACATGGGTGGTTCAGTTGGTTAAGTGTCCAACTCTTGATCTTGGCTCAAGTCACGATTTCATAGTTTGTGAGTTCAAGGACCACACCGAGCTCTGTGCTGGTAGCATGGAGCCTGCTTGGGATTCTCTCTCCCTACCTGCCCCCCCTCTGCCCTTCCCCCACTCATGCTGTCTATCTCAAAATAAATAAATAAACTTCAAAAAAAAGGAATCTAATTAGGTCACAGAAATTAACACAGAAGAGGAATATATAGCAAACTATAAAATGTAAATTTCAGTGTCAACAGAGTTGGTTGGTGCATATATTCATTTCTCAGGGCTGCCATAAAAATTACTACACATTTAGTGACATAAAACAGCAGACATTTACTCTCTCATTAGTTCCAGAGATCAAGATGTCAGCAGGGCTGTGCTCTCTCTGAAGGCTCTAGGGAAGAAATCTTTCTTGCCTCTTTCAGCTTCTCCTTGGCCCCAGGAGTTTCTTGGCTTGTAGTGAATTACTGTTTCCTCTTCATGTTACCTTCTTCTCTGTATATCACTGCATCCTCTCCTCTTCTTATAAAGATGCCAGCCATTGGAGGTAGATCATATCATCTTAAGGTCCTTAATTAATTACATCTACACAGACCTTATTTGCAAATGAAGTCACATTCTGAGGTACTAAGTATACATGAATTATGACAGAGTGTATTTAACCTATTAGAGTGTATTTGTTTTACTTTTTTATTCAAATATTCCCTATGATATTGAATATGAGGAGGGTAAGCAATGGTGAGGTTGAGAGAGTATATTAAATATTTTTCATATCATAGCTGGTTTTGTCCTCACCTCAGAATTCAAAGAGGTAGTTAATTTCCATTAAAAACTGAAGCTAAAAAAAATCTTACAGAGGGAGAACCAAGAAACGTTTAAAATGACAAAGAGAAACGAAGTTGTAACTTGTTTTTCTAGCAGTTGGTTGAGTCCAGCAATATCAATAAGGTTCTTTAAACATCGTATTAAACTATCAATGAAAAATCTTATAGACATGAACCCTCAACAGAAATGCATACGTGGTTGAAAAGAATCTTTTAAAATATTCATTTGCCTCCAACCAATTAGGAAAACCAAGTGCATTTTCCATCTTGTCCTTTTCCTCTTCTTCTTCCCCCTCTTGTTTTTCTACTCCTTTATTTTCCTCTTCTTTTCCTCCTTTTTCTATCTGGATTTCAGACAGTATGTGGATGTGTATATCTTCAACACTCTTCTCTTACACTAATAATTAGAAGAACAGCAGAAGTTGGGGCACCTGGGTGACCCAGTTGGTTAAGCCTCTGACTTCAGCTCAGGTCATGATCTCACAGTTTGTGGGTTCGAGTCCCACATCAGCCTCTAAGCTGACAGCCCAGAGCCTGGAGCCTGCTTTGGATTCTGTGTCTTTCTCTCTGCCCCTTCCCTGCTCTCTCTCTCTCTCTCTCTCACACACACACACTCAAAAATAAATAAACATTTAAAAAATGATTAAAAACAAAACAAAAAAAAAAAGAATAGCAGAAGGAGGTCAACCTAGAATGATGGCCAACCATGATTTCTGGATCCAAAGACACCACTCTCTTTGGATATTCACTCAATAATAACAACAAAACCAAAAGACACTTCTCTGACTAAAATGCCAGAGACATTTTTATAATTTTAAAATAGTGCTTTAAAATGTGGCCTCCTGCTCGTGATATCAGCCTTACTTGAGGACTTGTTAGAAATGTAATTATTGGGTCCTATGACCATGCCTCTTGAATCATGCCTCCAACAAGCTATGTAAAGCCCTGAAGGGATACCAATACATGCACAAGCTTAAAAACCACCAGTTTAAAAATTTAGTTGATTTTTGGGGACCTCAGACAATTTTCTATGAAAGTTTCCCCACCATACCTTAGAAGCAAGACTTAGTACCTTAAGAATAAAATTGTATCGACTTGCTACAACAGGTAAAACCTTAATAAAAGGAATTGAAATATGATTGCAAATGTACCTTCTCTTCTTTGGAATATTTTTCTTGGTTAATCTCTTTGACTTTTTCATCATTAGAGTAGGAAGGAGGCTACTCAGCCTATTTTCTATGCCTTTAAAGTAGGATAAAGGAGTTTTTATAGATATATCTCAATAAGAGGTCCACATTGTGATATAAACCCCGAGTCAAGTCCTCATAAGGATACAGGGGTGCCTGGGTGGCTCAGTAGGTGAAGCATCCAACTCTTGATCTTGGCTTAGGTTATGGTCTCACAGTTCATCGAATTAAGCCCCACATTAGGCTCTGCACTGACAGCACATAGCCTGCTTGGGATTCTTTTTCTCTTCTCTTTCTCTGCCCTTTGCCCACTCTCTCACTCTCTCTCAAAATAAATAAAGATACATAAAAAAAAAAAAAGAAACGTGCATGTTTCTCATCTGTTATCAGGAGATATAGTAACTGCTCACTCTACTACCACTCTTCCTGCAATCTATTTTCTCCTAGGAGCCATTATAGGACTCTATTAGTAAAGTCCTATTCTAATCCATTATAAAACTTATTTTGAAAAATCCTTGCATGTTTCCTACTTTCTATAAAACTCTTTAGGATTCTGCTTTTTCTGCATTTACACCAAGATTCTGCCAGTTGGTAAGGATGTGGTTTCCCTTTCTTGTTCCTTCATAAATCAAAGTATCTCTCATCTTATAGATGACGAAATTGATATGCTATCTGGCAAAATTCTCTTGGCTTTAGAATCATATTATAAGGAATATCTCCCATATTCTTTGATTTCCAGTGCTAAACGCAATACCTGTCACATGGACACCATCAGTTGTATATCTGTTAAATGAACGAATCAATTCATTTTTCTCACTGCATTCACATCTCACTGAGGAATAAGTGGTGGTGTCAGGAGTCTGGTATGTAATTTGAGGATGCTATGTTTCAGTCAAATATTAAATTCATGACTCATTCATATGATTGTCTTTTTATGAGAGGATACACAGGAGAATGAATTAGTTGTGGAAGAGATCATAAATGTTTGAGTTTATAAAATAGATCGGTTGGGGTGCCTGAGTGGCTCAGTTGGTTAAGAGTCCGACTTCGGCTCAGGTCATGATCTCATAGTCTGTGAGTTCAAGCCCTGCCTTGGACTCTGTGCTGACAGCTCAGAGCCTGGCACCTGCTTCAGATTCTATGTGTCTCTCTCTCCCTGCACCTCCCCTGCTCATGTTCTGTCTCTCTCAAAAATAAATAAAAACATTAAATTTTTTTTATAAAGTAGGATGGTCAACATATGAGGATTAAAGAGAGAACAGTGTCTATTATTTTAATACCATTCTGAATAATGAAATATCCACTTAGGTATGTATGAATATAGAAGACTAATCATTACTCAAGTTGTATCTCAAATAACGTAAATTTAATAAATAAATACCTACATTTTGAATTTTTTCCTAGAAGATCATTCTTTGTGGGTTCCCGAGGTCATCATCAGATTTTCTCCTAAACTTAAAATATTACTTTTATCACTAATGAGATGGCCATTATCTGATACAGATATTTCTATTCCTAACAAACCAGTAGAACTCATAAGAAAATTCATCTAGGAAACCTACAGTCTATTACTGTAGGCAACAGTTTACCACTTTATAAATTAACTACATCTGCCCTATATAACAGGCTGTAGCTTTATATTAACTTCTCTCTTAAAATGCCTAAACTATCCAAAAATATTTAAAATTACAGAACAGGATTTTTAGAGAGATTATATGGTTGGATAGATTGCTGTAGTAGTCATTTACATGAAAAGTACAATTAAGCATGAGAATTAATGAAATGATTAAATCAGGAAGTTTAGAGAAGAAATGAACAAGATGCACAGGAAAATGGGAAATCTTGCTATGAAGGAGAAGGATAGCCTCACTTCATCTCTGAAACAGCCCAAGAGATTTGTTTGCTTGTTTGTTTGCTTGTTTGTTTTTGACAGTGTTTTGTTAGTTTCAGGTGTGCAGTATAGTGATTCAATAATTCCATATATCACCTGGCGCTCATCACAGTGAGGATACTCTTTAATCCCTTTCTCCCTGCCCCCACTTCCAGTAACCATCAATTTGTTCTTTGCAATTAAGAGTCTGTTTCCTGATCTCTCTCTCTCTCTCTCTCTCTTTCTCTCTCTCCTTATGAAACTTCAACAAAGACCATGTGTCCTTTTCACACTCTTCCACTCTTCTCTTCTGTTGGGTGAATAGAAATAAAGGCAAAAACAATAAAAATTTATCACAGGTGCCAAACCATTGGCTTTGTGACCATTCATATTTCTGTAGACTTTAGACAAAATTTTGTGCTCCTAAGAAAAATCACCGTACTTTAATTGGTGTTTTGAAATTCAAATCAAGGGTAGTGTTCCCAAATGTGATCTACTTACTTAAGTTCTTCCAACATTTCAAGTCATAGGTGAGTGAAGAAAATAGAGATGGACTTGGAAATCAGAAACATTAAGAGAAACATATTTGAGAGCATGGTGAAGAGTAGAAAAGTCAAATTGCAGAGGTAATTGAATGAATGGCTACTGAGTCTGGAAATTTAATGAATATAAATCACTGCTTCCAGAATATAAAGGAAGACATATGTAGAATTCTATAGCGATGAAAAGAAATTAGAGGGGATTTTTTTTTAAAGCATCTCTTTTTAGGGTAATGTAAATTACAGGTAATAAACCTTGAAGATGGGTTTTTTGTTGAATGGTGAAGATGAGTCCCAAAGAAAGTGAAGAAAAAATTTAATTGAGATTACAGACTTGGAGTTGCAAGCCTAAATAGATTATCAACTGAGAGGGGATAAGAGTAGACATTTAGGAAAAATAGAATTAAGCATTAATCTACTCAAATAACATGTCATAAATATCTATTTAGTGTATAGATCTTGTCAAGAAGCATTGAGTTTCATAAAATTATGTATGCTTCCCACAGATCATGGTTTTTTCAGAATTCATTATCTAGAAGAGTCATTAATATCTCAAAAGATTAAATAATAACACATTAGCTAGGTGGTAATACCAACCAACTATATTAGTCATGATAAGCTAGGCTCTATTGATATAACATGTCAATTCAGACTCTCAAGTATTTAATATAAAAGGCAAATAAAGCTTGGAAAATTCCTCTCTGTCACAATAATTAAGAAATTACTGTATTAGGGGGTAAGAGGAAGGGAGGTGATACACAATTTCTCAGCACTTTTGGCTTAAAAAATTATACTCTACACATCTGCTCAAGGTTTTGCAAAGGATGCTGGAAAATAACAAAGCAAGAGATGATTTAGTGGGCCCTGATTGTCCCTGATTATCCCTGATTTGTCGAAAACTAAAAAATATATACACACACATATATAAACATATATATTTATTTAATATAAAAATATATAAGTATGTATATATGTATATGTAAATATTTGTGTATCATGTATATATGTGTACCATTTAACTTGAATAAATATTAAGAATGTTAGGAATTTAGAAAAAGGATAACATGTTCTCACTATTAACTGAGAATCTTCTATTGAGGACACATTTGTTGATTCTGGAGATACAACAATTAATAAAACAAAATAAAACTCTCCCTTCCTTAACAGAGCTTATATTACTATGAAAAGGCTATTCATCGCATAGGGCTTTTTAGAAAGCATGAGATTGCCATTATCATCAAATGTCCTGACTAAAATTGGCCCAAAATGAATATAATATTCTAATAATAATCAAAGCTCATGATGAAGACTTTGGTAAAGTGTGGGTGGGTTTGTGAATCTTATTATTTTGTTCTTACTTCTCTTTCACCATTACTTTTTGGTTTACACTATATAAGAATTTGAAGTTTTCATTTTGTTTTGTTTTGTGTTTTAATTAGTTCATTTTTTCTCAACTTATTTCTTTTGCTAAATGTGCCTCTCATTTTTACCCTAATAGATACAATAACACCTTAATTAGGTTATTCAACTCAACATGATATTAGCATATGAATACATTCAATTTTATACACTTTGTAGAGTGAATATAATGTTTATTCTATTGCTCTGGACATAGTCAAAGTTTAAAAAAATTAAAATAATATTGAATATTATTCCATATGTCTCTACATGTTTATGACTCATTGTATAACTCTGAATATTATACTTCCACAATTGTTTCTATATCTTCAATATATAAGGTATATATATAATATATAATATATGGTATATATAATATATATGGTATATATATAATACATATGGTGTATATATATTGGTCTGTATATATATATGGTACATATATGGTGTATATATGGCATATATATAATATATATGCTGTATATATATGGTGTGTGTATATATATATATACATATATATATATAAAATCTTTCAGCTACTTCATTGTGTTCATTGGTCTTGGGGCAACCTCAGTTTAGTAGTGATTCTTTAGTCCATAAGCTCAACGACAGAAAGATCTGCTTCCAACAGGCCAAATCCTTCTAGTAACTGGTTTTGTACTGCTCATGAGTAGAGAATGTTTCTTGTTTGTGTTTTGTTTTGTTTTTATAATTAAAAAACATTTTTTAATGTTTATTTATTTTGAGAAAGAGACAGAGTGCAAGCGGGGGAGGGGCAGAGAGTGAGGGAGACACAGAATGCGAAGCAGGCTCCAGGCTCTGAGCTGTCAGCACAGAGCCCAAGGTGAGGCCGGAACTCACAAATAGCAAGATCATGACCTGAGCCAAAGCCAGACACTTCACCGACTGAGCCACCCAGGTACCCCGTTATAATTTTAAATTAAAAAAAAAAAAGCAGTACATGAGACATTTATGGCTCAAAAGTCTAAAATATTTAGTATTTGAGTAAAGACAGAAAAAGTTTTGTGATCTCTGCTTCAACTGGGGAAAATTCTATCACTCCAGTAAAAGGTTTCATCTAGAAGGTCCAGGAAAATGGCTAACTTATACAATTTAATCCAACACAGTTTGATAGAATTTAATTCACTTTAGCTTATTGGTTTCAGTTACTATTTGCAAGGCAGCCAAAAAATGAGAAACTGCAGTAAATACCAAAATGAGTAGACCACATTTACAGAGCATAGCATTTAGAGAAGATAAATAATACATATAAAATGATAGTAATAAAATAAAAGGCACAACATAATTCATAAAAATAGACACATGTAAGAAGCAATTGGTAAAAAGACAATGGGAAAAAAGACTAATCTATACTTAGAGATATTAAGAAAAGCCACCTGGGATTGAGGTAGTATGTGAGACAAACTTGCTAAAGTATAATTTTAGTTCACAGGGGATGAGGCTGAGGTTGAACATCCCTGCAGAGGAAATTGTGGGTGAAAGGCAACCATGTGATAAACTTCAGTCAGAGCAAACATGGACAGTAGAATTCTAAAATAATGGATCAGTGCTATAATGCACAATAGGGGTTGGCCAACCTCTGTTAAAGCCCAGGAAGTAAATATTTTTGGCTCTGTAAGCCATAATGCGCTCTCTCTCTTACAATGATTCGATTCCGTGGTTACGGCATGAATGTTACCATTGACGGCATGAAATTAATAGGAGTTCTGTGTTCCAATAAAATTTTACTTACAAAAACAGATGGTGATATGGATTTGACCCTATGGATCAGAGTTGGATGAATCCTGATGTATAGAAACAAAAAGGAAAACAGATGAGGAAATAAGGATCTTTTGAACTCTGTGATTAGTGTCCTAATACACATTAAAGATACATCGAGTCAGTGATCCTTAAAATTAAGAATACAGACACATAGTTCCATGTTATCTTTTCATATATGGGCATCTTCATAAATTAGTTTAGTCACATGAGACACAATGTAACTTGGTGTCAATGTAATTAACAATTGTTGACAATACAGTGAGTGGTACAGGTGTTCCAAAACAAGACAATTGTTGTGATAGGTAACGCTATGTGTCAGCTTGGCTAGACTGTGGTGCCCAGTTGTTGGTCAAACGCTAGCCTGGATATTGCCATGAAGATATGTTTAGATGTGATCAACATTTAAATCTGTAGACTCTGAGGGAAGCAGAGGATCCTGCATCATATGAGTGGGCCTCGTCTAATCAGTTGAAGGTCTTAAAAGGAAAGTCTGAGGTTTTCCAAAGAACACGAAATTTAGCTGCAAATCCGTGACACGGACAGCCTGTGAATTTCACATCCTGTGGAATCCGGATTCAAGACTGCACCATGGACTCCTTTGAAGTGCCAACCTGCCAGTTTGCCCTGCGAATTTCAGACTTGCCTGGTACTGCAGCATTCCATGATACAATTCCTTAAAAAGAAGTCCCTCAATAGATGGATCTACACAGATAGAGAGGAGATAGATAATAGATAGATATGGGTGGGTGAATAGTTGTAAGTATACAAATAGGTAAAGGTAGAGACAGAGACATGGACGTAGGTATCGATATCTCTTAGATTTCTCATTTCTCTGGAGATCCCTGACTGACTAATGCCATCACCATGCATTTAATTAAGATTCAGAGATGGAAGGAAGCTCAGGCATGGAGGTTAGGTATTAATCTTGAAAATTACTTTATAGTTAAGGAGGAAAACCAACACCTTGACAATGTAATGGATTTAATCTTTTGATTTTTCTCAAAACAACCAAAAGTAATTATGATACTCATCATTCTAAGAAGTCAGTATTAATCATACACCAAAACCAAGTACATCATAAGAAAATAATACCAGAAACCCATTTCTTATGAATTTGGATGCAAAAATGTTCAACAAAATACCTACACACCCAATTAGGCAACATGTAAAAAAACTATATATATACCTTGGCTAAGTGGGATTTATCTCAGGGTAAAACGTTGGCTTAACATCCCAAAATAAATTAATATTACATACTGTATTATTAGAATAAAAACAAAAAGATCATTGTTATCTGACATAGAAAGAGCAGAAGCATAGAGAGAGCATTTGAAATGCTGTAACACCCTTTCATGCTAAAAGCATGCGATATATACATACACACTAGAAATAGAAAGAAATTTAACCTAATGAAGGGCATCTATGAAAAACCTAACATCACATCTAATGGTGAAAGATTGGATGCTCTCCCCCTATAATCAAGAACAAGACAAAAATATTGCTCTTGTCACCTTTATTCACCCTTGGACTGGAAGTTCTAGACAAGGTTTTAGGCAAGAAAAAAAGAAATAACCAGCCTTCAGTTTAGGAAAAGAAAGTAAAAGAATCTCAATTTATAGATGACATGGTCTTGTGTGTAGAAAACCTTAAGGAATCAACTGAAAAACTGTTACAAATAATAAACATGTCCATCAACGTTGCAGGATACAAGGTCAATATAAAAAAATGGTATGTTTACATACCCACAATGAACAATATGAAACGCCGTTAAAGAACAATTATATTCACAATAACTGTGAAGAAGATTAACATACTTAGGAATAAATGTAACAAAAAAGTTCAAGCATGTAGTTTAGAAACTATAAAATATTGTGAAAGTAAAAATGGTCTAAATAAATGGGAAAAAAATCCCATGCATCACAAGGACTAATATTAAGACAGCAATATTCCTCAAACTGATCTACACATTTAACTCAATTTTCTGTTAGAATTCCAGCTGACTCTTTGTAGGAATTGCTACACAATATAAAAGTTCATATGGAATTGTAAGGGACCCAGAAACGCCAAAACAACCCTGGAAAAGAAAAACAAAAAGGAAGACTCAGATTTCCAAACAAGCAATGGTAATCAAGACAGGGTGGTATAGGTACTGGGATAGACCCAAATATTAATGTAATTGAATTGAAGGTCCAGAAATAAAACTGCACATCTACAATTAACTTACTTTTGACAAGGTTGCCGGGATCTTTGAATGGGCAAAGGATAGTCTTTTCAACATACAGTACCGGGTCAAGTGGATTGACACACGCGAAAGACAAAGCTGGACCCCTTTGTCATACCATACACAAAAATTAACTTGTCATTTATCAAAAGCGTAAATGTGAGAGGTGAAATAATAAAACTATGATTAGTATAGGTCAGGTTTGAGGATCCAGCTAATGACAACAGCCAGCAGGAAACTGGCGCTTTCATTGCCCTACTGCTGCCAGGAAAAAAATTCCACTCACAACTAAGAGAGTGTGGAAGGGCATTTTTCCCAGGGGAGCCTCGAGACAAGGTACCCCCTGACGCCTTGGTGGCTCCTTTGTAACGCTACACAGAAGATCCAGCCAAGTATGACTGGACACCCAGCACAGCGCTGTGAGCTAAAAACTGTGTGTTGTTTTAAGTCACCAAGTTTGAGGAAATTTGTTCTGTAGCAACAGACAATGAATATAATAGGGTCGTGAGGGAATCCAGAATCCTAACTGGCCTTTCAGTAAATGAGACTCTTGCCTTCTTGTGAATAAAAAGTGTTTCTTTCAAATGTAACTGATAATAATATAGGTCTTTTTTTTCCCTTTTCTGTGTGTGTTGTTTTTATGTTTTAAGTTTATTTCTTTATTTTGAAAGAGAGAGAGCGCGAGAGAGCGAGCATGTGGGAGGGGCAGAAAGAGAGGGAGGGATTCCCAAGCCGGCTCTGCACTGTCAGCACAGAGCCCAGTGTGGGGCTTGAACCCATGAACCATGAGATCATGACCTGAGCGGAAACCAAGAGTCAGATGCCCAGCCAACTGAACCACTCAGGTAGCCCTGTTGTTTTACTTTTGAAACATAGCGTGTTCTGAAAAAGTATTTCAAAAATAGAAAGACATTTTTCGATTTTCCCTTATAGAAGAAAATTTCAAGGAGCAATATTTAAATAAAATGCCCTTACTTTCTATGAGTCAACCATGGAGTCAACTACGGAGTCAATTATGGAGTCATACTCAGAATTTTTTAAAACGTTGTAAATAGAAAGTCCAATATTTCACATGCTGGGGTTTGAGATTGTGATCAAAACATAGCACACATGCAAAATTACATTAGTTCCAAGAAAGCTGAACTACACGGAACAGCTCTTACAACACTCATGTGGTTCTAGAAAGGTTTTCAAAATGTGGCCATGAAGAAATGTCTAATTGTCTTGCCATTGCAGACACAGTCATATGTAAGTCACATAAAAAGAGAGTTGAATATGTAAAATACAACATAAGCAATATACGCATCTTTGAAGGAGGATGTTAGAAAAGTAGTGTAGGCTTTTACCATGATAGTAAATCCCAAGAGAGGGTTTTGTATGTGAGAGCTGGGACTCATATTTAGAGGCCTTTTTTCCTGGGGAATTAGAGTTACTCTCTGCTCAGACAGCAGAAAGTTCAGAGTCTGCTCTGTTTTTCCTTTTAGATCCTTGGACAGATGTATTTAAACTTCCTTTAAGAATCACATACTGTCCAATTGTGTATGCCATCATGGATGAGAAACTTCAGAAAAAGAGGCTACCACAGATAACACAAATGATGGGGGGGGGGGAAGGAATTGAACTTCATTGAGGAATCTGTGTTCTGGCTTTGGTGTAAAATTAAATGTGATTGAAACATATGTTTGTACAAAGAGACATGACTGAAAGATAAAAGAGGGACGACAACTTAATCAGATTGAAATGGTAGTGAGAAAACTTAATGAGAACATCTCCCAAGAGGTTAATAAACACTGTTTTTTATGAGTCAGAAGCAAAGAACTTGGCTCCAAATTGAGTGTAAGAAGAAAAGGTCTCATCATGGAAAACTACAAAGATGGGAGTAGGGAAGTTAGAACAAAGGATTCCCATGCACTTATCTACTATGTAGGTCACAGCTGTGCTTCAACTTTACATTAAAGTTATTTCTTGATACTGTTCCCTCCCCCCAATGAACAACCTATTTTCTAAAAGAGAATGTTATTTTAATAGCTAATAAGAAAAATACTTAAATACCAGTGCAACACTCCTTGTGTGCAGCAAATGCTCAGGATGGTCATGTTCTTTAGATGAGTAGAGCCACATTTTGTGAAGCACTTTAAAAAATGGAAATGCCAAATGGACATTTGGACAAATGGACATAGGACTCCACTGCTCCATCACACAAGGGTGTGAAACACTTTTAGATCCCAGGAGAAGCATAGAACATCATAGAAAGATACTCAGTAGGAACGTTAGGGGTGGCCCATTCCCCATTTTATACCTTTTCCTAGTCATACTAGCCAGTCCATAAGGTAGATAAGACATGGAGTTTCTAGTCATCAACCTGCCCAAGATAGTTTACACTGGATGGAGACATGGTAGTTAGGGATTTTTTTTTTCCTGGTGGGACAACTCCTCTTAGAGATGCAATATGTGTTGTGCTGTATCCCCCTGAAAAGATATGTTGAAATCCTAACCCATTTGTCTCAGAATGTGGGCTTGTTCATAAACAAAGTTCTTGCATAGGAAATTAGTTAAAGGAAGATGAAATCATAGGGAGGCCATATGAAGACACACACTGGGGGGGGGGTTGCTGTGTGAAGAGGAAGCAGAGATGGGGGGTGCCTAAGCAGCTGCTAGCCAAGGAACATCAAGTACTATTGGTGACATCAGAAGCTGAAGGAAAAGCATGGCAAAGATCCCCCCTTGAAGCTTTGGAGAAATCATAGGCCTGCTAGCACTTTGATTTTGAACTTCTAAGCCTCCAGAAATATGAGGCTCTTAGTTTTATTGTTTTTGGCCACCTAGTTTGTGGTCCTTTGTTACATAGCCCTCAAGAAATTAATAGAAATTGAGGTCCAGGGAAGGCCACCCTCCCTGTAACATACAGATGAAAATGTGAAAGTATCCTTGGGCAGTGGGTAGAGGTTAGAAGAATTTTTAGGTGCTTGATAGAAAAGGTCTACACTGCACTGAAAAGAATGTTAGCACAAATATAGATATTACAGGCAATCCTGGAGCAGAGTCAAGAAGAGAGGAGAGCTGAAGAGAAAACTTATCTTTTCATAGAAAATACATATATCATCACAAACAGAATGTTGCCACAAATGATTGTTAAAGCTACTTCTGGTGACGTCTGAGACAGAAATAAGGAAGATGTTACTGGAATCTGAATTAAACATGATGCTTATTAGAAAATGACAAAGAGGCAGAATCCACTGAGAGAGCCTTCTAACGTGAGTGCGAACCGGGGATGATAAAATCGGGCCGGGATCGGAGACTCCAGGGTGGGAGACGATCCCCCTCTNAAACCATGAGAGACTCTTGAATGCTGACAAAAACTGAGGACTGATGGATGTGGGGGGAGGGGGGGATGGGCATGGAGGAGGACACTTGTGGGGATGAGCACTGAGTGTTATGTGGAAACTAATTTGACAATAAACTATAAAAAAAAAAAGAAAAAAAATAAAATACTCTATTTTACTAAATATTCTTATAAAAAAAAAAAGAAAGAAAATGACAAAGAACTTGGCTAAATTATGTTCTGCTGCTCAGCGGTAGAAAGTGACACTTTTAGGTGATCAATTGAGATATTTAGCTGAGTAAATTCCCAAGAAAATTGTGGAGTGTGTGGCTTGGTTTCTTCTTGCTGCTCAGAGTAAACCATGAGAAGAAAAAGATAAATTGAAGAAGAAGCCACTGAGGAAAAGGAAAGTAGCACTTCATGATTTGGAAAATTCTCAGGCATCCAAAATGGTTCCTTTGGAAACAGGGTCAAAGTGTGGCTGGAGAAACATTTTGCTAAAGGGATTCGTTGTGCAACTTAGGAACCCAAGCAGCCATGTCAGCAGAAAGAATCCAAGAATAGACATGTGGTTTTCCAGGAAAGATCCATGGAAAACCCGTCATCTGATGGTACTGATTCCCTTGACATACAGAAAACCAACCAGGTATTTAAGAACTTTATACCAGCAGAAATATTGCCAGCCTGGGCATGAAAAACTGAGATGAGTCTTAATGAAGAAGGAAGACCCTCTGGGCAGAGAGCCACAGATGCCAAGATCTGAGCCGACAGGAAGGTTGTGGCCATCTGCTTGATTCCACAGAGACTGACCACTGCCTGGGCCAGAGACAGCACATCAAGCTACAGAGAACCATTTTTGGGCCTTGGAACATACAGGATTTGCTCTATTGAGTCGTGAACTTGCATTAGACGAGTGACCATTTGCTCTCATTTCAAGCTGTCTTGTTTTCGTTGGGGATGTCTTCCTCATACCCACCCTACCATTTTATCTTGGAAACAGATAACTTGTTTTCTAAATCCCACAGACTTAGAAATAGAAAGGAATTGCTCCTCAGGGTGAACCATACATGGGCTTATCTATAGCTGATTTAAATGATTCAAAAGACAAAATGTGGGACTTTTTGAAGTGACTGTATTTACATGAGCTCTTGGATGTAGAGTTGAGGGGAGGATGGTTTCGAATCTGGGAGGTAGGGGTAAGGTGACTCCACTCTGCACGTGGAGGGGGTAAGCATTTGGGGGAGGGGGCAAGGAATTGGCTGTTATGGGTTGGATTGTGTCCTTTAAAAAAGATATGTTTAAGTCCTAATTCTTGTATCTCAACATGTGATTTTATTGTGAATGAAGACCATTGTGGGTGGAATTAGTTACTAGAATAATGTGGGCCCCTGATCCACCATGAATAGAGGCTCTTCTAAGAAGTAGTTCTGTGATGACACAGCAACAAAGGGGAATGCTGTGTGCTGACAGAGACAGGGAGGGAATTTACACAGCTGCAAGTGAAGAAATACTAAGGATTTACAACAGAAGCTAAGAGAAAGTCCTGACTCCAATTCGGTGCCAAGAGGTTTCAAGAGCGCATGCACCTATTCAGAGTTGAACTTCTGTATAGTCTCCAGAACCGTGAGTCAATTATTTGCTGCTGTTTTAATCCATCTAGGACTTTATTCTGACAACTCAAGGAGACTGATAAAAGGAATGTTAATTCCTTTCCTAAATATCGTCATTTAACTGCAGCAGAATCCATAAAGGATGCTGAACACTGTGCTTTAGAAGCCAGGTGGGCTCAGAAAAACACTGAAGGTAAAAGTATTAAGACCACACAATCACTCAGAATTAAGAAACTTTACTTCACATTAAGAAATTTTGAAATAAACATTAAAACAAAGAGTTGCTACCACCATGTTATAAAATTAGAAAAAGCATTAAATATATGAATACAATGTGATGCAATGCAATGCAATGCAATACAATACAATACAATACAATACAATACAATACATTACAATACAACACAATACAATGGTAAGCTATGACAAAAAGATGGATAACGTTGTGTATCATGAACAAAAATAAAGCAAGTTTACATGCAAGGGCTTGGTTGGGTATTTTACTTTGGACTAGGGGTTAATGAATATTCCCAATCAAGGCAGATAACTAAACAGATATTAGAATAAAATGGTGGAAAAAATGTTGGAATGATTCTGAGAAAGAGCATTCCTTGCAGGAAGCAGAGAACTCTATGAACCCTGAGGTGAAAATAAACCTGAAATATTCAATGGAAGCAAAAGTTCTGTGTTCAGAGACAGGTGGGTGAGAGGAAGTGTGGAGACCATGAGGTAGGGCTCTGCTATAGCCCAGATGACAAGGGTGAGTTCCTCTGGGGGACTTGAATTTTCATCTGGATGACGAATGTAGGCACCCGAGGGTTTTGAGAAGAACTGTGATTTGTCAGAAGCTCTTTATGTATTTTTCCCTGTGACATTATGCATAATTCTTGGTTTCATGTGGGTTTGTGATAACACCCTTTCCTTCCTCCAGATGCCAACTCTGTCTCCTGTAAGACCCAGTCCAGGTAAATTCTGCACCTTCCAACTCAAGCATCAGAAGAGGGCTACTTAAGACAAACAATGGCTTTGCTACAAATTTCCCTTTAGGAATATATGCTCTGAATGTTCTGATTTCCAAAAAGTTTTTTTCTTTTTAATTTATTGTCAGCTCAGTCATACATTGACTGAAGTAAGCTTTTATCACTGGAAGCACAACAACCATCCCTGAGTGCTGGATTGACTGAGGGAAACCTAAAAATCAAATTCTTATTTCCTTTATTCATTGAACAAAAAGAGTTCATTCAAGAATATAAACCATTACCTCCACTTCACTCTGGCTGAGGACATTTGTTTTCAACATTATTGTATTTGTGCAATTCTTTCTTACTTGACTATCTTGTGAATGAATGCTTTAGTTTTCTTCCTTAACATTTTTGTGGTACACCTTGGAGAGCTAGTTTGTTTGAGGATATCCCAAATGCCCCGTTTAGTCATCATCTTAAAAATGTAGAGACCCTGTCCATCCTCTATATTCCCATCAAGCAGGATGTGCAGCAAAAATGTGTTGTTCCTTATTCAAGGTCAGGGACTCTGGAGGTAACAAACCCAGAGCATCATTTCCTTTGTAAGAAAGAGTGTTCCAAGTGGCTGAACTTGATCTCTTTGGAAACACTGGCCATGCAAGGAGGGAAAGGGCTACTGATAGTTGCTATGATATAAAAACTTGTTGCACATAGATCCCAGCAGTGAATGCTTTGTTTGGTTGGTTACTCATGCATCTCTATATATAAGTTCCCCTGATAAACCTGTATCTTGATCATTGTCTTTGAGTTTTTTCTTTGTCCTTACCAGACCATCACCTGGTCTTCCAGGATACAGTTACACAAATATACAACTTAGCTTTCCTTAAAAAGATTTTCTTGGATTAGATTGTCTAATTATTAATTTTTTCAACCCCATATCTACTAAGTAAAAATCTTTGGCTAGGAAGGTCATGGGGTGGGGGGAGGGGCAGAGGGAGTCGGTAAACAAGGCAGACAGCAGCCTCATTCCACTTACAGTGTAAGGGCAGAAATGCACAATGACCACAATATGGATTGATTATGGCAGAGCTTGGAGTTCGAGGGAGTCAGAGAGATCTTCCCAGGACTATGTATTCAGGGAGGGCTTGTTTGAAGAGATGACAGGCGAAGTGGCAAAATGAAAATAGTATAAAGAATATCAAATAAAATTTGTGCAGGTAGGCCAATCTTTCAAATTTAGACATAGTTGTTCTGCCAAATTCATAGAAACAAACATAGAAGATCAAGCAAAATGGAAAGACAGAGAAATATGCTTCAAAAGAAAGAATGAGATAAAAACCTCAGAAAAAAATAACTAAATAAAATGGAGATAAGCAATATGTCTATTATAAAGAATTTACAGTATTGATTATAAGGATGCTCACCTAGCTGGTAAGAAGAGTAGAATGAGTCGGTGAGACTTTCAATAAAGAGATAGAAAATATTAAAAAGAACTAATCAGAGTTGAAAGTTACGGTAACTTAAATAAAAAATACACTAGAGGAAATCAGCAGGAGACTAGTGGATGCAGAATGTATCAATGATCTGGAAGACAGTAATGGAAAGCACCCAAGGTGAATAGCAAAAAGAGAAAAGAATTTTTAAAATGAGGATAGATTAAGGCATCTCTTGAACAACATCAAGTGAACAAACATTTGCCTTCTAGGAGTCTTAGAAGAAGAAGAATAAAGAGAGGAGATAGAAAACTTATTTGAAGAAATAATAGGGTCATTCCACAATACAATTAAAATACCAAAGGTTAAAGATAACAAAGGAATTTTAGCAGCAAGTGAGAAGCAAAAAATTATCCTACCGGAGAGACCTATAAGACCACCAGCTGATTTTTCAGCAGAAACTTTGTAAGACAAAAGGAACTGGTGTGATCTATTCAAAGTATTGGGGAAAGAAAATAACTAAAAACAAAAACAAAAACACTACATCCAAGGTTGGCAAGATTGCAATTCAGATTTGAAAGAGAGATAAATAAATGTTTTATAAAAGATATTAAAAGGATTTATTTACGTGTATAAGATATGGTCATAATTAGATGTAAGAAAATTATGAATAAAATGCTATAAGATATGATAGCATATGCAGAAAACATGGAGGAGGGAGTAAAAAAAAGAAAGTTTTTTTGTTTGTTATTTTGTTTTGTTTTTTAGAATGTGTTTGAACTTAAATGACCATCAAATTGGGGCGCCTGGATGGCTTCGTCGGCTAAGCGTCCGACTTTCACTTAGGTCATGATCTCGCGGTTCGTGGGTTCGAGCCCCGCGTCGGGCTCTGTGCTGACTGCCAGCTCAGAGCCTGGAGCCTGTTTCAGAGTCTGTGACTCCCTCTCTCTCTGACCCTCCCCTGCTCATGCTGTCTCTCTCTCTCTCTCCTAGAAATAAAAAAAAAAAAATGACCATCAAATTAATACAGGCTGCTATATATACTTAGGATATTATACTAGTACTTCATGGTAGCCACAAATCCAAAACCTATAATAGATACACAATAAAAAGAAAAAAAGTCAAGAATAACAATACAGAAACTCATCAATCACAAAAAAAGAGAGAGAGTGTAAGCAAGAAAGGCACAGAAGATAACTACAAAAAGAACCTGAAAACAAATAACAAAATGGCAATAAGTATGTATATCTATCTATATCTATATCTATATCTATATCTGTATCTATATCTATATCTATATCTATATCTATATTATCTATACTTATTTTGATATATCTATATATAATTACCTATCAATAATTACTTTAAATGTAAATAGCCTAAATGTTCCATGTTGGAATGGATTTAAAAAACACAAAACCTATCTATATGCTGCCTACAAGTGGCTCATCTCAGAGCTGAAGAAACATGCAGACTAAAAGTGAACAGATGGAAAACATTTACCATTCACATAAAAGTGACAACAAAAGCAAAAAAAGCCAGGTAGGAATACTACTATCAGATAAAATACTCTCTATGTTCTTTTTAAAATTTTTAAATGTTTATTTATTTTTGAGAGAGAGAGAGACAAAGAGAGTGCAAATAGGGGGAGGAGCAGAGAGAGAGGGAGACACAGAATCCAAAGCAGGCCCCAGGCTCTGAGCTGCCAATACAGGGCCCGACAAGCCTTGAACCCACAAACCATGAGATCATGACCTGAGGCGAAGCTAGACGCTTAACAGACTGAGCCCCCTAGGTGTCCCAGTTTTTATGTTTTCATTAAATTTTATTTGAATTCCTGTATAGTTAGCATATGGTATTATATTAGTTTGAAATGTACAATATAGTGATTCAACAATTTCATACATTACCCAGTGGTCATCATGATGAGTTTACTCTTAATCCTTTTCACATATTTCACATATCCCTACACACACACCTCTTCTGGCAACACCAGTTTGCTCTCTACAGTTAAGGTCTGTTTCTTGGTTTCAGAGAAACAGACTATAAAACAGAGACTATAACAAAAGACAGAAAAGAGAATTATGTGATGATAAAAGGATCAACCCAACAAGCGGGTATAAATTGTAAAAATCTACATGCCCAACAGCAAACACCTATATACGTAAAGCAAATATCAGTGAACATAAACTGAGAAAATGATGGTAACACAATAATAGTAGGGGGCTTTAAGACCTCACTTACATCAATGTGTAGATCATCCAGGCAGAAAGTCAATAAGGAAACAGTCTTTGAATGACACATTAGGTCAGATGGACATAACAGATATTTACAAAATATTGCATCCAAAAACAACAGAATACACATTATTTTGAAATGACTTGAGACATTCTGAAGAATAGATCACATGTTAGCTCATGAAACAAGCCTCAATAAACTTAAGATCAAAATTATACCATGTACCTTACCTGCCCACAATGGTATGAAACTAGAAATAAATCACAAGGATAAAACGAACTGGAAAAGACATAAACCCCAGTGGGTCAATGAAGCAATCAAAGAAGAAATCAAAACATTTGGAAAAAAATGAACATGAAAACACAGTGGTTCAAAATCTTCGGGATGGAGGACAAGAAGTTCTAAGAGGGAATATATAGTGATACAGGTCTACCTGAAGAAGCAACAAAAAGCTCAAATAAACAATCTACTCTTACACCTAAAGGAGCTGGAAAAGAAGACCAACCAAAGTCCAAGATGAATAAAAGCAAAAATATAATAAAGATCATATCTGAAGTAAATGAAAGAGGGACCAAAAAAAAAAAAAAAGAAAAGAACAATGATACTAAGAGCTTGTTTTTTTAAAGATTAAAAAAATTGATAAACCTTTAGCCACACTCAAGAAGAAAAAAATACAAGATCTAAATAAATAACATCAGAAATGAAAGAGAAGTAACAATTGACACCAGCGAAATATGAAAGATTTTAAGAGACTACTATAAAAATTACATGCCAAAAAATTGGACAACCTAGTAAAAATGGATAAATTTCTTAAAACATACATTTTTCCAAAATTAAATCAGAAAGAAACAGATAATCTGAACAGATTGATTACTAGTAATAAAATTGAATTAATGGAATCAGTTATCAAAAAACTACCAGCAAACAAAACTTCAGGACAGGATGTCTTCACAGATGAATTCTACCAAATTTTTTTTTAAAAAACCTAATAGCTATTCTTAAACTATTCCAAAAATAGAGAAGATAAAAGAAAGCTTTCAAATTTATTCTACAAAGCCAGCATTACCATGACTCCCAAACCAAATAAAAACATTACAAAAAAATGCAAAGAAAACCACAAACCACTGTCCCAGAATAACATAGCTGTAAAAATCCTCAACAAAATATTTGCAAACTGCATTCAACAATTTATTAAAAAGGACCGTTTACTCTGATCAAGTCAGGTTTTTTCTGGGCATGCAAGGATGTACAATATTTGCAAACCAATCAGCATGATATACGACATCAAGAAAACAAGAATAAAAACATTAGACAAAATTCAACATTGATTCATAATAAAGAAAAAAAAACCTCTCAACACTCAACAAAGTGAGTTTAGAGAGAATATACCTCAACATAATAAAGGCCATCTTTATGAAGATCAACATCTTACTCAATGTTGAAAAACAGATTTTTTCCTCTGAGATCAGAAACAAGACAAGAATATCCACTCACTATTTTTATTCAAGATAGTACTAACAGTCCCAGAAACAGCAATCAGCCAGGAAAAATAATAGATGGATCCTTATTGGTAAAGAAAATGTTAAACTATCACTGCTTTCAATAACATGATATCATACATAGAAAATCCTCAGGACTCTACCAAAAAACTACTAAAAGTAATAAATGAATTCAGTAAAGTTGAAGGATAAAGCATAATACCCAGAAATTGATAGTGTTTCTCACTAATAACAAAGTAGCATAAATAGAAGTTAAAAAACAATTTGAGAGTGCTTGGGTGACTCTGTCAGTTAAGCATCCAACTCTTGATTTCAGCGCAGATCATGATCTCATGGTATGTGAGTTTAAGCCCTGCATCAGGCTCTGCAATAACAGTGTGGAGCCTGCTTAGGGTTCTTCCTTTCTCCCTCTCTCTCTCTGCCCCTCCCCTGCTCTCATGTTTTCTCTCTGTCTCTAAATAAATAAATAAAATTAAAAAAAATTCCATTTATAACTGCACTCAAAATAGTAATTAATAATAATAATAATAATAATACTTAGGAATAAACTTAACAAAAGAGGTGAAAGACCAGCACTCTGAAAACTGAAAACATTAATGAAAGAAATTAGAGATGACACAAATAGAAAGATATCTCATGCTCATGGATTATTAAAAACTAATATTATCATTAAAATGTCCATACTACCCAAAAAGTCTACAGATTCAATGCAGTTCTTATCAACATACCAATAGTATTTTTTGCAAAAATAGAACAATAATGCTAAAATTTGTATGGAACCACAAAAGATCCCAAATAGCCAAAGCAATCTTGAAAAAGAAAACAAAGCTGGAGGTATCATAATGCAAGATTTCAAGATATACTACTAAGAAGTAGTAATCAAAACAGTATGGTACTGGTACAAAAACCGACATAGAAATCAATGGAACAAAATAGAGCTGATAAGTAAATACACAGTTAAATGGTCACTTACTTTGTGACAAGAGGCAAGAATATACAACAGGAAAAAGACAGTCTCTCCAATAAATGATGCTGAAAAACCTTAACAGCAACATGTAAAAGAATGACATTGGACCACTTTCTAACACCATACACAAATATAAACCCCAAATGGATGAAAGACCTGAAACCATAAATATCCTAGAAGAGAACAGAGGCAGTAATTTCTCGGATGTTGGCTATAGCAATATTTTTCAAGATACACATTCTATGGCAAGGAAAACAAAAGCAAAAATAAACTATTGAGAAGACATCAAAATAAAAACCTTTTGCACAGTGAGAGCAATCATTAACAACAACAACAACAACAACAACAGGGGCTACCTACTGAATGGGAGAAGATATTTACAAGTGACATATCTGATAAGGGATTAATATGCAAAATAAATAAATAACTTAGACAACTGAACACCAAAAAAAAAAAATCCAATGAAAAATGGGCAGAGCCTGCAAATAGATATTTTCCACAGAAGATATATAAAAGGCCAATAGACATATGAAACAATGTTTAACATCACTTATCATCAGAGAAATGCAAAATCAATACCACAGTGAGAATGTATACAATCAAAAAGGCAAGAAATAACAAATGTTGGCAAAGATGTGGAGGAAAAAGAACCCTCCTACAACTGTTGATGGGAAGGTAAACTGGTATGGCCACTGTGGAAAACAATATGGAGGTTCCTCAAAAAATCAAATATAGAAATACCATGTGATTTAGTAATTTCACCGCTTGGTATTTCCCCAAGAAAAGTGAAAATACTAATGTGAAAAGGTATATGCACCCCTGTTTATTGCAGCACTACTTACAATAGCCAAGCTATGGAAGCAACCTAAATAACCACCGATAGATAAGTGGATAAGAAAGAAGGGATTATATAGGAATATTACTCAGCCATAATAAAGGATGCAATCCTGCTTTTTGCAATGACATGGATGGATCTAGAGCATATTGTACTAAGTGAAATGAGTCAGACCGACAAATACCATGATTTCACTCGTCTGTGGAATCTAAGAAACAAGTGAATAAACAAACAAAAAGCAG
Organism: Crocuta crocuta; assembly: GCF_008692635.1. NCBI lineage: Eukaryota > Metazoa > Chordata > Mammalia > Carnivora > Hyaenidae > Crocuta > Crocuta crocuta. Next base: position 545,135 of record NW_027532825.1, on the reverse strand, counting down.
AATCAGACCTGTGAATACAGAAAACAAAGTGATGGTTGTCAGAGGAGTGGGTAGTGGGGGGTGGGCAAAATGGCAGATGGGGAGTGGGGAGTGCAGGCTTCTAGCTATGGAATGAATAAAACATGGGAATAAAAGCACAGCATAAGGAATATAGTCAGTGATATTGTAATAGCATTGGATGAGGAGCATAGCCTACTGTATAAACTTATCAAATAAGGCTGAAATGAATATAACATTGTGTGTTAACTACACTTAAATATTTTATTTTTAAATGCGCAGGTAGTTAAGGAAAAAAATAGCATGGGAGCATGGGATACTTAAGAATTGAAATCAGTCTAGCATGACCGTAGCAAAGAGAACAGTGGGTACATAGTATAGAGTTTAGAGTTGGAATGCCCACCACTGAGGTGTGTCACAGGAGTTTAGTGGAAAGCTATATAAATGGGTTGTCCATGAATAGATTTGTATCTTAATATTTAAATACATGAAACAAGCTTTTCTACATTTCTAATCTGTCAAAGTAGCTCCAACTAAAAAAAAATTGTGCTATACACGGTGGATATTTACTTCTAAATTTTAGTGGAAAATTTTATAACAATGTATGTCAGAGAAAAATAAGTACCATAATTCCGTCTTCCATGTGGATTCTCACACCTTTGTGAATTATCATTTCAGATAAAATAGTCCTTTAGAAAATAAATCACATTAAAATAAGCAGACTCATATATATCACTACATGTTAAATCAATATTTTTTTTTGAAAGTGAGAGAGAGAAAGAGCAGGAGTGAGGGAGAGGCAGAGGGAGAGAGAGAGAGATTCTTAAGCAGTCTCCACACCAAGCATGGAGCCCCACAAAGGGCTCAATCTCATGACTCTGAGATCATGACCTGAGCTTAAATCAAGAGTCAGTCGCTTAACAGACTGAGCCACCCAGGCACCATCAAAGCAAGCTCTTAAAAATTGCCATATTCAATCTTCTTATTTCCATTAAAAATAAGATAATTAAAATAATATCTTAGTGTTGATATCATTACTAAATTTAAAATTAAAATAAATTGAGAAAATCCTTTGGTTTTTGGAAATAGATTTTGCACCTTTCAAAATAATGTACATACTGTTTTGGAGCTGTGGTTCATATATACAAACGCATACACACAAAGATCTATTTATGCAGATGTATAAATGGAACATGGAAAAATAAGGTCAATAGATTTTACATAATTTATCAGGCACACAGATATAATCTAAGAAGCAGAACCCACTAAACTAGGGCAGTGATCATGTCTTTGGGAGTAACTGAAAATGAATCTGCTTTTCCTTTCACGGCTTCAGAAACATCGTGAAGTGTTCTCTTCTGTGGGCCGTAACTCTCACGGCCAAGCTGAAGGTCCTGATTCACTTCACCTGGCTCTCTGTAGGACCACTTCCAAGGACTCTATTTGCCCCCCAGCCATATGTTTCAGTATGTCTCTATTGCTGTTGAAGCCAAACTCCGATGTGGTTCATAAATTTTTGGATGAACTTGCAGAATGTGAATTCAAAAATTAATGAGCATGGATTAACACTCTCCCTAGGCGGTCTTTGTTTATGTGCTTAACACATTAGACCTATGACCCGTTCAAATCATTTTCATTGCATTATTGCGAACCTGTGATCCAGGCAGGTGCGGTGCAATGGGATAACGTAGCGTAATAACTAACATCATTGTCCTAGAGGCTTCATTTCACCACTTTAAAATACCTGAAACTCTGAAGCTAGATATAAATAGAAGCTTACCCAATTTTATCACGGAAAGTTCAGTAAGTCAGTCAAAACTTTGTGATCACGTCATGGACAAAAATCATATTTCAAGTGTTTACAACATATAGAATATATGCAACAACATATAGAATACATACATTTAATGTGACAAAATGAAACTGGATGTAAAATAGACAAACTTTTTTTTAATGTTTTATTTATTTCTGAGAGAGAGAGAGAGAGAGTGAGCACATGAGCAGGGAAGGGTCAGAGAGAGAGGGAGACACAGAATCCAAAGCAGGCTTCAGGCTCTGAGCTGTCAGCACAGAGCCCTATGCGGGGCTCGAACACACGAACCGTGAGATCATGACCTGAGCCAAAGTCAGATGCTTCACCGACTGAGCCACCCAGATGCCCCAAAATAAACAAACTTTTTAAATGGGATGTTGGTATGATAATTTTTTTTTTTTTTTGCTCTGGGGACTGGGGCAGAGGGGAAAAATACATATAGCCGCAGAGTAAGAAAACTTGGAAAAGAACACGTAGCTGAACCTAGAGGATTTTAGCCATGGAATTGGCTGAATGAGCAAGCCTTATCTAAATCTTACAAAAGAAAGCTGCAGCCGGAACTGTGTAGTTAGGTTTTTGTTTGTCTGTTCCAACAAATTTGCATAAGTGTGCAATTTCATCCACAAACTATTTGATATGTCGTTAATCTGAATTTTAACAAGATGCATTTTCTATAAAGATTTTTTTTAATATTTTTATTTATTTCTAGGAGAGAGAGAGAGACAGCATGAGCAGGGGAGGGTCAGAGAGAGGGGGAGACATAGACTCTGAAGCAGGCTCCAGGCTCTGAGCTGGCAGTCAGCACAGAGCCCGACGCGGGGCTCGAACCCACGAATCGCGAGGTCATGACCCAAGCGAAAGTCTGACGCCCAACCGACTAAGCCACCCAGGTGCCCCACAAGATGCATTTTCAAGATCCCTTGGAATTTATTTGTGGTCAGACTGGTAGCGGTGGTAATAAAGGATGGGTTGAGCAATCACAAAAACAACATCCAACTAATAAGAGTTTCTGTGGGATGATTTATGTTAATATCTTTATCTTTATTCTGTTTCCCATTTTTACCAAATCATAGATAGCATAGGTGACATCCTTATCCAATTATCAGAGACCCAAGTGGAGTATACAGCTTAACATACCTAAACAGTGTGCAAAGGTAGTATTTAAAAAACTTTAATGTTTTTGAGAGAAAAACAGAGTGGGAGCAGGGAGGGGCAAAGAGAGAGAGACACACACACAGAATCTAAAAACAGGCTCCAGGCTCTGAGCTGTCAGCACAAAGCCTGGTGCAGGGCTTGAACTCACGAACCCATGAACTGAACTGAGATCATGACCTGAGATCGGACACTTAACCGACTGAGCCACCCAGGCACCCCACAGTATTATTTAAATGAATAAGCTCTTGATTTTTGGCAGAAAACTACTTCCTCCCTCAAAAAGCACTACGCAACTCTAAATATCCTCCAAGTTTGTTTTTTTGTTTTGCTTTATTTTATTTTTAATAGTTTATTGTCAAGTTGGTTTCCATATAACACCCAGTGCTCATCCCCACAAGTGCCCTCCTCCATGCCCATCACCCCTCTTACCCACCCCCCCAATCTGCCCTCACTTTGTTCTTGGCATTTAAGAGTCTCTCATGGTTTGCCTCCCTCCCTCTCCCCCACTATTTTTCCCATTCCCCTCCTCTATGGTCCTCCGTCAAGTTCCTCCTAATCCACCTATACGTGCAAACATATCATATCTGTCCTTCTCTGCCTGATTTATTTCACTCAGCATAATACCCTCAAGTTCCATCCATGTTGCTACACATGGCCAGATTTCCTCCAAGTTTTATAGGCAGAAACTAGAGCTATGTGGTAAGGTCTAGTGCAACAAAAATCACATGGGCACTTATTTACCCAGATAAGTCCTTGATCTTACACTACATTAATTGCACTGTAGATTTAAGAAAAAAAAAGTGATTGTTTATTTACAAGTCTTCTAGGTGAAAAGGTAGAAGACAACTTATGCTATTGAAGCATATCGTTAATGCCATCATCACACAAACACACGTGAGTTTAATCATTATTAAAATTTTCTAATTGTTCTTACTATTATACCTCAAACTCTGTACTCTTAGAAAATGTTTGTTTCTATGTTTGCATTGTTTATGTTATTGACATGATGAATCTTCAAATTTGGTGCCCTGAGAGCATGAGTTTTAAATAAGTGGCAATTGTACTTTCGTTAGCTTTGGTTGCTTTGTAAACAAGCCATTTCTAACCAGAAACATGAGACACTTGATATAAAGGCTGCCTTTAGCACCCCTTATTTTCTTACATATTCCTCTTCATGTGGAAAGAACTCTATATACAGATGTTTGATTGTGAGCCGCTTGTTTAAAGAAACCACAATGAAAATAAAATTTTTATTTTAATTTTCTATGAATTTACTTGCCTTTTCCAATGCCTGGCTGAATATCAAAATACAGAATTGTATTGGCGATGTACAGAAATGTATATGTCGCCATATTTAATTGGCAACGTAAAATAATTGCCTTCTAAGTTTCTACTATAATGGGGAACATCAAAGTTTCTAACACCTGTTTTTCTTTCAGGTTACATGGAGGAGGAGAGATATGTCCGTTTTCTATTCTTGTGCAGTAAATTACGACAAAGTCAGGGAACACCACACCTACTTATCATCTACTGGCTTCTATCGGTCAGAAGCCAGGCACAGCGTGCTTGGGCTCTCTTCGGGATTTCAAGAGTTTGAAACCAAGATGTCCTCCGGGGCACGTTCTCATCGGGACCGTATGTCCTCTTCTCGGTTCCGACAGGTTGTGGGAAGAATTCAGCTCTTTGCGGTTGTAGAAATGAGGTCCTTGTTTTCTTGCTGGCTCTCTTACCTGTTAGAGAATCCCCTCAGGTGCTAGGCAAGTGGCCTTCTCTCATATGGCAGCTTACTTCTGGAGAGCCAGCAGAAGAGTCTCACTCTAGGCCGCTAACTGGAGTCTTATGCTACCTGTTGGGAGTGACTGTCCCATCACCTTTATCTTACAGTGTAGCCTAGTCAAGGGAGCCATCCTATCATACGTGCATTCTTACTACACACAGAGCAGATGACTCATGCACTAGCAGACTGAAATCTTGGTGGCCACCTTGGAAATCTGCCCACCACGAGAAAAGAAATGTATATATATTAATATGTTTAAATATTAATGTTAAAACTAAATAAAAAGAAAACATATAAAAATTAGAGATACAAATGCATATTAAATTAAATATGTATAAAATAAAAATGAAATAAAAATGTATATATTTAAAGATGGAGGGAGCTGGCTTAAAGATTTTCATTGCCTATGAAAGAGGCTCTATTTTTCTTGTTTTTTTTTAACTTTCTTTTCTTTTATAGTTTATTGTCAAGTTGGTTTCCATATACCACCTAGTGCTCATCCCAACAAGGGTCTTCCTTCATGCCCATCACCCCTTTTGCCCTCTCCCCCACCCCCATCAACCCTCAGTTTGTTCTCAGTATTTAAGAGTCTCTTATGGTTTGCGTCCCTCCCTCTCCTTAACTATCTTTTCCCCTTCCACTCCCCCACAGTAAAGAGGCTCTATTTTTCAATTCATTGATACATTTATTCATTCCTTCAGTAAAAAATTGAAGGGGTTCTGCAGCACTGCAGTTCAATCTGGCATTAACTACTTGGAATTAGCACAGACTCCATAAGTGAAAGGCAGAGTAGTCAACAAGGCTGCACCCCCTGTAGATATTAGCCACATTTGGGGGGATCTCCAGGCCACCCTAATTTCTGACCAGTTGGCTACAAATTCTGGGAGTTTCATGACTTCACTAAGTTTGAAAATTTTGTTACAGTGACTGGCAGAACTCAGAAAAGCACTATATTTATTATTGCAATATTATTGTAAAATATATTTTATACATTTATTCATTTTTGAGGGACAGAGAGAAATAGAATGTGAGCAGGGGAGGGTCAGAGAGAGAGGGAGACACAGAATCTGAAGCAGACTCCAGGCTCCAAGCTGTCAGCACAGAGCCTGACACGGGGCTTGAACCCACGAACCATGAGATCATGACCTGAGCCAAAGTCGGATGCTCAACTGACTGAGCCAGTCAGCGCCCCCAATATTGTTGTAAAAGATGCATTATCAGGACCAAACAAATGTGACAATAGAGCAAGGTCTGGGAGGGTCTCATCTTAGAGCTTTTGAGGGCTGCCCCCATGGGGTCAAGGCACATCATCCTCCCAGCACATGGGTGTGTTCATCAACCAGGAAGCTCACTCAAGTCTCCATGTTTTGTTTTTGTTTTTGTTTTTGTTTTGAGAGAGAGAGAGAGTACAAGTGGGGGAAGGGCAGAGAGAGGGGAGACAGAGGATCTGAAGCGGGCTCTGCACTGAGAGCAGAGAGCCCAATGTGGGGCTGGACCTCACAAACTGTGAGATCATGACCTGAGCTGAAGTCTCAAGTGAGCCACTCAGGTGCCCCAAGGCTCGATGTTTTAAATTCAGGTCTCAGGGGTGCCTGAGTGGCTCAGTCTGTTACATGTCCAATTCTTGATTTTGGCTGAGGTCATGGTCTTGCAGTCGTGAATTTGAGCCCCATCTCTGGCTCCACACTGCTGATGGTGCAGAGCCTGCTTGAGATTCTCTCTCTCTGCCCCCTCACCACCTTTCATAATAAATTTACTTAAAAATATATAAATAAATTCAGATTTCATTTTGCAGGCATGATAGATTGAATCACTAGCCCTGCAAGTGAACGCAATTGGTAACCCTCTCCCTTTCCAGGTAGTTGGGGCCATATCATGTGGCCCAGAGCATCACTCCTCTATTCACGTAATTGGTCTTTCTGGAATGACCATCCCATATCCCGAGTCATCTCCTGAGCATAAATTCAGGCATTTTCCAAGGATCTACCATGAATAACAAAGACACTCCTATGACTTTGAAAATGAAAGAGTTTCGAAGCTCCCTCCAAAACACTTAGAGC
>NW_027532825.1:305568-538211 GCF_008692635.1 Crocuta crocuta | reverse complement strand
AGAAATACTTATATATATATATAAATTTATATATATATAAATTAATATATATTTATATATATATAAATTAATATAAAATAATATATAAATATATATATTTATTTATATATATAAATAATTGACATACAATAGCCTTTTGCTATTAACTTCTCTGGGCTCTTTGACTGCTATGGTGAATACGATGGACGGAGCTTTCGCTAAAATCACAAGGCTAACATCTAATGAGAGAATAACAAAAATTAAACGAGTCCTTAGGAAAAGAAGTGACAGAAGTAGATGGAAAGAAGAAAAAGGAAAACTAGGAAAAGATACATTAGAGGAAGCTGAGTTCATCAAGAGGACAGCAAAAGCCTTCCATGAGAAGTGGTATGTAAGCCAAGGTTAAGGAGTAATGGAAAGTGAGAAAGAGTAAGATAAAATGTGTTCCAGCAAATAAATCACCATATATAAAGTTTCCATGCAAAGTAAAGCATGGGACAAAAAAGAAAATGAAAACTAATACCGAATTAAAAATACACTTAGAAGGTCAGAATTGTTAGATGTAGCTTGGAGAGTTAATAAAGCAAAACATCATGGAGAACCTTATGGAAACATTAGAGGAATTAGGAATGTAACTCAGAAAATAGGATATCACGGAAGGATTTTCAGTGGCAATCTGTCCCTGATCACCAATGTGGTTTTTGGAAACTCTTCTGGTTCTCAAAGGGAGATTGGAGGTGGAAGGGGAAAGACTTTGAAGCTCATTAGCCTGTTACAGTTCCGGTGAGAGGCAATATGGACTGTGCTATCTGTGGTTCCAAAAGACAAGACTGTATCAGAAAGATACGTAAAAATAAAATTAGCAACTCCCCAGGTTGAATAGAATTAAAGATACAGAAGGAAAAGGAAGAAACAAGTCCCATTTTTCTGATCTAAGTACGAAAGGGAATGGGGGCTACTGCAGGAGAAATCTAGGAAAGCAGAATATGAATTCAAGTTGGGAAGATAGAGTTTGGGTTACCTGCTGAACACCCATGAAACTACAACAGAAGACAGTTGCATACACCTTGGTAAATCTCAGGAGATAAGCCAGGAACAGGGAGATTTGGGAGACTCATCACAATATACACGACAATGAAAATCTCTGAAATGGCTAAACTCATGAAGAAAGAATGAATGAAGTGGATCTAGAAATGAATCCTAAGACATGCTAAAACTTAAGGAAAAAATAGAAGCAGGAAACAATATCCAGAGGGCTCAGGGAGAGAATCAGAGAGTGTGGTGTTATGCAAGTCAAGAATGCTGAACCCAAATATTTATATCAGAGGAAATGATTTTATGAGATTGATTTGTTTTACTGGTGGACTCTTGATTAATACATGAAATTGAACATTATTTTTCTTGCCTTGGAGTGGAGATATTGGTAACAAGAAAGAAGTATAGGAGTCATTTATCCATTTTCCCCCGTTATTTACCAGTGAGTATTTTTTAAAAGCCATCAGGACATTATTTGTAGAAAATAAGAAATATGAAAGGAGGTACTTTACCCTCCAAAAAGCTTCTACTTCTTGACTATATGGTTGCATGATGTCCACAGTAGACCACTTGAGATTCCTTCCTTCATCATTTCCAAATTCTGATAATCCACATAAAGATCTTTGAACTAAAGATTGATAGATGTGCCCCAAAAGCTGTAGAGATCTATTCTCTGAATAAATCAAAGCGAAAATAATTTTCACAGACAGAATAAATAGGAGGGGCTAAAATTGAAATAAATTGTATTGAGTGGTGAGAATATAATTTAATTCTCAGTTATATGTGTCCACGCCATTCTTCTCAGCTCTGTTTGCATTCATGTTTCAATGAATAAAATAAAATGGTTTCTTGTTCACTATAGTGCAATATATATACAAGTATATTTATAGGAAGTGCGTTGTAAAACATAAGCAATGAGACTCAGAAGAAAGAATCTAAGAGGTAAGAGTGAAAAGTTTCAGAAGACCATTCCCATTTATTGTACAGAAGAGATGATGCGGCAAGACAAGGGGTATATCTTTGGGGACTTGGTCCTAAAATGAATGGTTTCTTTTAAAACATCTAACTACCTGCAAGAAAAAATATTGAGTGTATCCTTGTAAAACAGAAAATGGGTCATTATTCTCTACAGAACTCTCAGTAAGGAATAAAAGCTTTTATGGGAGTCGTTGACAGGACTTTTCTTAGACTTTGGTTGTTAGCCTTTCTGGTCTATAGATGTTGTTCTTTGTCTTCTTCACAGTTGGGCAGTGAATCTCTTCTCTATATACTTCTTCTCCATATGAACAATATGTTGAATGCGTTAGGGGTTTAGTAACTTCTCAAGATGAAGAATGCTTGGACTTTAATGCCTGCCTTTGTTCAAATATTGGCATGCCACTGCTACGTAACCCCCTTTGACTTTTAAATGACTATGTGCTCATGATTAATAATTCATAACACCTAGATTACCTAATAGTGTTTTAGCTAAGAGAAAGTGAATTGGAGATGATATATTATCTCAAAAGGATATCACAGCTTATATTCTGTAAGCCCCTTTCATGTTAGTTTGCCTCAAGGAGAAAGTACATGGCTTTTAGGGGACAGTGAACATTCCGGTGTGATTATGATCATTGGAGGAAAATCAGTAAATGGGATGCATGCACCTTTACTGAATGCCACAAGCCCAGAGTCTTTTTCTTGCCATGTTTTTTTTTTCTTGAGAATTCATAAAAATTATTTTTTAGGCATTCTGTGCTCGTATTATGAATATGTCATGTGGAAGTGATTTGGCTACGTGAACTTTCTTCAGAATATATATTAACCTCAATCACAAACTTTGCTGGGTATTGTGGTAATCTGTCTGGAGACTCATTTTTATTGCTTCCCATCTATTTTAATGAAAAGGCAGAAATGACAAATGATAATAGGCCAGGAACTGAAGTTAAATGTGTCATAACTTGTCACCAGTATGGATGGGCTCCAGAATTTGGGGAAAGCAATAATAGCAAATACTGTATATATGGAAATCCTTTTTTTTTTTTTTTGCTCAATATCCTTGCTTTAAAATGTATTAATTAAAAAATAAACCTCCATATATACACACATAAATTATTCTGCCTAAAAAATGTCATTGATCTAATATGTCTACATGCCCTTTATAAATGATTCAACACAGTGCTGATTATCTTTAAGGCAGCTGGGAAGATGAGGAGGTTCTCTTATCTCCATGGGATAGAATTTATAGCTCCAATGTCCTAAAACTGTCAGAGTGGTGTGCTGAGGAATGCAACAAATAAGAAAGTGTCACGGCATTTTTCCATAATGTGCATAAAATTATATATTCATCTATCTCAAAAATCCAAACTTCACATGACTGGTAGAATGGAATGGGACAGTTTAAGGAACATACTGTAGAGATAACATCTCATTTATTCTAGACAATTCTTATGACTCTGGTTTTGGCACTGATCTGATCAGAGATACTCAATAACCTAGTATTTCATAAACTCCCTGTCTACATGGAAAACATCTTGATATTCCCATTGGTTTGTGTTCACCAAAAGCTCTTCCTTTGACACTGTTTTGGCTCTCTATGCACAGTGCTCTAATTTTATCATTTTATTTTCATAGTATTTGAAGCTGCTTAACGGCTAACAGCCAGCATCTGGAAAGCATCTACAGTAAACGTCAGCCAATATGAAGCATTGACAGAGGTAGGAATTGAAAGGTTCTGGAACACGTTTCACACCATATGAGCAAGTATTTACCTTAGCTTAGTCAAACTTAGTTTTATTTAAAGGAACCCCATCTAAGAATTACCAATGCCAACCAATAAAGCAAATTGGTAAACTGTCCATCTCCAAAGGCATGTGAACAGAGGCAGAATGGCCGCACCAACTATAAGAGATGTTGTAGGGCCAACTGGCTTCCCTTGAGCAATTGTCCAAATAAGTCATGTTCTGCTGTGAATTTTAGGCATTCTTTGAAATGACTGTGATTTTAAAATGTGGTGAAATAAATCCAAAACATTAGCTGATCATCAAAGCAAGATACCAGAATGGAAGCTGCTGTTATTTCCTCTTTTGTTTTAAAATAGTTGTGTAAGATGGGGCGCCTGGGTGGCTTAGTCGGTTAAGCGTCCGACTTTCGCTTAGGTCATGATCTCGCGGTTCGTGGGTTCGAGCCCCGCGTCGGGCTCTGTGCTGACTGCCAGCTCAGAGCCTGGAGCCTGTTTCAGAGTCTGTGACTCCCTCTCTCTCTTACCCTCCCCTGCTCACGCTGTCTTTCACTCTCTCTCCTAGAAATAAATAAAACATTAAAAAATAAAATAAAATAGTTGTGTAAGAGAGATAAGGAAACTAATGTTTCAATTTACTTTTACTGTTTTTTATTTTTATTTATTTATTTTTATTAAAAATTTTTAATATTTTATTTATTTTTCAGAGAGAGAAAAAGAGAGAGAGCGTGAGCAGGGGAGGATCAGAGAGAGAGGGAGATACAGAATCTGAAACAGGCTCCAGGCTCTGCGCTGTCAGCACAGAGCCCTATGCGCGGCTNACACTTGCAATTATAAACAGTAATCTTATAATAGAAATTTTGGGAAATAAACACATTTTTACAATTATGAAAAAAAGATTTGTTTCTATAACATAATGAACTTAAACACACTTATATGGAAATATTTGTGACATGATAATTTCAAAAGAATGCTTATTTCAAAATTTGTTTCTATTACTACAAAAGGAATGATTATATGATAGTTAATACAATTGAGGGTCTGGCCCATGAATCATCCAATTCTTATACAGGGGCCTCTTCCCTAAGGATACTTCCATGTTTATTCATCACACGGACCCTGAGCTACATTTTTTGGGGGGGGGGGGGGAAATGAAGGACTGCAGTCTTACCTTAACATGTAATCTCTATCATTCTGGAACCTCCTACCAGTAGTCTGTGAAGTAAAGATGAATTGCAAAAAGATCATTTAGGAAGTGCAAATAATACCATTTGGAAAATAAAAGAGGAAGCCATAACACAGTATTCCAGATACAATACAAGAAATCTTTGGAAAAAATTTAACATATTTTATTATCTACATTTTCTCTACTTTTCCATCTGTAACTAAAACAATAGTATATACTACCTATTATTGGCATGAAGTAACCTGTTCCCACTTCACATTTTAAGTGAATTAAATGGACCTTTTGTAACATTTTATTTTCTATATTTCTTTAACTTATATTTCATAATTGAGGTTTTATATATATATATATATATACTTCAAAGATAATTAAATATAATTTTACACATAACAATTTTAAAACATTTCCTGAAAGAAAAAAAATACTTAAATATGACTCACTAGAGAATCGAAGAAAATGATCAAGAGAAGTTTGTTAACTATGGAAATGAATTTTTTACTTGACCACTTACGATGGTAAAGTAAACATTGTTAAGACAAAAATACATCTTGAAGAACATCAATTTTCCACAGACTGGATATGTTTCTGGAATTAAATAAATTATATGAATCATTCCATCTGTAAATGTGAATGCTGAGAAATGAATAATCTTGGAAATAATCCAATTATTAAAATTATATGCTATTATAATAATTTATCTAAAATTTGTTTCCTACTATATTTTCACTTAGGAAATATTTATTATGATATTTCTATATTTCCAAACCTGATCAGTAGTTATCACAAAATCAGAACTCAAGAAATGTTTATAAAATATTCATTTTTTATAGAAATCTGGTGCAAAATTTGGGTTGATGTCAAGCATTTGCTCAAAAAGATCTGCAATATTTTTAGTGTACGAGTATTTATTTACTTATTTCCTTTTCTATTTTTTTTGTCTTTTTTGGTTTTTTCCATCATCAATGTCTTATAGTTTTCAGTGTGATGCATCTCAGTGCAGATGTTTCAACTCCTTAGCTGACTTTATTCTAACTATTTTAAATGGGGTCATTTTCTTGATTTCCTTTTCTGATAAATTATTCCTTGTGTGAATAATAATTGTTACTGGTTTTTGTATGTGGAATTTTGACTCTGTATCCTACAACTTTACTGATTTATTAGTTCTAACGATTTTTATGGACTATTTAAGTTTTTCTACACATAGAATCATGTCATCTGCAAACAAAGAATTTACTTCTTCCTTTTCTATTTGGATCAATGACTTTTATTTCTTTTTTTTTTTTTTTGACTGACTACTTTTGTTAGTATCTCTAGTATTATGTGAATAGAATTGGTGAGAGCAGGCATCCTTGCCTTGTACTAGATGTTAAGTGAACACCTCTCAACTTTTCTCCACTGATTATGTTATCTGTGAACATTTTATACATGGTGTTCATTATGTGGAGGTAAGTTCCTTCTATACCTATATTTTTGAAGAAAGTTTTATAAAAGATACCTTGTGTCTATATTGAGAAATGGTTAAAAAAGAGTATCGAACTTAATCATTGTAATGGAGACATTTTGCCCAAATAAGTAAGAAGACCTGATATCTGGAATCTAATAATAAAGGTAAAGATGAGATTTTAGATTTATCAAAATGCAAGTATAATGATAGTAAGTTTCTTCAGAATTGGAAGCAAGAAAGTAAGTCGCAGTTTACACCTACTCAAGACATGTCTTATTCTCATTTTAAAAATACGGTATAGTTTGTGTTTCTTATATCTGTTATATAGTTTATGATAGGACCTAAGAAGCCACCAAAAATATTAGTTTATATTTATTTTACTTTTCCAAGCAAAAATTGCTTCTCTTTTCTTATTCTTATGATAGAGATAGAAGTACATGCTATATGTTGTCTAACTTATTTTACATAGCAGGTATTTGCTATTGTTCTAAAGAGGAGAAACTACTTAATTGTGCTTATTCTTCTGGGAGGCATAGAAATATGTTATATCATATAACATTTTAAGTTGATTCTATAAGATTGGAGATCACTCTCCATTTGGCCATATGGTGAAGGGTTTATCAAGACCTATTTCCTGTTGAGCGGCCATGCTGATAGCATCCTGGTTAAACAGGCAGGGGAAATGCATTCAGCGTCACAGGGTGGCAAGCCTTATGGATTATTAACAGGCACATCCTGAAAACAATAAAAGGACCCTCCATCTGTTCATTGCCACAATACCGGTATAGAAAATTCTTTAAGATGCCTAAATGTCCAACAATAGAAGAGTGGTTTAATATTGTAGCCTGTGTGTTAGGTGAGATGATATTCTAATTCCAAACCCAGTGAACAAGAAATAACTTAAACATGTAGAAAACATGTTTTATTATATGAAGTGAAGAAGTAAAGTTGTATAAACATCGTTAAACTAAAAATGGAGGATATAGAAGGAGTAGTAATTCCTTAATTGCATAGGGAGAGTGATTCAATGGCAGTTCTTTTTATTATTATTATTATTATTATTAAAAAATAAGTGGTTATGAATTCATCAGAGTAGGTGAGATTTGGTTAGTTGGTGGGTTTACAACCCTTCCTCCAAGTCCAGAGCTGAATCAAGTCACCTAAAACCACATTTAAATGCACACACCCTCATTAATAGTTACCTCCACAGTGAGACCCTTGGCTAAAACTGAGACTTCAGATGTCTCTTCCAGATGGCATAAACAGATTTGGAGACATCCAGAGGCTGGCCGGGGATGTTGAATGTGGGTCACAGTAGGTTAAAGATTATGCCAGATTAACTGTGACATCTAAGAAAGATTTTCTCTCTCTACTAAGATTACTGGAGAGACTTATTTATTTGTTTGTGGTCCTTTACCTGCATCGACCATCTAAACCTTCCTTGGTTTTCTTGATCTATAATAATTTCCCTAATTAACGCACAAACTGTACTGTCTTGCTAAGGCTGCCATGACAGAGTAGCAGTATGAATGATTAAACCACAGAAATGTATTTTCTCATAGTTCCGGACCAGAAAGTTATGGTTAAAGTTGTGGCAAGTTTCAGCTCTTCTGAGGCTCCTCTCTGACCATCCTCTCTTCCCCAGGTTCTTCATGTGGTGTTCCTCCTGTGTCCTAATTCCCTCTTCCTCTAAGGCTGCCAGTCAAATTAGGGACCACCCTAGAGGCCTCATTCTACGTTCTTCTTTAACAGCCTTATCTTGAAATACAGCCTCATTCAGAGATACTGAGGCTAGAACTTCAAAATATAAACAAGGAAGGGGCACAGTTCAACCAATAGCACAAAACAGAGTCTCTTAACAGTCATAATTAATAAGCATGCAATAACCAAAAGGAAAATAAAGTTTTAAGCAAATCTCAGAATCAACGGAGTATTCTACATAGGTAATAAAACAATAAATAGCACCTAACATGATCTTTACATCCAATAGGAGCAATATTAGAAACAGGAAGATGTAAGGGCTATAGTCAAATATGCTGTTCACAACACTCACACACACACTCAGACACACACACACACACACACACTCAGACACACATACCACTCTTAATTAAATCGGATCATGGCACAAAATAGTGCAGACAAAGGCATCTGCAAAGCTAGCATGGGTACACTGGAGACTAAAGAAGCTTTTCTTCTTTTCTCTGAGGCATTACCTTAATAACTTTAATCCAATGGATTTTCATATTTCAATCCTTGATTTCCAAAGAAAATCAGTTTGTGGGTTTCAGACTATCCACCAATAGTCCGAAAAAATAGAGAAAACTCATTATAGATAGAATCACATACTATATCTACTTCTCTTTTTTTCCCATAAGATTAATGCATGTCACTAATATTCAAAGATGCCTGAGTCCTCTGGTGATACTTTAAAGAATTGGATAATCTCACTCATCTATTGCATGGCTTAAAGGCACATTATATCAGTTGGATAGTCCCATAACAATTATGTAATAAAAATTGCTATGTAATATTATCAATTAAAGATATACACTCCCCTCTTTAGTCCTCCTTTTGAGCGAAATACAATTTTCCATCAAACACGTGAGTATATGAATGGTTTACACTGAGATATCTTTTACACATGTCATAGCATATAAACATAGATGTAGATGTACATACAGATACAAGCATAGATACAGATATAGATGTAGACATCGGCATATCTGTACTCATATATCTAATGGGGTAATGTCATTTATATGAGATAAACAATTGAAGTAAGCATTTATGATAGTTATTATTTTCTACTAATAAATCACATGCAACTCCTATCTAATATAAAGTAGATACTTTAGATTTATGGTTTGAACATAGTGTCTTAAATTCAGCATTTACCCTTTCAACTCCTTTTGTTTGTTTGTTTGTATTTTTTGGGTATAGAATTTAGTGACTTATTACTTACATATAACACCCAGCACTCATCACCACACGTACCCTGCTCAGTACCCATCACCCATGTAGCCCATCCCCCACCAACATCCCTCCATTAACCCTCAGGTTGTTCTCTATACTGAAGAGTCTCTTTAATTGTTTGCTTCCTTCTCTCTCTCTTTTTCCCTTCCACTATGTTCATTGTTTCTTAAGTCCCACATATGAGTGAATCATATGGTATTTGTCTTTCTATGACTGACTTACTTCACTTAGCATAATACACTCTAGCTGCATCCACATTGTTGCAAATGACAAGATTTCATTTTGCATATATAAATATATAGATAGATATAGATATAGATCTGTTCATAATTTGGCCACTGTTGATAGTGCTGCTATAAATATTGTGGTGCATGTGTCCCCTTCAAGTCAGTATTTTTGTATCCTTTGGATATGTACCTAATAGTGCAATTGCCAGGTCATAAGGTAGCTCTATTTTTAACTTTTTGAGAAACCTCCATACTATTTTCCAGAGTGGCCACACCAGTTTGCATTACAACTAACACTGTACAAAGGATCTCTCTTCACTCCCCCTCACATCTGTTGTTTTCTGTGTTGTTAATTTTAGCCATTCTCACAGGTATAAGGTAATATCTCATCATGGTTTTGATTTATATTTCTCTGATAATGAGTAATGTTGAGCATCTTTTCATGCATCTGCTAGCTATCTGTATGTCTTCTTTGGAAGATACTTCATATCTTCTGCTCATTTCTTCACTGAATGATTTATTTTTTGGGTATTGAGTTTGATAAGTTCTTTATATATTTTAGATACTAACTCTTTATTGGATATGTCATTTGCAAATATATTCCCACATCTAGTAGGTTGCCTTTTAGTTTTGTTGATTGTTTTCTTTGCTGTGCAGAAGCTTTTTATCTTGATGAGGTCCTAAGAGTTCATTTTTCTTTTGTTTCCTTTGCCTCCAAGAGACCTGTCCTGTAAAAAGTTGCTATGGCCGATGGTCAAAGAGGTTGCTCCCTGTGTTTTTCTCTAAGACTTTTTAGACAACATGATATTCTGTGTAGAAAACCCAAAGGCATCCACCCAAAATTACTAGAGCTGACACATGAATTCAGCAATGTCACAGGATATAAAATTAATGTACAGAAATCTGTTGCATTTCTATAAACAAAAAATGAAGCAGCAGAAAAAAATCAAGGAATCAATCCAATTTACAACTGCACCAAAAACAACAAAATACCTAGGAATAAACTTAACCAAAGAGGTAAAATATCTGTACTCTGAAAACTATAGAACACTTATGGAGGAAATCGAAGAAAGCCCAAAGAAATGGAAAGATGTTCAATGCTCATTGATTGGAAGAACAAACATTGTCAAAATGTCCATACTACCCAAGGCAATCTATACATTTAATGTAATCCCTGTCAAAATACCACCAGCATTTTTCACAGAGCTTGAACAAACAATCTGAGAATTTGTATGGAATCACAAAAGACCCTGAATAGCCAAAACAATCCTGAAAAAGTAAAGTAAAATTGGAGGTGTCATGATTCTGGAGTTCAAGCTACATTACAAAGCTGCAGTCATGAAGACAATATGGTACCAGCACAAAAACAGACACTAGGTCAATGGAACACAATAGATAACCCAGAAATGGACCCAAAACTATATGTTCAACTAATCTTTGACAAAGCAGAAAAGAACATCCAATGGAAAAAAAGACAGTTTTTTCAACAAATGGATCTGGCGGAACTGGACAGCAGACATGCAGAAGAATGAAACCAGACCATCTTCTTATGCCACACGCAAAAATAAATTCAAAATGGATGTAAGATCTAGATGTGAGACAGGATACCCTTTCAACTCCTGGTACTTACTCGAGAACAAAGCAGAAAAGAAACAAAGCTCTATTTTTAGAGTAACTGAAACTCCTTACACATCAGAGAAAGGCATAGCCAGGTACAGGTGAGGACCATATATATGCCTGAGGATGTGGGAAGATACATGTCACAGAGAGAAATCGATAGTGAGAATATTAAGAGGAGACAGAGGTAGCAGAAACACAGCCTCTAATGGTTAAAGACCCCAAAAGATGAAACACCTGCTTATAATAGGATGCTCAGAAATGCATAGACAAATATATACGTAAATATAATAAAAGCCCATGCGTGGTAACACACTAGCACCAGTATTTATTTATTTATTTTCCCAATCGAAGGCAGCCAAGTGACATTTTCAGAAAGAGAAATAAGGAATGAGAGACTTTTCTTTGTGAAAATTGACAGCCTACAGGACCAGTCTGAACTTGTCCTCATCCTTTATAGATATCTTCCAAAAAGTTGCACCAGGAAAAACCTATATGCTTCAACAATAAGCTATTATTTTAAGAAATTGCTAAAAGAGCATCCATATAGCAATACCGCAACAAAAGAGATGGTAGAAAAACATAATATATTCAACATACCAACAATAATACATTCAAGAAAAACTGTTGCAACGAATAAAAATTTAAAATAGTGAGTCGCAAGTATAATAATGGTGAATCTTATGTATGAATAAGGAAGCAGAAATACACAAGCCGTGAGAAAAACAGTTGCAGAATTTATCTGTATATGTATCAGTAGAAGCTGATAGAACTGAGAAAGGAATGGGGAAATTGAGCACCTAAAGAAAATCAGAAAACATGTGGGGGTGCCAGGGTGGCTCAGCTGGTTAAGCGACCGAGGCTTGGTTCTGATTCAGGTCATGATCTAAGGGTTTGTGGGTTTGTGGGTTTGAGCCCCGTGTTGGGCTGTATGCTAACAGCCTGAAGCCTGCTTGGGATTCTCTTTCTTTCTCTCTGTCCCTCCCCAACTCGTTCTCTCTAAACAAACAAACATTTAAAATATGCAAGAAAATAACCGTTACGAAATACTTAATAAAGGTGGTAAGGAATAAGCATGAGAAAAGATTTTTTTAGAGACTTTTAAAAATATGTAATTTATTGTCATGTTAACTAACATACAGCGTATTTGGTGTGCTCTTGGCTTCAGGGGTAGATTCCCATGATTCTTCGCTTACATACAAGACCCGGTGCTTGTCCCAACAAGTGCACCCCTCAATGCCCATCACCCATTTTCCTCTCTTTCCCCCATCAACCCTCAGTTTGTTCTCTGTATTTAAGATTCTCTTATGGTTTGCTTCCCTCTGTATTTGAAACTATTTTATACCCTTATACCCGGGAGACACAGAATCAGAAGCAGGACAGAATCAGAAACAGGATCCAGACTCTGAGCTCTCAGCACAAAGCCTGACTCCGGGCTTGAACCTATAAAAGGTGAGATCATGACCTGAGCTGAAGTTGGACACTTCACCAGTTGAACCACCCAGGCGCCCTGAAATGAAACTATCTTGAATATTTTAATGATGGAAACATGTCATTATGCATTTGTCATAACACATAGACTACACAACACCAAGATTAAACCCTAGTGTACATTATGAACTTCGGGTGATAATTATGTATTAATTAAGGTTCATCAGTTTCAACAAAAATGCCATTATAGTGGGGATGGGGAGGGTATACAAACATGCAGTCAGTAATGTACCATAACACTGTAGTTTCTGGCTGAATTTTACTGTGAACCTAACTTAAAACTGTTCTTAAAATTAAAGTCTATGCAAAAACAATTACTAAAAATTCTACAGTATCCTGAATATATAAAAAATTTCAGAAACATATATATTATTAAACCTAACAATTTGATTCCAGTGAATGAAGTTGTGAAGTTATCATCATAGCTTTATTTACAATAAGGAAAACTAAACTGAATGTGAGTACATAAACTAGGAGACTGGTGATTTCAATTGCAATTATACACAAATGGAAAAACACTATTAACATTACAATTTAAAAATATTTAGTTTCATTAGAAAAAAATTTTTAATTTTAATTTGAAAAGGTAATAGACATTAGTATTATTTATAAATTTGTGGCTCTTATATTTGTAATTTACTTATTACTCATTCATTAATGACAGGTTTAAGAATTTTTCTTTTATCTTTCTATATTTCCTGGATTACTTATAATTAATACATGCAATTTTTCTAATTAGAGCAGTGGTTTCTATAATTTCATTTTTCTGAGTTTTCGCTCAATCCAGAACTGTCAGCCTTATCAGTCTTGTTTTTCTTTTCTGCTCATCTTATGCACACTTTGGAGTTTTTCTTGGGTTTGCTATCTGTCTTCCCACTTTTATATGTGATCAAAGGAGATGGTGAGGGAATATGTGGGTGCAGGCTGTAAACTAAGGGCTGTCAGCATCTTAGCAGAATGACCTTTCAGTTTTGAATCATCCAAACGCTCTTTATGAAGTGAAATTGATTTTGTTCCATGTCTTCTGCTTTCCTTCTGCTCTGGAATGATTCACGTTTGATGTCATCACTCTATTCTTACAATTATTATTATTATTATTAAGAATGAAATAATTCTGTGTAGATATACTTTTTAATGCAGTGTGTAGTCATGGACTCATATCCTGAAATCATAGAATTCTGCAGCTGAATGGATAGCTCTATGTATCCTAATGAGCAAACTGCTGATCTAAAGAAAAAAATCATTTTTCAGGCCGGTACAGTATAAGAATTGTAATCTGGCATTCGTAGTTCTCTTACTTCTATTAACTTTTTAATATCACATGATTCAAAAGTGTAAAAAGTAGAAAGACAACACACTTGTCACTCGTCATTTCCTTTTCCATGCTACTTATTTTTCCAGATATATAAAATGCATGTAGGAGCAAATTCAAAACTATAGCATTTTTTCTCTGCCCTACAACAAGTGATAGCATACATGTCACACAATATTTTGTACTTTGTCTTTTCCCCAATGATTAATATTTTGATTATCATACCAGTATGAAATAAAAGAAAATATTTTGCTGTGTCTATGGATCAGAATTTTATTTCTGATGTCTGTGTCTATGGATCCTGAATATTTGTTCTAATCATCAACTAGCTCTCTGCTGTTATTCCCTACATCTTTCCTAAGATGTAGTGAACATAGATGACAAGGCCACAAAATAGATACTCTTTGTATTTTGAGACTTTTACCCAAAAAACGAAGTGGTCTCCTGGAAACTTGAACAAAACTGTCTTTGTATGTAAGAAGTTGACATAAATTTTATATCTTAATAGACGGCAACATTTCTTTCCATCTTTTGCTACCAAACTCATAGCTCACACTTACCATGGTACTCAATCGGTATATATGCTGCCGAAGCGAGCATCCATGGTACTCAATCGGTCAGAGCATATATTTTTATAGAAGCAGGTGTGTTAGATAGAGAAAGGGGGGAAATGATAAGATTAGCTTTGCTGCAACATGAGCACGTTAGCAGTATACATAAAGAACATTTCATATTTCTTATACTATTTATTTAAAATCTCTTTTTTTAATTTCCCTAATTATATCATTTGAGCTCTAGAGTCTTTGTCTTTCTGTACCACTAGTCAGTATCCAAGGCAAAGGGCTGTTACTAACTGGAATCACAGGGAAAAAGAAGAGGAAGAAGAAGGAGGGGGAGGAGGAGGAAAAGGAGAGGAAGAAATAGTCATATCCTGACTTTCCTTGCACTGATGGAGAGAAAGTATCATTCTCTGGGATAAAATTAATGCAGAGCATATTGTATTGGATGTTAACACCATAAGAGTATACAGTACATGTCCAATAAATGTATAACGACATAAAATGTCACATTAGGAATATTCACAAGAAATGTTCATGTTTGCTTTTCCAGAGCAGACAATTGTGTAAAAACAGAACATCTAGCAACATGATGTCTAAACTTAGGACACTAACAGTATCTGCTTTATATAGTTGTCATAAAGATTAAAGTGGTTAACATTATCATTATGAAGGGAAGGGAGTGATATTCTCCTCTGCAAAACACTGTTTTTCCTTCTTATTCCCTGTAAGGGAATAAGGGAAGAGCATTATCAAAAAGAGAGACATTTAACTGTCAGTATAAAGAAAGAGAAAAAGGGTTGAAAATTTAGTAAAACAAAGAACTTCAAACTTTTGTTTGAATTCAGACTCTAACACAGACATGGGATTTATACCTCCATTTACAAAGGAAGAGCAGAGAAAAAAATAAAAATTGCTTTATACATATACATATATATATAGAGAGAGAGAGACAGAGAGACAGAGAGAGAAAGAGAGAGACAGAGAGATAAAGAGGTATCAAATAGTCTTGTATTATCAGAATAGCATTATCAAGCAAGACAACCAATCAAAATTAGAGACTTTTTAGAGAATGAAGATAACTGCAGATCATAGTAACAATAGCTGAATCTAAAGAGATTCTTACTATAAATAAAATTCCTCAGTATAATTTTATAGACACTCGCACACACCCACAGTTGGTAAGTATAGTTAACATGAAAGCCTTGTCATGGTTCTGAGTCTCAATTTCTCCTCTGTTTCTCCTTCAAACTATTTCTCTCTTATACAGTTTTCTAGCTATCATCACTGGTTGGTGGTTTGTTTTGAAGAAAATTTATAATCATATCCCCCCAAATTATGTATGGATTTTGGAAGTAAATTATTTAACATTAATAAGTTAATTTTGGAAAATTGATCTTTTTTTCATGTTTTATTTTACTTTTTTAAAAATTTAGCTTTGAGATATAATTGACAAGCAAAAATGATATCAATGCTCTTTCTGTCTCTCAAAAAAGATTTATATTTAGAAGCCTTTCATATTTTTTGTTAAATTTCTTCCTGATAATATTTTTCTCTTTGTGAAAAAAAAGTATTTTTTCTCTTTTATTTTCTACCTAATCTTTCTAGTTATAGAAAGGCTACTGGCTTTCATATATTAACTTTTCACTTAGTCCTAAATCATAAAAGCCTTTTATATCTTTTATTGCCTTTAAAAATAATTTACTTAAGGGGCGCCTGGGTGGCTTAGTCGGTTAAGCGTCCGACTTTCGCTTAGGTCATGATCTCGCGGTTAGTGGGTTTGAGCCCCGCGTCAGGCTCTGTGCTGACTGCCAGCCCAGAGCTGGAGCCTATTTCAGAGTCTATATCTCCCTCTCTCTCTGACCCTCCTTTGCTCACACTGTCTCTCTCTCTCTCTCTCCTAGAAATAAATAAAAGTATAAAAAATTTAAAAAAAATAATTTACTTAAGCATTATAAGACAGTAGTAGACAAATCCAAAAAATTAAACTGTGTTATAATTTTGTTAGGAACCTTGATTCAATTAAGTTGTTTTTATTATTTTAAAAAAATTAATGTTTATTTATTTTTAAGAGAGACAGACAGACAGAGCATGAGCAGGGGAAGGGTACAGAGAGGGGGAGACACAGAATCCAAAGCAGGCTCCATGCTCTGAGCTGTCAGCACAGAGCCCAATGCTGGGCTCGAACCCACGAGCCACGAGATCATGACCTGAGCTGAAGTCAGACGTTTAACCGACTGAGCCACTCAGCCGTCCCTGTTTCTTGTTTTTAAACGAGAAATTTTGAAAAAGGATGGCTGAATCTGTTGTTTTTGCTTCAATGTATTATTGTCTAGTTCATGAATCAGAGCAAGCTCATTTCACTAAATTAATTTCAGTACTTTTAAATTTTTCAGCATTTAATAATATTTTAAATTATTATTTAATTTAATTTAATTGATTAAATTATTAAATTGTTAACTATTAAATTATCTGTATCTTCAAATTCTACTGAAATTGTGAAATGAGTTTTTAGAACATTTAAAAATATCTCTTATGGCTATTGGTCATTTTATTGTCCTAACATCATTGATATGAGCTGAATTATATCTCCATGAAACTCCTATGTTGAAATCTGACAACCTGGTACCTTAGAGTGTGACTCTGTTTAGAGATAAGGCCTTCAAAGAAGTCATTAAGTTAAAATGGGGGTGATTAGGGGCTCCTGGGTGGCTCAGTCTGATGGGCCTCAGACTTTGGCTCAGGTCATGATCTCACGGTTGGTGGGTTGGAGCCCTGTGTCAGGCTGTATGCTGACAGCCAGCTCAGAGCCCAGAGCCTGTGTCAGATTCTGTATCTCCTCCCCTCTCTGACCCTCCCCTGCTCACTCTCTCTCTCTCTCAGTCTCAGAAAAAAAAAAAACTTAAAATAAATAAATAAATAAATCAATAAATTAATTAATTAAATGGGGTGGTTAGGAAGGGACCCGAGTTCAATCTAACCAATGTCATTATGAGAAGAGAGACCCAAGTGACATTACCACACAGAGCAAAGGCCATGTGAGGACACAGCATAAAGGTGATCATCTGTAAGTTGAGGATACAGACCTCAAGCAGAGAATTATCTTGAGCTTCTAGCCTCTTAAGAAAATAAACTTCTGCTATTTAAGTCATTTAAGAACTGGTAGCAAACTTGTATAATAGTTACATGTTCTCTTAGCGATATATATCACATTACCTCTAAAATAGTAATTCCCTTATTTGTTGTTAATCTTCTATCCTCATATGGAGACTTGAATAACAGGTGAATTCTGAGAGTGAGCAGTCTTCCAGGATTCAGTCACTGAATAATTTCATAGTGATAACCTTAGGGGAAATGCCGCTATTCACATATTTTGGTAATGTGAATGAACAAATTCACATTTAAAAAGATATTCTCCCATTGGTAATGGGTTCTCTAAGTTAATTGTCTGGGATTCACCTTGGAGGCCTCTCCATGATCATTAATCATTTGGTTCCTAAATTAGAATCTATATCATGAAGCCACTTCGAAGATTCTTCTCACCATGGAAAGATCCAGAAGCTACAGATTTCTGGTTCTAAGACAGAACCCAATTAGCAGGTCTCCTCCCAGATCCTGGGTCATCATTATTTTTTTTTAATTTTTTTTTAATGTTTTATTTATTTCTAGGAGAGAGAGAGAGACAGCGTGAGCAGGGGAGGGTCAGAGAGAGAGGGAGTCACAGACTGAAACAGGCTCCAGGCTCTGAGCTGGTAGTCAGCACAGAGCCCGACGCGGGGCTCAAACCCACGAACCGCGAGATCATGACCTAAGCGAAAGTCGGACGCTTAACCGACTAAGCCACCCAGGCGCCCCTCTAGGTCATCATTATATTCAGCCCCTAAGAATCTCAGTTACTGGGTTTCAGTGGGGCCTTCTACAGCTTCCTTCTTGTCATCTCCTTGGCTAGTCCCTATTTTCTAGACAGATTATTATTGGTTTTCACTACTGATGATTTTTTCTATCCATGAATTTTATTTTTCCTGTTAAATAAAAAATAAGAAAGTAATGAGCCAGAGCCAGAAATTAAATTATAAACTTTATAAATTATAAATTTTATAAATTATAAAAAAGTAACTCCATTATTTTANAATAAGAAAGTAATGAGCCAGAGCCAGAAATTAAATTATAAACTTTATAAATTATAAATTTTATAAATTATAAAAACGTAACTCCATTATTTTAGAATTTTTTTCCTAAAAAAAAAAAAAAAGGTGCTTGTTGTCCTTAATGCTGTTAAGAACAGTGACAATACTCCTGACTTTCTTTTCAAAGCCTATGCCAGAGTTTTATTTTCATTTTATGTCTTCTAATATTATAAAATCTTTGTCCTTCCTGTTTTGCTATTTTATTGGCTGCATGGTCTGCCTTTTTTCTATAATTACTTACTTTGGTTTTTCTGTAGCTATGCTCCAAAAGAAATATTCATGGCAAACTTTTATAGGATGTAATACAGTGATAAAATTTCTCATCAGTCATATAGAACAAATAAGGCCCAACTTGTATATTTCTGCGAAACAAAACATGTTTTATGCTAAGTTTCAGAATGTGAACTTTTACCACCATCCTATCCTATCTTCTTTAAGTAATAAATAATGTATTGTATCACACGTAAGAATTTTGTTCTTGTTGCTTCTTTAATTAAAAAAAAATAGGATAAAGGCTATACTTTGGAATTGTACAAAGAGAGAGATGGAAATGATGGCGGTGTCCTCTACGGGGAGTCCAGACTGTGGATATTAGCTTTGAAAGTCCAAACATGTCCTCTTGTTTAGTTTAGATTATTAGAGTCCTCAAAGCTATTATCCTGACTCATTACAGAGCGTCTGAACCTGGAGTTCACATCAGTATGACAGACATGTTGATTTCCAACAATCAAAAAGTGTCTTAAGAATCTATATATGTGAAGTCGGTGTTATGTTGGCATTATTTTCTGTAAGAACTGGTTAGAAAATCACTCACAACCAGGAAAATGTGTTTTGAAAACAGTTTCAAGCCAGGATAGTTGGATGGCCCAAATATATAATGGTGTTCATTGTACCCATTTCATAGTACAGATGGCCAGGAGAGTAGCCCATTTACCCTTTCTCTACGAAGAATTTGCTTCAAGACTGGAATTATAAGTCTGTGTGTGTGTGTGCGTGTGTGTGTGTGTGTATAATTCATTACATAATTTCTGAAGGATTGCTAGTTTTAAATTTGGTTCTAATATGATTTAGTTTTATTTGAATAAGAGCCAAAAATAATAAATTATATTGCATTATGAAGACAATTCAAAATTTTACTATTTTTAGTTGGCTACAAGGGTTCAGCCTAGCGGATGTTATTCCTTTCATGATTTTCCATCAGACAGGTGTTTCAATTAATCAAACAATAGACAAAAATGTCTTTATTACCAGTACATAGGTGATAGAATAGTTTGCCTATAGGTGTCACACAACCAGGCCTATAGGGCTGTGAAAGGTTCCCCAAATCAGACGCTTATACAGACTCAGTGGTTCTTACGACAATGACCTGTTTTCAGAGCTGGAGAACCTACTTGAAGATTCTAATTTGGTTCTTTGAAATCTATGATTATATCAAATGCCCTTCTTCCCAGTATAGATTACAAGATTCAATTTATAAAGTTACACCTTATAAAACATGCTGCATTAATATCCATGATTTAGTTTCTTGGTCTTTGAGATGTGCATAGTTGCATCTGTCTTACACTTTTTCTATGCTTAGGGGGTTATTGTTGAAAAGGTGTTTCCAAAGTATAAATTATGATTGAAATGCAGGTAGCATAATGAAATGTTGGAATGTTATTGTTTGAATGCCATAGACAATAATGATGAGATCGAAGGGCATGCTGTATATTACACAGCTAGTTCATCGTTTAGTACATTTTCTCTTTCCTGTCCCGGCAGATATGCACAGGAACCATGGTAATATGATCCAAATGTGTGTGATTCAAACCATACATGTTATAAACAGTTTGGATAGATAAGTTCAGTCATTTTCAAAAACCTAATGGAGATGACATATTTCATATTAAGCTTTAAATATAATACCAAGATGGTCATCTGAAATATGCTTACTAATTTGAAATATAAAATGCCATATTTATATTTGAGTTTAGTAAACATTTTTTAATACTGTAATAACTGAATTTCATAATTCAGTTAAATACAGAGAAGGAGGCAGAGATAGATGCATATTATTACTCCTGGGATTTGTAAGACACCAACAGGGTGAAGAAATCTTTCAAATGCTTCATGTGGAGTCTAACCCTTAATTAGCCAGTAATGTTATTGCAGCTTATCTAAAATTAATCAGCAAAATCCCCACTGATGCCTGCTGATTTCTTTATAAGTTCCATCTAGTAATATGGCCTTTTGGATAAAAAGAAAAGAAAAAAAAATAAACTTGCAAACTTCTTGAAAATGTGGTAATTCAGGATAATGTGAACGCTGGCTTTCACTGATACTTGTTCAGGAGGAAATGATTTTTCTGACCTAACTAAATTGCATTTTGTTATAGTTATTCTATTGTTCACCATCACACTCCTATGGTTCAATGTTGATGTGAAATTGAACTAGAAGTTGCCCTTATTCTTCTTGATATTTCTTTACACTGTGTCATGCTATCACATAGGAATAGCTTTAAGCAAACTAAATCAAAAGAGCAAAAATCAATATTCTTTCATGCTACAAGTTTTTGTTTTTGGAAAGTACAAGTCATTAATCACTGGAAGAGCAGGAAGGGCTACCTATTAACACATACACTTTCAGGTCAGAAAAGATGAAGGGTAAACTCAAACTTCTACTTTTTCTGTCTATGCTAAATCACAAAAGTTTGTAAAGATGTCAGCCTTCATCTTCTCATCTCCTTTGGGATGCACCTTACTTCTACTAAACATGATAAGGACTGATGTATAAAAATAAATAACAACATGATGTCTACTGTATGTATAGTCAGGATTCAGTAAAGGATGACAGTTATTATTTCTATTACATTTCATAACATTTTAAGTTGGCAATGCTAAAAACAAAACCAGTTATACATTAGACTATGAGTTGTCAGCTGAGTTCATAATAATGACTTAAATTGTCAGCCAATAATTTTAGTCTCATCTGAGCAGCTTTTTCTATGAGTGAGTACAAAAAAAAATTGAGCTCTATATAGATGCAAAGGTAACAATACTAACTGGTTAGAGGATAATAAAGGAAAATCTTAAAGTGGCTCACCTAAAGTAAGAGAATGTATAAATACTATTTCATTACTAGAACTGAATATTTAACAAAACAATGCATAATATAGAATTTACATACAATATTCTATTTGAAAAGAAGAAAAAATGACCTTAATCAGAACATATGCTCTTAATGAAAAAAAGTTACTTCAAAGGCATTAAAAATAAAATATATATCATACCTGGAAATAATTTAAATAAAGGGAATGTCAACAAAGCAAAAAAATAATACGTACTGCATGTAGCATAAAATAAAGTAATGGAATGAGTCAAATCATACTCTGCCAATTTGATATCAGACAAAATATATTTTAATGTATTTAAGAAATAGAAAGTGCAGTTAACATAAGCAAAGGGACTACAAAGAAATATCCTAGCAGAAGCTATTTCTAGAGAGACAGACTGAGGACCTTTAAAAATCCATTCCTCCATAAAAACAATGAAAACGCAAATGCTGTCAAAATAAAAAAAAATTAAACTTTAGAAATTAACCAAAAGCATTTATCAATCTGATAAGTATATATTCAAGAAAAAAAAATGGCACTCTTGGCAAGAAAAGTGAATTTTGTGATGTTAATTTGCCTTATTTGCTCCTGTTTTTCCCAGTTGTGTGGTAATCGTGAGAATCAATCGTAGTAGCAAAGAAAACCAACCATTTAGGAACCATTGGAGGGATGGAATGGCTTTGAGACACTGAAAACTCCATTTGCAGGTAATTTTTACCGTTTCACCTGACTGTCAGCTGCCTAGAAACTTCTTCAGGGATTGCTTTTATTCACCTTGACTCAGAGCTCCTTCAAAGTGAATAACTTTTGCTTGGGGTGTTTGTTCAAAAAGCTCAGGTACAATTGTCCTACATGACAGCGACCATAGGAGGTGATAGGAGTTGGGGTAAATAAGATACTGATTAAAAAATAAAATAAAAGCTAAAACTAGGGTATTTAATTAAAAGCCCATAGGAAGTTTTGAAAAGCCTGAAATATTGCTTTGACTGTAGACAACCGCTAGCATGGGCAGGGCTGTGTGCATAAGCAAGACAGACCCGAGGAAGCCCTAAGGGCTCACATCTGACTGATCTTAGGGTTCAGCTTAAACAGGAAGTAAAAGCTCAGGTAGACTTAGAAAAGCTTGCAGAAGCATTAAAGATGTGCCCCAAATATACACAGCCCCTTGGCACAGACCAGGAGACTTAGTGGGCATGTAGGAAAACTCTATCCAATCCTTAGCTGAACCAGTATGTTAAGCAAGAAGAGATTGCAGTGCAAGCATAGAAAAAGGGATACAAAATTTACAGAGTTAGAGCCCGAAACTCATTGTAAAACAACAACAACAACACAAAATCCCAAAGTAGCAGCATTAAGAGAAAGGACAGCAACAACGATGAACACTGCAGGAGTCGGGTGTGTGTGTGTGTGTGGGGGGATATCTACTTCCAGAATTGCCATATAGCACTGTTTTAATATCCACTTTTCAACATATGAACAATACAATTCTGAGAACATGTGAAGAAACAGGAAAATGATGGCCCATAAAAAGGGGGAAACCGTTAATAAAAACAGTTTCTGAGGAGGTCCAGAGATCACAATTCTAAACAAAGGCTTTTAATCATATATTAGTCATGTATTGCAATAAATATGCTCAGAACTAAAGGAAAGGATGTCTGAAGATCTAAAAGAAAATAAAATAAAATATCTCTAAATAGAGTATGGATAATAATACAAAAATTATAAAAATAATAATAGAAAATTCCTGAGTTGAAAAGTACAATATCTAAATGAAGAAAACAAAAAGAACTATGAGATCAGAAACAGATTTGAGATGAGAGAAGAAAGAATTAGAAAACTTTAAGGGCTCCAATTCATGTGAGAACTGTGAGATCATGACTTGAAATCAAGAGCCAGATGCTTAACCAACTGAGCCACGCAGGCGCCCCAAGAGTCCTTCATTTTTAAGTGATAGTAGACTGTACTCAATCGATCTTGGACAAAAACTTAAATCTACACAGAAAAAATAAAAATCACTGTTAAGCATAGCCATATAGCTAAATATAAAAGACAGTATGTTTATTTATGATTCTTTTCTTCTATCTAAATTTTAAAACCTGCATAATGCAATAAAGACACCATGTGGGTAAGCTTATGATGTATAACGCCATGATATGCTTAAGAATAATGTCACAAATAAGAGAGGTGAGAAGAACCTATTATTTTGGAGAAAGATTTTGTATAATTTTGAAGTTAAGCTGGTATTAATCTGAATTATATTGTTTTAGTTTAAGATGTTAATTATAAACCTTAGGGCAAACACTAAAAAATTATATAAAAAATATAGAGAAAGAAGCAAAGAGGGAATCAAAACGCACACCAAAACATATTTAACACAAAAGCAGGGAGTGGTAGAAAGGCAGAAGTATAATAAAAGACATGACATAACAAAAAGAAACTGCAGATGACAGACATAAGTCCTCTCTTGTCAGTAATCACATTAAATGAAAATGGATTCAACCACAATGAGATACCATTTTATATCTACCAGTAAAACTATAAATGAAAAAACAAAAAGAAAAAGGAAAATGACATGTGTTGGTGAGGATGTGGAGAAATCAGCATCAACATACATTGCTGATAGGAACATAAAGTAGCACAGCCACTGTGGAAAAAACCATTTAGAAGTCCTTCAAAAAGTTAAACAGAATTTCCACATGATCAACCAATTACATTTCTAATTATACTCAAGAGAACTAAAATCATACCTTCTAACAAACATTCATGAGCATTGATAACAGCACTATTAGCAATAGTTTAAGGTGGAAATACCTAGGGGCACCTGGGTGGCTCAGTTAGTTGAACAGCCAACTTTAGATGTCAGCTCAAACCATGATCTCATGGTCATGGGATGGAGCTCTGTGTCAGGCTCCATGCATGTGAAGCCTGCTTGAGAGTCTCTCTCTCCCTCTCTCTCAAATAAATAAATAAATAATAAACTGGAAACAACTAAATGTCGATCACCTGATAAATGAATAATAAAATGCGGTACAATCACTCAATGTATGGATGTACAGTGGAAGAGTAGTCAGCAAAAACATAGAATGATATATTGCTGTGTGCTGGGTTTTATTTATTTATTTATTTATTTATTTATTTATTTATTTTTCACATAGCATAGATAAGTGCTGAAAACATTCGCTAAGACTCCATTTATATGAAATATTTAGGACAGGGAAATCAAGAGAGACAGAAAGCAAATTAGTGTTTGACAAGGACTATGGGAAAAATGAATGGTAATAACTACTTAATAGATATGAGTTATCTTTTTTGATGATGACAGTGTCTGGAATTAAATAGCTATGAGGTTTGTAAATGGCCTGGGGATGTATATTTTAAAACAATTAAAATGGTAAATTTTACATTGTATGTAATCTTAGAGCAATAAAAACATGTATATGGTTTAAGCGCTCAACCAGAAGACAGATTATCAGAATGGATTAAACAATACAAAACAACTAGATGCTGTTTAAAGGAAATACACTTTAAATTCAAAGAAACAAATAGGCTGAAAATTTTTAAATGGAGAAATGGGGTTCCTGGGTGCCCAGTCATTTAAGCGTCTGACTCTTGATTTTGTCTCAGGCCATCATCTCACAGTTGTAAGACTGAAACCTATGTTGGGCTCCATGCTGAGTGGGGAGCCTGCTTAAGATTCTCTCTCTCTCTCTCTCTCTTTCTCTCTCTCTCCCCCTATGCCCCTAACTCCTGGTCACACACAGGAGTTTAAGACATATATTATTAGCAAGAAAGAGAAATATTTCGTAATGACGGCAATTAACATATCAAGAAAAAATAGCAAGTGTAAACAAAAGGTACCTAAGGACAGAGCCTTCAAATACAGGAAGCAAAAACTGTCAAAGGTAAAGGGAGAAATATACAATAAAACAATAATATTGGATACATCAATAGTTAACATTCAATAATGGGAAGAAAAACTAGGTGAAATTATCAATAAGATAAGACTTGAACAACAAACAACACAAAACCAACCAGACTTAAGAGATAAGTAGAAAATATTCATTGAAGCACAGCAGGATATAAACTCTTCATAGACACACACACAACATTGCCGGACAAATTATATGCTGCCCGTAAAATCAGTTTCCATAAATTGAAAAGGATTGAAAATATGTAAAGTATCTATCTTGCCACAATGGAATGAGATTTTAAAAAAATCAATAAAAAACAAAATGAGAAATTCATAAATATGTGGAGATTAACACACACATTCCTAAATATTCTGTGAATTAAGCTGAAAATCATATGAGGATATTGAAAGCATTTTGGTATAAATGAAAACAAAGCTCAACATATCAAAACTTAAATGAAAACAAAGCTCAACATATC
Source organism: Crocuta crocuta (assembly GCF_008692635.1). Taxonomy (NCBI): domain Eukaryota; kingdom Metazoa; phylum Chordata; class Mammalia; order Carnivora; family Hyaenidae; genus Crocuta; species Crocuta crocuta. The sequence continues at coordinate 512,001 of NW_027532825.1, read as the reverse complement.
AAAACTTAGGAGAAGATTTGAAAGAAACTTTATAGTTATAAATGTCTACCATAAAAATAAAAAAAGATCTCAAATAAAAAGCTTTCTAGCACAAGAAACTAATTCAAAATCAGCTAGAATGAAAGGAAACAATATGATAGGAACAGAAATAAGTGGCATAAACTATAGACCAACAAGAGAAAATCAGTGAAGCTAAAAGTCTATTTTTTAAATCATTAACAAAATTCCCATATTTTAGCTAAACTGAGTAACATTATTAAAATCAAGAATGAAAGAGAAGATATTACTATTAATCTTACAGAAATTTTAAAAAATGATATGGTAGAATGCTATGTGTTTTTGTATGCCAACAAATTAAATAGCCTAGATCAAATGTGAAAATTATTATATAGGCACAAACTACCAAAACTGTTTCAGGAAGAAGTAGGAAATCAGAATAGACCTACAGCAAATAAAGAGATTGTATTAGATATGAAAGTACCCCAAAAGAAAAGCCTACTCCACTGGATGGTTCACTGGTGAATTTTATCAAATGTTTAAAATGGTTAAAGAAAAATTAACATTAACTTTTTACAAAATATTTCCCAAAATAGAAGCTATGGAGATACTTTCCAGCTCACCTTACTGAGTGTGACACTTATACAAAAACTCTAACACTATAGCAAACTCACAAAAAGAAATAGATTATCTCAATAGCTTCCTGTCTAGTGAATATGTTGAATCACTAATAACTTCCAAAACAGAAAGCACCAGCCCCAGATCGGTTCACTGGTGAATTCTACCAAACATTTAAGGAAGAAATTATACCATTTCTCTACAATTTCCCTCAGAAAATAGAAACAAAAGAAATACTTCCTAACCAATTCTTTGATACCAGTAACTAATAGCTAAAACCAGCAATGATGTTACAAAAAGAAAAAAATAATCATAAATCAGCATGTCACATGAATATAAATGCAAAATACTCAACAAAATTATAGCAAATGTAATAATTTGTTAAAAAAAAGAATTATACAACATATTCAAGTTGTATTTATGCCAGGTATTTATGACTGATTCAACATTCACATATTGATCAAGCATTCCACCATAGCAACAGGCTAAAGAAGAAAAATCATATTATAATGCAAATAAATTCAGAAAAATAGTATTTGTCAAAACATGACTCTAATTTATGCTAATACTTCTCAATTAGAAATAGAGAAGGATTTCCTTCAACTTGAGAAAGAACATTTATAAAAATCCTGCAGCTAACATAGCCAATGGCAAGAAACTGGACAATTTTCCCCTGGACTTGGAACAAGGTAAGGATGCCCCCTCTCAATGCCTATTAAATAGCATATTGGAAGTCATAGCTAGTGCAAGACAAGAAAAGGAAATGAAAGCTATACAAATTGGAAAGGAAAAACTAAATCATCTTTCTTTGCAGATGTCATGAATGTGTAGTTATTCCAAAAGAATCAACCCTAAACCCCTGAAACTAATAAGCAATTTCAGCAAGCTTAAATGATACAAGATTAGTGCACACACACACATACACACATTGCTTTCATATATACCAACGATGAACAATTGAAATTTGAGATTAAAATACATTATCAGTCATGCTATCAGCAAATGTAAAATGATATACTTGAATATAAAATATTTTGTTTATAGTATCTAGAAGCAGAAAAATGACAAAATTCTGATGACATCAGGAGATCTAAATACATGGGGATGTAATACATAATCACAGATTTAAAGTCTCAGTCATTAAGATGTCATTTCTATAATCTATAGATTCAACAAAGTTTAAAACAAAAGCTGTTTGTGGATAGTTATTATGTGCATACTAACAAACTAATTCTAAAATTCCCATTACATGGAACAGCAAACACCCCAGATTAGCCACATCATAGTGAAAAACAAGTTATATTTCTTCCCTACTTTGAGTCTTGCTATAAAGCTACAGTACTAAACACAGAATAGTCTTAGTGAAAAAACAGATACATAGATTTTTGGAACAAAATACAGAGCCTAAGAATAGAACCACACAAATTGAGTCAAATGATTTGTGACTAATGTGAAGAATCAACTAGAAAAAGAGTAGTGTTTTCAGCAAAGGGACAATTGGACATCCAGAAAAATTAACTAAGATTAGATAATTAAAGCAAATAAAAAATGCAAAAAAATAAACTTCTAAATAAAACATAAAAAACAGGTAATGCTTTGTGTTTGGTAATGAATTTTATGTAAAACACTAAAAGCAGTAATCATAAAAGATGGTTGTTTTAAAAATCTGTTCTTTATTAAAATCAAAAACCTCTGCACCACTGTTAAGAGAATAAAGAGATATGTCTCAGACTGAGAGAAGGTATTTGCAAAATACCTATGTGTGATAAAGGATTTAAATCTAAAATATATAAACAACTTTTCAAAGTCAATACTAAGAAAGAAGAAATTTGGAAATAGAGATTAGTATTGAACAGACATCTCACCAAAAACGATACATATATCACCAATGAACACATGAAATCATGGTCGATTTTGTCATTAAGGTATTGTAAAAACAAATGAGACATTATTGGGTATCAGAATAGCTAAAATCCCAAACCTAATAATAAATTGCTGACAAAAACACAAAGGAATAGAAAGTCTCTTTTATTGCTGCTGAAATGCAGAATAACACAGCCACTTTGGGAAGACAGCCCATTTCTTGCAAAGCTAAATATGCACTATGTGCTCTATCCATTGTTTTCCTAACTATTTACATAAGTGCCTCTTTCTAAGATAACACAATGCAACAACTGATTTGCGTTATAAAGAACTGACCATCTTGACCCAACTCAGGACAACTCTGATGAGTCATTGAGCTCCTGAATTGTCACTAGATTGACCAGTGCTATTTTCAGGTCTGCATCACAGATCAATACCCACCTCTTTCCTGGCTAATTGGCTCCTTTCATTCTTTCTGAAGTATAAGTCCTAAGGGCACCCTCATGTAAATATCTTGTACACTAAACTTCCCCGTGGTGTGCTTTCCAGAAAAGCCAATCTGTGACAAGGGTTATGATTAGGAGAAAAAATACATTATTTTGGTTTTCAAATGTCTATTGGGCAGGTAATAATGGCCAGGAGCTGCAAGAAATTTTATCCATAAAATTTCATTTGGTCATCTTACGAAGAAATTGATGTCATAAGAATGAATGGACCTTGAGGGTGTTATGCTGAGCGAAATAAGTCAGGCAGAAAAGGACAAATACCATATGTTTGCACGTATAGGAGGATTAGGAGGAACTTAACAGAGGACCGTGGGGGAGAAGAAGGGGGGAAATGGTGGGGGAGGGGGAGAGAGACAAACCATGAGAGACTCTTGAATGCTGAGAACAAAATGAGGGCTGATGGGTGTGGTGAGGAGGGGAAGGGGAGTGATGGGCATGGAGGGCACTTGTGGGGATGAGCACCGGGTGTTATATGGAAACCAACTTGACAATAAACTATTTGTAAAAAAAAAAAAAAAAAAAAAGAATGAATGACATAAACAGGACACTACAAACAACTGAAGAAAAAAGGGATTAAGATAGAAGTCTTGAAAATATAAATATTTAGCCTGGAGGAAATGAAAGAGCTCTCCAAGAAGAATAAAGGTGAGCAGTGGAGGGAAACTCCAGGAACAGAAGTTCTGAAAAAACAAGGAAAGAGAAAGTTTGAAGTAGAATGTCAGTGGTGTTCCGTTCATTCATTCAATAGCATTTATTCAACATGCGGTTTGTATTTGACATGCCCTACACACTTCAAGGCGTTATGAGGTCAAATAGCACATGGCCATGATTTTAATGTGTTTGCAATGTTATTATGGTCAAGTTAGGCTGACTCACAGAGGAGTCAGCTGAGATAAGAAAGCAGGCGTTTCATAATTAAGCTGAAGGATTCATGGGAGGATTTTCTAGCTTTTTTGAAAAATAACTTTAATTTTAAGGTTGGAAATTTCTAGATATGTTTAAGAGGAATGGAGGTGTCAGGGACTACATGGGAATGGTAGACAAATGGTAGACAAATATGATAATATCGAGGAAGAATAAAGTGAAGAAAGAGGAGGAGGAGAAGAAGGAGGAAGAAGAGCAAGGGCAGGAAGAGGGGGTAGAAGGAGGAGGAAGAGAAGGAGAAGAAGAAGAAAGAAGGAGGAAGAGGAGGAGGAGGAAGAGGAGGAGGAAGAGGAGGAAGAGGAGGAAGAGGAGGAGGAGGCAGAGGAGGAGGAGGAAGAGGAGGAGGAGGAAGAGGAGGAAGAGGAGGAGGAAGAGGGGAAGAAGAGGAGGATGATGAGGAAGAAGAAGAAAGAAAATCTGTCATTTATTTCAAACATAAATTAACATTACAAGAAAATATAGTTTTTAAATGAGAAATAGGCAAAAGACTTTTTTTTTTTAATTTTGGAGAGGAAAAGAGAGAGAGAGAGAGAGTGGGAGAGAGAATCTCAAGCAGGCTCTCATCAGCGCAGAGACTGATGTGGGGCTCAATCCCACACACTGGGATTATGACCTGAGCCCAAAATCGGGAGTCGAACATTCAACCAACTGAGCCACCCAAGTGCCCCTAAAAGAAAATATTGCTAATACAAATTATTTTTACAGCTATTTCTTAAGATATGATTCATTGAAGTAGCATATCATGTTTGGAAAATAACCTGATCTTCAGAGAACTGAAGACTCAGCTCTTTTAATATCCCCAAAAGTTGTTATTCAAATTACAGTCAAATGGCATTAACTACAAAGAGTTAACTACTTCTTGATTATTATAAGTAACTTATAATGGCTTTGGAGAATAAAAATATGGCTATCATGCCAAATGAATCACATTCTTTAAATATATTTTGAGGTTTTCTTATACTAATAGTTTCAACATGTATGGATTTCTTGACCCACATTTGTTCTTTTTTATCATTTCTGTATGTAATGATGTATATGTTGCAAAATGGATATCTGGAGTTGATCTTTTCAATCCTCTCCAATAGCTACAATATGGAATTTATTTATTTATTTACTTCCTTGTTTACTTGCTTATTTATTTTTCTGCATTAGTTTGTTTAAACTAATCCCTTATGCTCTGTGGCTAGTTCTATTTTGGTGAACTACAGAAAATAGTGAACAGGTAAAATTATTTAACCTATAGAACTTTCAAAAAATTTTGTAGTTTTGTAGTCCAGTTTTCCTTTGGTCCATATTATTCTATGTGAGTGAAAACTAATAGTTGCTTTATTATTTTGTTCTCACATTTGATGGTAGTTTTTCTTTCTGTTTTCTCAAAAAGCATATATTTTCTGGAAGTAATTTTATATACAATCAGCATCGTAAAAACATAATTCTTATTGAAAATGATGCTTAAAAATTGCAGACTCCTAATCCTCCTCTAATCATTTTTTCCTCTCCAGTTATTATGTTTTGTTATTTTCAATCTTTCCTTCTCATTTTTAGAATAAAATATTCCTTCTCTAGGAATAATTTGTATGTATAGTAGAAAGCACACCTTTAATTAAATGGTAGTGATGAATGTCTATAACCATACATACACTATCCCACTCAATAAATAGAACATTTCCATCACCACAAAAAGTACCCTTATGTCCCTCTGTACTCAATCTACATCTCAGCCCTCAGTTACATACAAACACACTTCTACATTCTCTTTTGTCCTTTCTGTGAACATAATTTTTTAAAAAAGATTTATTGATGTTAAGTGAATAAGTAATGCATTGTTTATACTGTGGAGCAGTGTTTCATTATATGGACATAACCAACATTTATTTACTTAACCAAGTGTTGATGGGCTCTAGGGCTGTTGCTAGTTTGGAGGTATTAAGAGTAAAGGTGTTATGACCATTCATGTAATATCTTTGTATGGACGTGCTTTCAGTTTTCTTTAATAAACACACAGCATGGGGGCACCTGGGTGGTTCAGTCAGTTAAGCATCTGACTTGGTTCAGATCATGATCTCATGGTTTCTGAGTTATAGTCACACATAGGGCTCTGTGCTGACAATGCAGAGCCTGCTTAAGATTCTCTCTTTCTCTCTCTCTCTCTCAAAATAAATAAATAATCACATAGCATGGAATTGCAGGACCTCACTGTAAGTGCAACTTTATTTTGCAAGAAACTGAAGAACAGTTTGTTCAAAATGATTGTCCCATTTTATACTTTAGAGAGCAATATATGAGAGTTTTTTAAGCTCTTCAATTATAGCTATCATGGAGAGTGTGTATCTCAATGTGGGTTTAATTTGCATTTTTTTCTGATGACTAATGATATCCAACATGTTTTCAAGTGTTTATCAGAAATTCTTGTATCATCTTTTGTGAAGTTTCACAAGTGCTTTCTTAATTTCCTTTTTAGTGAGTTGTGATTTTTTTTAATATATTAGCAAGATAAACAATTTACATAAAATATGCATTACTAAAAGTTTCTTTAAGACTGTGTTTTTTGGGAACCTGGGTGGGTCAGTCAGTTAAGTGCCCAACACTTGGTTTCAGCTCAGGTTGTGATCTTGCTGTTCATGAGACAGAACCCGTTCTTGGTCTGTATGCTGACAGTATGGAGCCTGCTTGGGATTCCCTGTTTCTCTCTCTCTCTGCTCCTCCCCTCCACCCTGTGCTCTGTCTCTCTCTCTCTCCCTCTCTCAAAAATAAAACTTAAGAAAAAAAGATTGTGTCTTTTATTTTGGTTATAAAAAATTTTTATTTTGATAGTCTGCTGTATCATGTTTCCTGTCTAAGAAATATTTGGACCTCAAGGTTTCATAGATTTCTGCCTATGTTTTCTTTTAGAATGCTTATAATTTTAGTTATTGTTTAGGTCTGTGATTTATTTTTGGTTGTGTTTTAGATACAGCATCAGGTAATGCTTGAAGTTCATTTCTTTTTATACAAAGAACCAGTTCTTCTATTGCCATTTGATGAAAATCTTATTATTTTCTAATTTAATTAAATTGGCATATTGTTTGGATTTTAATTAACCACATGTATGTGGGTCTATATATTTTTTTTTAATGTTTTCATTTATTTCTGAGAGAGAGTGTGTGTGAGCAGAGGAGGGTCAGAGAGAGAGGGAGACACAGAATCCGAAACAGGTTTCAGGCTCTGAGCTAGCTGTCAGCACAGAGCCTGACGCAGGTCTGTCTGGAACCCACGAGCCGTGAGATCATGACCTGAGCCGAAGTTGGACGCTTAACTGACTGAACCACCCAGGCGCCCCTGTGGGTCTGTCTTGACTTTCTACTTTATTTCATTGGTTTACATGTCTATCTTTCAGTCAACACCATGCTTATGACTTCCTAGTCTTCCTTGAAATCAGGTTGTGTAAACCTTCTAATACTTTTTTTTCTCTGATTTTTTTCATTATCTATGTCATTAGCTAGCTAGCTAGTTAGATAGATGGATATAGTGATAAATATAGATGCAGGGTTTTTTTTGGCAAATTTCTCAGGTTCTGCTTTAATGATCATGCTTTATAAGTTTAGAAAAATTTGTTTTAATGTCTTCTTTTCCCAATAAGTATGTATTTCATTTATTTTTCTAACCCTTGTTCTTATATACTGGAAAACACCAGTAACTGAAAGTTTTTTTAAAAATTTTTTTAAATGTTTTATTTATTTCTGAGAGAGAGAGAGACAGCGTGAACAGGGGAGGGTCAGAGAGAGAGGGAGACACAGAATCTGAAGCAGGCTCCAGGCTCTGAGCTAGCTGTCAGCACAGAGCCCAACACAGGGCTCAAACCCACGAACTGTGAGATCATGACCTGAGCCAAAGTCAGACGCTTAACCGACTGAGCCACCCAGGCGCCCCACTAGAAGTTTTGAAGACAGATACCTTGCCTTATTCTCTATCTGGGGGGAAAAGTATTTTATTTTTGCCATTTAAATGTGATGTTCACTGTACATTTTCCATAGATGCCCTTTACCAGGGTGAGGTAAATTACAAATGACTAAGTTGCAATGCTAAATGTTCCTTGAATTCTTGGTATGGAAGCCAACTGTTTATGGGGGTATATCATTTTAGATTTCGCAGGATTCTATTTCCTACATTTTTAAAGGATATGGTAAAAATGTGATCAGGGTGCCTAGGTTGCTATTGGTTAAGCGACTGACTCTGGTTCAAGTCACCATCTCACCACTTGTGGGTTTAAGTCCCATGTAGGACTCTGTGCTGACAGCTCCCAGCCTGGAGCCTGCTTTGGATTCTGTGTCTCCCTCGCTCTCTGCCACTCCCCCCACTTAAATAAATGTAACCAATTTAAAAATGTGATTAGCTAATGGACCTGAACATGAGACAGGAAACTCAACACCCTAGAGGAGAAAGCAGGAAACNAAAAAAAAAAAAAAATGTGATCAGCAAGGATGGAGATGAATAGATTTATTTTCTTAAATTTTTTTGCCTATAGTAGATTAATTCTTATTCATTTATTGAGTTAGAACCTGTTTCCTTTCCTATATTCTTGAAGCATATATATTGTGGAATTAAAGGGTATTCTGTTTCTGCTCCTGGCTATGTTGTAGGAAAGCTTGGTGCATCTTTCCAAGTCAGCCAGCCAGAAGCCATGCAGATATCATTCATATCTTACTATTACCTATTTCACCTATATCTGAGTTGTCACCTTGCTATTTACATTTTACTTCTTATGCATACCTGAGCTGGCCCTCTTTTCTCCATAAAACTAGTCTGCAGCACCCGTTTTTTTCCTGTGAGGACTACTGCCATAGCATCCTATCTCCTCCCATTCATCTGAAAACACAGTTCTACTTTAAAAGTACAGTGCTATCTATCTCTTCTCTGATGAGATCACCCTGTTTTAAAGATGAATCCTACACTCTGGTCTGATCTTCTCCACTCGATTCTCCACTTCCTGTTCTCCTCTTCATCTTGTCTTTCTCATAATTCCCCAAAAATACTATGCTTTCTCTCACTTCAGCGTAATGGGGCAATGCTCTTTCCTCTAGTGGAAGGCACCTTGTCATTTTTAACTAAATACATCTGTTCAACTTTCACAATTAACTGAAGTGTCCCTCTTTTAGGCATTATTTTCACCCTCTGGGTCAGTGTACATACCCTTACATACTTGTTCCTGCATTATCCTTATTCATACACTAATACATATACGCTGTTGAATACTTATTGTATGAGTATTTGAATAATATTTCCTTTCACAATTTGCCCACAAATTTTATGAGAACCGATATCATATCTATTGCTAATTCTTTTTCCCCCCTAGGACTTACCATATGGTTGTCATTTACTCAATATTTGATGAATGAAAAAGCAATGACTCTAAACTTCTATGATCACCATGACAAGACATAATCATGGTTTAGACTAATCGATCAGAAGAGGAAATGATTAAAAAGAAGAAAAAAAATAGCCAGAGGAGGCTTGGGGTGACTCAGTCAGTTAAGTGTCTGACTCTTGATCTTGATCTTGGCTCAGACATCTCACAGTCTATGGGAGCCAGTGTTGGGCTCTGCTCTGACAGCTGGAGCCTACTTAGGATTCTCCCTCTCCCCCTCTCTCTGCCCCACCCCTGCTCACTCTCTCTCTCTTTTTCAAAATAAATAAACATTAAAAATTTTAAAAAGATTTCTCTTAAAAACAGAGTTTGAGAAGATAAAAGTTTGAAAACGTTTGAAAAGATAAAAAGCTTGAAAAGATAAAAGACTCAGTGATTCATTTATTGTAAGTCTGAAGGGGAGAGAGTAGGAAGCACAAGGATTTTGGTTTGATGACTACATAGATGGTGTTGTTATTTTTTATTGTTTTATTTCTATTACTATAAGCTATTTTTACCTATTGAAGTTCAAATAAATAGAGGAATTAAGCAAATATACTGTGTATCCTTTATATCAGGCTTCTTTTATTCAACACAATGTTTTATAGATATATTTTTATAGTTTTCTTGGTTTATATAGTTTTGGTTTAATTTGCTCTTCTTTCATTTCTTAAAATGAAAACATCAATTTTAATATTTTCTTCTTTTAGAACACCATCTCTTAAATGTGGACATTTTGCTTTCAGTCATGTTTTAACATTCATAATTCATTTTGATTTTTAAACAATTTTCACCATGACTCATAAGTTAATTATCATATGGTCTAGTTTTCAAATAATTAAGGACTTTCCAGATATTCTCATTTATTTCTATTTTAATCCCATTTATACAGAGATACTAGAGTATTTTGATCCTTTGAAATTACTGTGATTTGCTTTTTATCAGTCACATTATTGTCATCTTAGTGAATGTTTCACATGCACTTGATCAATATGGGTATCCTGTAGTTACTGGGTGCATGTCAGTTTGGTTTGATTCATTGATTACATTATTTAAATATTCTGTATCCTTACTGCATCCTGTCTCTGCCTTATCAACTATTGAGAGAGGAGAATTATGCTTGAAGACTTGTCTACTTCCCCATTTAGGAAGGTTTTACTTCATTTTGAAACTCTTTTATTAGGTACATAATAACCTTATCGTCCAGGTGAATTTACTTGTTTATCATTATGAAACGTCCCTCTTTATCATTGACTTTCTTATCTTAAAGTCTATTTTTTCTCATATTAAGATAATCATTCCAGGTTCCTCTTCTTACAATTTGCATGATATATTAATTTTTTCCAACTTTAAAAAAAAAACTTATTTTTTTAATGTTCATTTATTTTTGAGACAGTGAGAGAGAGACAGAGCATGAGTGAGGGAGGGCAGAGAGAGAGGGAGACACAGAATCGGAAGCAGGCTCCAGGCTCGGAGCTGTCAGCACAGAACACAACACGGGGCTTGAACCCACAGACCATGAGATCATGACCTGAGTGGAAGTCGGACTCCCAACCGAGCCACCCAGGTGCTCTGTTTTTTTTCCAACTTTTAATTTTAAATTTTACCTGTGTCTGTGTTTAAAGTTTATTTTTGAAACACAGCATACAGTTGGATCCTTTTTTTTTATCCATTCTCATAATCTTTGTCTTGTAATGCACTCTTCAGTTCATTTAGATTTAATGCAATCATTGACATAATTGAGTTTAAGTATACCATCCTATCTGTTACCTTTGTATCCCATTTCCCACTCAGTTTCTCCTTTCTTGTGGGCGGTTAAATAACCCCCAAATATGTTTACTTCCTAATCTCCAGAACCTGTAAATATTACCTTATATGGCAAGGGGAATTTTGCAGATGTGAACGAGTTAAGGATATTGGTATGGAAAAAATATTGCAGATAATTAAGACAAACATGAGGTAATCACAGGGTTTTTATACAGTGGTTACAGGAAGAAGCAGGAGAAAGCCGTGGATGACAGAAGCAGATAGGAGTGATGTTGCCAGAAGTCAAAGGAAGCTACAGCCTCTAGAAGCTGGAAGCTGTGAGAAATGGAATCTTCCCTGGAGATTTCAGAAAGAACTAAGCCTAACAGTACTGTGATTTTATTTTTTATCTTTATTTTTAAAAATTTTTAAAATATTTATTTTTGAGAGAGAGAGACAGAGCGTGAGTGGGGAGAGGCAGAGAGAGGGAGACACAGATTCCAAAGCGGGCACCAGGCTCTGAGGCCGATGTGGGGCTCGAAACTACAAATCCTGAAATCATGACTTGAGCCGAAGTTGGATGCTTAACTGACTGAGCCATGCAGGAGCCCCCAGTACTGTGATTTTAAAAGCTCCCGAAAACTTACTTGGACTTCTGACCTGCAGAAGCATGATCTGTGTTATTTGAAGCCACTTAAGTCTGTGGTAACTTGTCATGGCAGCAATAGGAAACATTTACTTTCATTTTTTATTATTTTTAGCATTCCAGTTATATTAATTATTGACAGTTTATTTGACTTTCAAATGTTGCTCTAAATATTAGAATGGTTTCATTGAGCTTATCACAATTGACCTCGACCTAATATTGTAGCACTTCATATAAAACAGAGGCTTCAAACAGTGTATTTCTTTTTATCTACCATTTTTATGTTATTATCATGTATTTTATATTTACATATGTTATGCATCTCACAGTGTTACAATTTTTGCTTTAAACTGTTGGTTGTGATTTTTTTCTAAGTTGAGTATTAAAAAAAAACGTTATATTTACAGCATGTTTTCCATTTCATGTTGTCTTCATTTCTTCAGATCTGAAACTTATCAGATGTCATTTAACTTCTGTCAGAACATTTTCTTTTGGTATAGATTTTAATACAGCTAATAATTCTGTCAGTTTGGCTTTATCTAAAATGCATATTTTGCCTTCAGTTTTTAAAGACTGGATAAAGAATTCTGGAATGCCATTTTTTTTTTCTCTCCATTTAAACATTTCACTACATTGTCTTCTGACTCCCACTGCTTCTGAATAGTATGCAGACAAATTCTTTTCATAGTAGTGTTGTTTTCAATGCAGTGTATACCTGTTTTCTGTGATGAATATTAAGATTTTTTCTGCCTACTGGATTTACAGAAGTTTGACTATGGAGTGGTTTTTGGATTCTCCTTATTTCTACTCAGAATTCATGGAGATTCTTGGACTTTTTTTGGCTGACTTTCTTTTTTTACAAGTCAAAACTTTTGAATATTTATTTATTATTCCTTTAGGAATTGTTTTATTCTTCCCTTACTTTGTCACTCTCTGGCTTCTGAGACTAAAATTAAAGTCATGGAAACCTTTTAAAATATTATTAAAAACACACTAGAAATAAAAGAAAATAATCACATCAGAAGAAGAAAATTGAAAGGAAATGGTTATACAAGCAAGCTAAATATTCATGTAAATTCTCACTATTAAGAAATATACATTTTACAGTAATAAGTCTCAACAAAAATAAGGACTATTCAATAATTAAGAATATCTTGGAACATTTGATTTTTTTTTTATTTTTAGTGAAACTTCTTATAGCATTTGCTGTAAGGAGTTATTTTTGCCTCTCTTTGTTGTCTCTAGTAAGAAATTAGATTAAAAATTCTATGAAAACTTGTCTAAATATAATAACCATATTAGGTAATATACAAAAGAGATATTTTATAATTAACAGTGATCAGAAACTATTGTAATGGCTGCAAAGCATTGAACTCTTGGGAACTTTTAAAAAATTTTTTTTAATGTTTTATTTATTTCTGAGAGAGAAAGAGACTGTGTGAGCAGGGAAGGGTCAGAGAGAGAGGGAGACACAGACTCTGAAACAGGCTCCAGGCTCTGAGCTGTCAGTACAGAGCCTGACGCGGGGCTCAAACCCACAAACTGTGAGACCATGACCTGAGCCGAAGTCAGATGCTTAACTGACTGAGCCACCCAAGGGCCCTATCTTGGGAACTTTTTTAAAATGCTGAATTTTGTCCAATGTTTTTTCTACTTTAAAGTTAGTTGTTAAAATATTTTATGTTTATTTAGACTAACCCTATAGCATGCAATTTAAACTGAGGACTATTGATCCTTATGATACTGTTCTCATGGGGTCCAACACATTCAAACCAAACCCATCACTACCTACCTGTGAGAAGATTTCCATCTATTTATTATTTTCCATAAATCTGTTGAACAACCATTGTGCACCAGATACTGTGACATGGATATGAAGCCAAGAAGATAAACACCTTATTGCTTTCATAGTTTGCAATGAAGACTCAGAGGCATTTAATAATCATAAACGAATCAAGTTATACCTTTCGAATACAAATTGCAAAATTTTAATATAAATTTTACCCATCATTCAGCGACTTGAGGTGAAAAAACCCAAAATTTTAGTGGCATATACACACCATTTTCTATAGTATTTTCAATTTCATCAACTGTCTATCATTACGGTAGCCATGCCATCCTTACTACGAGAAATTTGCAAATGTATTAAATTCTCTCCTCAATCCTGGAACTTTCCCCAAATGACAAGAACATTTTTCTTCCTTAGTTTCCACTTGACCAACTAACTTTATCATGGTATAGAGAATCTTGAGCTGTGTCCACCATTATCTCTACAAGAATGAAAGGGGAATCCCCCCAGTTACTGGAAACACTTCTAGAAGAAAGTCTTCAGCTTCCAGTCCCCTGTAGCAACTGCCCCCATTTAGGAGTCAGGCCTCACCCAAAGCTGTGCTTCTTATAGGAAGACCCACATCTGATGACAAAACTACATGAGAAATAAGTCTGAGAAATGGCCCCATTGCTCCAACTCAAGACTGCTGTTTACAGCTGTTTACTAAGGGCTTGAAAGAGAGAGTCACAGATCAGTTTTATTTGTAATTCCTTTTTACAGGTGTTAATTCTAAAAATATTCCTGAATAAATTTCCTGATGCTTAATTATCATCAAAATCATCTTCTGAGAGAGTAATAATTGCAAACCATAGCATTATCAAAGTGCACTTCTATTTTTTCTTCACTTACTTTTCCAAACTCTATACTCTTGCATCTATGTATTTTTTTTAATGTTTATTTATTTTTGAGAGATGGAGGGGAGAGGAAAAGAGAGGGAGACACAGAATATGAGGCAGGCTCCAGGCTCTGAGCCATCAGCACAGAGCCCGACATGGGGTTTGAACTCAAGAACCATGACATCATGACCTGGGCGCTTAACCGACTGAACCACCCAGGTGCCCTGCATCTATGCATTTTTGAACCTCAAAATACTTGCTGTGTCTAGTGTTTTTCCAATTATTCACACTTTACTTCCTTTCCACTTCTAGTATATAAAGACATTGTAATTTGTGAGATCAGGTGAAACTAGAGGAATGTAGTAAATATATTTTAAGAGAAACAAGAGTCTGAAACTCCCTACTTTGTGTTTGGCATTGTGTGGCATCATGGGAGCAAACTTATGAGAAATCTCTACCAATCTTCAGGGATGTGAGATTTGAAAGTGTTGGTTACTAAGGTGGGGTGTGCGGAGAGGCAGGCTTTGTGATGTTCCTGATATGTCATGATTGAAGACTGATATAAGCTGGTAACATGAGAATAAGTAAAATTAGGTGATTCCTATATTTTAAAAGCAAAATAATTAGAAAATATCATTAAGAATGAAGCAATAATTATCCCATCCTCCTTATTTGTGAAGAAATACCATAATTAATTATAATCCAGGCACAGCTGGCTTCTCCTCCTGAAAATTTGAAGCAAAAATGCATTCTGTTTTAGATGAAAATACAAAAGTCTTATTGAGTATAAATATAAAACTAGTTTATGCCAGGACTTAGCCTCCTCTGATAGGCCCCCAGCTCTTTCTGAGAGTTCCCTAGTCTCTTATCTTTTGAATGCTTTGTAGAAAACGATGCTTTCTTTTTTCTTACTACCTGCCGTCTTCTGATGTTTAGGCTACTTATAAAAGTCCCTTTCTCCTGGCTCCAGGGGCTATCTGTTCAATACAGTCAATCCACGGGGTGGCCTACAGGAAGTCACTCTTGTTCCTATATCAGTTGTCTTTATAGTTCACTATTGGAGCAGAAAATCAGATCATCCTCCAAATTTATCCTTCTTGAGCTGAAAATTATTCATTGTCAGTGCCCCCAAATTCTAGTAATTTGCCTTATTTTGTGATACAGATGTGGTTTTGTATCCTGATCAACCTCTGTGTAACCATGAGCAAACAACTCCACCCATGGAAAATTTCTAAGACAAACTATACAAATCACCACTGATGAGACATTCTCTAGCCCTAGATGTGATGGATTCTCCCTCCAAGAAGGTGAAGTTCAGTCACAGGCCTACATAAGTAGTCACAGACAGATGAAACAAATTTCCCTATTCCCTATTGTAATGTAACTTTGGTGTGGATTCAGGTATGGGGAAGGAATGATGGATTTAATTCCCTCAATCTTACTTTTTATATTGTATGAAAATGTGTATGGTTAAGGTGTGAATGGATTTGAGAGCCTACTTTAGCTGGGCATTATTTTTGTATAAGAATAAAGTTTTATAAACAATGTGTGGTGCATGGTATGATGAATTTACAAAGAAATGAAATTTAAGGGCATTTATATGAGGGAGACAACAGTGATTTTTTGATCCAGGTACATTATTTTAAAAATGGCAAGTTAATAACATACATAA
The DNA here is from genome assembly GCF_008692635.1 of Crocuta crocuta. NCBI lineage: Eukaryota > Metazoa > Chordata > Mammalia > Carnivora > Hyaenidae > Crocuta > Crocuta crocuta. Next base: position 495,979 of record NW_027532825.1, on the reverse strand, counting down.
ATAAATAAAATTTGGCTCTTCGCGTTTGAATGTAGAGGCCCTGAACCATGGGACCAATGTACCCCAAGTAGGCATCAGCAAGACCCAACCCTATAAACCAGGAGTGAGGGAGCAAATAGTTAGCAATTAATTAAATAATGACAAATGCAGCTAAAAGGCAGTCTGATTTTCATGATAACTGGGTTTCAACATTTCTGAATGATGTCAGTGATAAAAATATTTTTCCCTCAAAAAATCCTGTAGTAGTTTAAATTTTATTTTATTTAATTAAAAAAAACTTTTTTAATGTTTTTTATTTATTTCTGAGAGAGAGAGAGAGAGACAGTGTGAGTGGGGGAGAGTCAGAGAGAGAGGGAAACACAGAATCCGAAGCAGGCTCCAGGCTCTGAGCTGTCAGCACAGAGCTCGACACGGGGCTAAAACCCACAAACCATGAGATCATGACCTGACCGAAGTCAGACGCTTAACTGACTGGGCCATGCAGGCGGCCCTGTAGTTTAAGTTTTAAACAATAACTGTTGTTATTGTTGAGTTTTAATAATATGTATGAAAACTTCAAAAGTGGCATATTTTTATTATTCATTAAAGACTATGTTCTATGTAGAAATTAATATGGAGACCTTCCTCTGCCCTGACCCTCTGATGCCTCCAGTGGGATAAGAGAACCCAAGGAGACAACCACTACCTTCCCAAACTGTGGTCACTTTGTGGGATCCTCCACTCTGATCTTGACCCTCAAGTATTTCAGGATAGCCTGTGGGCCTTATCCACTGGGCCTCTGCCTGCAGTGGAGAAGGGGGAGAGGCTTGAAATGGCCAGCAAACATAATTTGGCAGTCCAAATTCATACCTGTTTTGCCCATCTGCAAAACCAACCTGGTGGTGCAGTCTGACCAGAGAAGTCAGCAAGATGCAGATCTGCCTCAATTGGATGCTCAAAATAAGGAGTTCTGCCTGCCCTAGAGCCCAGTTGGCTTATACCCCCTCAATGAGGTGTGAAGAGTATCTCCCAACTGTATCCGAGCAGAGGACCTAGTCAGAATGCCTGAAAGATTTTTGGCTCAGCAGCACTTGAGCCAAGAGATACTACAGGCAGACTTGATCACCCCAAGAGCAAAATTAGTACTGTGCATGGAAAGTTCCCCAGCTACTTATATCCAGGGAGTTTGATTCATCCTAAAACTGAAGACTGCTCTTGGTCTCTCCCATTAGGAAATCCTATTTGGGAAACTGATAGTTGCCTGGAGCAACCCCTCCTCTTCCTACCCAGGTAAGGACTAACATATGGCCCCATCTGCTATGGTTCCTGGTGCCATCTGACCAGAAATCATGGCAAGAATATCTAGAAGTTGGGTGGCCTGATCACACTCAAGCCAAGAGAAGGGCAGGCAAAGCTGACAATTTGCAGAGCAAAGCCAGTTGGATCTGTTTAATCAGGACACTTGGGGCACAAGTCACCTTGGGTTAAGACCACAGTGGTTTTCCAGCTTTAGAGCTATTTATCCTGTGGCATCTGGGCAGGGAAACTGTCATGGTTCAATCATTGCTGAATACAGACTCCAGTCTCCTTGACCCGGGAACCTAACCAGACCGTACGGGAACCTGCAAAGCTCATCCAACAGCTCTGCTGACAGTGGCACTCAAACAGAGTAAACAGCTTATTGCTACCTCCATCTTCAGAGCAAAACCACTAGAATCACCTGACCAGGGAACTGAATGCACACTCTTGCCAGATTTGTGTCAGCCAACAGTGACCTGTACAGGGTCTTTCTCTGCTGCCTTGACAGAGTAGGAAAGCCAATTCATAACTTCATCTTCTACTAAATATGGTACCCAGTCCCAACCGCTATTAAGCCTGGCTAGAGAATTAGATAATTCCAGAAAATTCTCTAGATTTCTAGAGAATCTGGGCAATTGTGGAGTCTATCCTCCAGCCTTATTTGGGCAGGAACCAAGCCAGCAGTAATATTCAACTGTTCTCAGCCAGAGGCATACCTCCCACATCTTTGACCTCAGAGCTTAAACAATTGCCTCACTCCAAAATAGGTATGATAGCAACCTTCACCTGCCCAAAGACATTACTAGCAGCCATGCCCAGAAACCCAAACTGAACTAATTGGTGAAGATCTGTCTCTGCCAAAGAAAACCTGTAAAGTCTGGAGGAGGAATCTGATTACTCAAATGTGCAGATACCAATGTAAAAAATCAAGGATTACAAACAAAAGAACAGGTAAATACTACTCCACCAAAAGAAACTAATAAAGCTGTAATCATAAATTATAGAGAAATGAAGATCTATGAACTCTCAAAAGAAGAATTAAGAATAATCATAAAGAAGTTTAGGGAACTCCAAGAGCACACAGTCAACTGAAGCAAAATTAGGAAGACAATGCATGCATAAAACAAGAGGCTTGACAAGAAATTAGCACACATCAGTTAAAACCAACCAGTAATCATATAGTTGAAAAATGCAATAACTTAACTAAAGAATTGAATAAAGAGTTCAAAGAGCAGCCTTAACCATGCAGAAGAATCAGTTACCTGGAGGACAGGGCTTTAGAAAAGACCCAGTCAGAGAAGCAAAAGCCAAAAAATGGAGGAAGGAGAAGTAGAGGGAAAGGAGAAAGAGAAGAAGAAGAAGAAGAAGAAGAAGAAGAAGAAGAAGAAGAAGAAGAAGAAGAAGAAGAAGAAGAAGAAGAAGAAGAGGAGGAGGAGGAATGGAAGAGACTGGGGGGAAAAGATGAGGGATACAATGAAAAGAAACAATATTTTCATTACAAGAATTCCAGAAGGAGGAGAAAGATGAATGAACAGAAAGTATATTTAAAGCAATAATGACTGACAAGTTCCTGAACCTGGGGAGAGAAAAGGACATCCAAATCTATAGACCCAAATGACTCTAAAAGGTGAACCTAAATAGGACAACAAGACATCTTATAAGGAAATCATCAAAAGTCAAAGACAAAGACAGAATTTTAAGTACAGTGGGGGAAAAGAGAGAAGTGACATACAAGAGAATCCTCATAAGTTTATCAGTAGATTTCTCAGTGAAAACGTTTCAGTCCAGGAAAGAATGGGGCCGCCATATTCAAAATAGTGAGTAAAAAACTCACTGGCAGCAGTAAATATATAACCAAAACTGGATTTTATAGTTTGGTAATGGTGGTGCATAATACACTTATAAATCTAGCTTAAAAATTAAAAAAACCATAATGTAGTAAAAATGATCATACTTGTAATCATGAGTTATTAGTTGCACAGTATTTAAAAAATGTTAAACAGCAATAACCTAAAATATGAGGAGGGGGAGTAATAAATATGAAAAGTTTAGGGATTCTGTTAAAGTTAAGGTCTTTTTAGTTTGAAATAGAATGGTATAATTTTAAGACATTTTATGTAACATGTTTTTTTAATGTTTTTATTTATTTTTGAGAGAGAAACAGAGACAGAGCATGAGTGGGGAGGGGCAGAGAGAGAGGGAGACACAGAATCCGAAGCAGGCTCCAGGCTCAGAGCTATCAGCACAGAGCCTGATGCAGCGCTCAAACTCACAACCTGTAGGATCATGGCCCAAGCCAAAGTTTGAAGCTTAACGGACTGGAGCCACTCAGGCGTCCTTGCACTTTTTCTTTAGTATCATTCATTTCACGATTTCTAGAGTTAATTTAGTCATATGTAATAAGTAAGTGTTAAAAAATTACCTGCATGAGATCCCAAATACATAGGTATGTCAGTACTGCACAGAGTGTTATTGAATAAGTTGATAAGTTGAGCTATAGGGGGAATCCAAGTTTGATACATTGCTTCTAGAAATGCAAAATAGCATGGATCTTTTTCTGGCGGCGGGGATTGTTGTGCAAATATTCAGTATAACTACACACTGACAATCCCTTCTCTAGAAATTTATCCTTAACCGGTTATATAATAACCTAAATCTGTATAATCTAGCTTGCATTTCTGTACTTTTCACGCTGTTTGAACTTCTTATCTCCTGGAGATATTAGTACAATAAATTTCTGGTTTATTCTTTAAGTGCTTAATTCCTATGTATAGATAACATAACATCACATAACATAATGTAACATAACATAACATAATATGACATAACATAACATAACATAACACGACATAACACGACATAACATAACATAACATATCATAACAATTTTTGTTTGTTTGATGTCAGGTATGAATCTAATTTTATCTTATTCACTTTTTAAGCTTGGTTATAAATATATTTTACTCTCTTCCCTCTGGTTTTCCTGTCTTTGTTATTTCTTCTCTTTCTAAACAAGGATGCTGCTTGAGCTTTTGTTCTTTGGATCTTACATTGATATTCACTTCATTAATAAATCTACCATTTCAGTGTATTCAACTTTCATCTCTAAATTAATAAGACCAATGTCTCCAGCCTTTCCCCTCATTATGGATTCACTTCTATAATCTATGAATCTAGGGCACTTCTCTAGATGGGATTCTTAACTTTACCTATTATGAATTGCCCTCGGCAACAGCCATTTTTTTTTTTTTGTCCATAATGTCCATGTTTTTCCAATATCACAACTGGAAACTAGTAGTTATCTTTGATTCTTTCCAATCTCAACCTTCAAGAGAACTAACCAATGTTTACTACTACTACTATGACATTAAATATATACCTCAGCCTGATTTTCAACATCTATAAAACTCTTATGATAATTATTTAATTAGTTTTCCATCATTATTTGTTAAAAAACTTTCCTGGATTTGACTTACCTCCTGCACTCTACATATTCTTTCTCCCTTCTTTAGCTTCCCCTGTTCTCTGCATTCTCTTTCAAAACATTATTTTGTTTTCTGTGCCTTTCCTAATTATTACAGTTCAAATACATTCTTTTGTAAATATGCCTATCCAAATGACAAATGCCTGTCTTCTCCTTTTATATACTAAAATTATGACATCGATCTTGTGCCTTTGCATTTTTTGTTTTTGTGTGTGTGTGTGTGTGTTTCCATAGTTTCATCTCTGTTCAGCTTAAGATGATTAGATCAAATTTGTTAGATTTGCTTCATTTAAGTGATTAGGAGCCAAGCTATTGTTTTTCTCTAGCAACTAACACAATTATGGGGTGAGAAAAGTAGTTTAAAAGTTTAATTTTATTCCTTCATCCTAATTATGTCAAGACCCACAGCTGAAAATGTAGATTTAGCTTCAACTAGGCAGTAAGTTTAAGTGTTCTGTTGCATTTAATCAGTAATAACTTCTCTCAAACTATTGGTATTCTAGAATTTTATCATGTTCTACAGGAAATGGTTCATTCTATGAACATTTTTAAATATTTCTATTTTTTCCCAAATTTCTTGTTGGTTTTGTTTTTCAATTGGAGCATATAACATTCTTCCTTTTATAAGTAATTTCAATATAGATTTATAATAATTAAATCCAAATATTTAACCATGGTATTTTGGATTTTAGTAATGATTTTCAGCATGTTGAATTTGTTTTACCTTTGTCAAAGCTCTTTTAAAATGGAGGGCACATGAACTAAATTTGACATCAAGAAAATTGAATTGCCTAAAAATTTAATAAAAAAAACAGATAAATGATCTATCTATGCCCCTGACCTCAAGGAATTTAAAATCGGAAAGGAGAACGAATATATACATACATAACTATATTTAATTTAAAACAAATATGTTCCAGTACCAACATGATTTTTTAAATTTTGTTTTATTTTATTATTTATTTATTTATTTGTTTGCTTGTTTAAATTTATGTGTTATGTAGAGTCTCATTCAAAAAAGGCATTTGATATTTCTTAAAATTGGTAGGAGGAATATATTATGAATGAAACAACTGGATATGAAACACATTTTTTAAATGTTGATTTATTTTTGAGAGACAGGGAGAGTGTTTATGTATGAGTGGGGGAGGGGCAGAGAGAGAAAAAAACAGAGGATCTGAAGCAGACTCTGTGCCCACAACAGAGAGTTGGATGTGGGGCTCATACTCATGAACCATGAGATCATGACCTGAGGCAAAGTCAGATGCTTAACCAACTGAGCCACTAAGGCACCCCAAACATATTTTTAAAAAAATATTATTTTCCTAAATATGGGGCAAATCATTAAAAGTACAAACAAGTATCATTTTCATAATGCACCATGTGAAACATAAATTAAAGCCACCTGCTCTGAGTAGTAAAGCCATCTATTTAGCCACCTATTCTGGCTAAAACCTGAACCTTAGAAATGAACTTGGTAGTAGCTGGAGTGTTTGAGAAGTCATCCCAGGAAGCAAGAGAAAGATCCAGAAAAGAGAACAATCTAATGCAAAGATACATTCCTGAGATTGCTACAGAATACTGCTCAATATTCTTTACCTGTAGGTGGAGGACTGAGGCACTTATCCACCAGCTCTCATCTCCTTTCTTTGGGGGTTGCTTATGAGAGATGTTACTTCCCTATCCTTTTGCACTTTGGTTTTGCACAGGCCAAGTGGGTTACTATATCTTCAGAGAAAACACTAAGGCAGAAAAGGAGGTAAATACCCAATCTGCTCCTGAAGCAAAAAGACAGCCAACTGAATCCAACCTCACAGGGACTGCACTACAGCTGCATCTGGAATCAGAGGTGGACCACGGGGCTATGAGCAAGAAACCAAAAGTCTCCAGTACAGTCCACCCCTTGCTTTGTTCAAATCTGGGTTCTGTATTATGCCTACAATGATACTTTTTAAACGTGGTGATGCATTGCTAAATTTTTTAGTGTAAGAGATTTATTCAAATTATCTATACACTCTGCTGCAGTAAAGGGTCCCAAGGCCATAAATGATATGTATCATCTCACTTCTTCAAATGTATTCAGTCTTTCAACTGGTCTAGTTTCTCTGGTGGGAAGAAACAGAACTTTACCTATGGGCAATCAGATCCATTGTAGCTTTGCTCACATCAGGTCCTGGTTAAGGAATTTTATTTTTACAATGATTGTCATCCTTAGAATCACCTGGAAATGCCCAACTGAATATCCTGAGTTACATAATTCTCTCAGACCCACTTATGCAGTAGCAACTCTGGGTCCTCATGATAATCAAGGTTAATTTCCCCCATTAGTATACTAAGCCTTTAATTAGTTAATTAATTGTTATTATAATTTTTGCCTGCTCTTTCAGTCTCATGAGATGATGAAATGAACCAAACAGTTGTAACTTCAGACTCTGGAAAATGTTCTGATTGCCCTTATGCGCATTCTTTCTCCTGGAGACTAATCCAACAAAGATTCCAACTGTGAGAAAAGAAAGCAAAAGTTTATCTACATGTCAATCCCAGGAAGGGCTTTGAGAGTGGTCACCCTGACTTGCACTTCCTTATCCCTGGTACCATGTATTCTTACTTTTGAGACTCACAGCAGCATGAATAGAACATTGGCTCAGTGCATACACCACTTTCTGGAAGCATTATCTCAACCTTTAGGGTGTGATAGCTCCCTAGCTGAGGTTTTTATAGGCCTTTCCAATGTTCTATTAGGTTAACTTCCAGTGGACACTATGTGCATGCAACAATGTATGTACCACCTTCAGCATCAAGTGTATCCCTTTACTGAGGCAATAGTATGCAGCATAGTACATTAGGCTTCCCTTAGGCCTACACATAGAGGTAAAATCAGAGAAAATCAAACTCATATTTATGGGGTATATATGAAGTCCTTTGTGCCCAAATCCAGATTTGAAGGGTTCCAAAACAATCTGCCACTCAGTTACTATTTGGTTTCCTCAAGGGATAGTTGTGATAATGAACAAATTAGCTTTGGTAAGGGTTAGCCTTTGCTATAGGGCTCAGACCTCATCTCTGCCATCATGGCTACTCCTTTTTTTTTTTTTTTTTGATGTTTTTATTTATTTTTGAGAGAGAGCAAGACAGAGTATGAGCAGGAGAGGGACAGAGAGAATAGGAGACACAGAATCCGAAACAGGTTCCAGGCTCCAAGCTGTCAGCACAGGGCCCAACATGGGGTTCAAACTCACAAACCATGAGATCATGACCTGAGCCAAAGTCAGATGCTTAACCAACTGAGCCACTGGATCCCCATGGCTACTCCATTTTTTTCACCCATCTGTAAGCACTGGGGTAGACAAAGACAGTGTGGCTAACATATTCTGGACAGGATGACAATTTGATGTTTGAGTTCCTACTCTTCTGCGCTTCCAATAGACATTAATTTGAGACTTCATAATTAGTCTCTCTATACCTACATTTTAACTCCAGCCACATGCCTTTTCCCTTATCTCAGACCTTCATTAATTTGGCTCTTTCCAAGTCCCTGACCAAACACCCAAGTTATTTGACACATCCCAGAAGTCCATGCCTAGGCTTATCTCAACCCATTTGTTCATCCATAGAAAGGAGACAACCACTGTATACTGTTCACCATTTTAGCCGTTGGGAGTATTTTCCTTCCCTAGTAATGTTTAAATCTTCTCTTTTCCTGTTGGGGGTTAGAACAGCATCAATCCATATACAGATCGTTCAAGACATATTGAACTAACCCATCTAGGAACCAGGCCTGGGTTTATTTCTCCTCCTTTTGTTGGCAGTCACAAGAAGCAAGAAGCGTGACCTTAAGTGTACCTTGTTGATACAATAAAAGTAAATGATATGGCTATAAGGGTCACATATGTGCAAACTTAATTGCACCTAGACATAATGCCTCTTAGAATTATCCATACACAGAAAAGGAAACTGAGGCATTTACTGACAAATTATTGTCTTCTCATTTTCAGACTGTCTATAAGGTGCTGATCATGTCTCGATGGAATGTTGGAGATGGTTCTTAGAAATGAATGCCCTTTGGGAGGGGGCAAGATGGCGGAGAAGTAAGGAGCTCCGTACTTGCACTCGTGCCCATACATCACACAGAAAAGATCTGAAGCCATTGGAAACCTTACAANAAAAAAAAAAAAAAAAAAAAAAGAAATGAATGCATTTTAAGTAGGATGCTCTTACCCTGAGTCTGCATCTAGGAAAGTTCACAACAGCTTCAGCTGAACTCAGAGCTGGCCTGAGAGAATTTGACTCAAGGAGTCAAAGGTGTATGATCTAACTTACTACCCTTCCTCCTAAAAAATTTATTTGATAATGTGCTTACTAGATCATCCAAGAGAATCAAGTGTGGAGTGTAGGGAATCAACAAATTAAAGGTTTGTAGTGAATTTCAAGAAGGATAAGCATTGAAGCTACAAGGAGATTTAGCCAGGGCAGAGAAGGATGCACACCTGAACATTGAAACAAGAGTATAAACCTCACCAACCTTAAAGAAAGGCCTGAGAGAAGTTGAACTTGCAGAGGGAAAGAATCACCAATAATTGGAATTATCAGACCCTTATATGAAGAATGTCTGTGAGAATCCTGTCCTATATCAGTGTAAAGCAGCCAAATTTGACCCAGAACTTAAAGTAAAGAAATATGATTTAGGAAAATGTAGGTGTCCACATGGAAGAGAATAGGACTCTGAGTTACAAACTGATACTAAGATATCTTATAATATTGGCATTTGTTTATTCTTATGGGTACTCAAGTGTCCCTTCTATGATTTTAAATGTGTTCGTATTTTAGGGAATATTCCTAAGGTATATCTTAATCACTCTTAAATAAAAAAGATCATTTGTTTTCATACCAAATGTCCTGAGAGTGTTCGCTAACCTATGTTTGCTTTCTCATCTCACATCTCCGTTGCTGTAGACATCTTTGGAAAACATCACCATAGTAAAATAATAGGAGAGGCAATATCTACATAAACGAAACTGTCCCAAATCTAGTTATCTGACCCTGATTTGGACAAAATCCTTATAGATTGTGGGTTGCTAGGAAGCCCACTGTTTATAACAGAAGGCCCTCTTAGCAGCAAGGCTTTCCTGGGGAAATGTCAGCACGTGGCTCTCTGTCTGGAAGAATCTATTACCTTAGAGGATATGTTGTCAAACATCACAGAACTTGGAAGTTGGACTCAGATTGGTGAAGTGTAAGAGGTTTATGTCAAGCAGAATGGCAAATTTGAGCAAAAATTCCTGCCTGGGGCGGCACATTTGACTTTGACCTATAAGTTAATGTATCACTTAATTTCCATGAATTAGTCCCAAGGGGTAATGGACCAAAAAAGTGGTTGGGCACTTGAAATTTAATCAGTTAGCATTTCACAGGAAGTTACTGGAATGCATCCTATTCAGACAAATTCTGGTTTATTTGCATTCATAAGAGACATCCAAGGGCTTTTAAGCCTTACAAATGAGGGTGGGAGCCATAGCAAGGCAGTATCATTGGGCCCCTAGAAACAAAAATCATTGTAGCAATGTGAAATTAAAGGTTAAATTGTTTTTTTTAATATTTTAAAACAGATTCAAGAAGTTAGAGTTTATCATATTTGTCTCAGCAGCTGGGAGACAACTATTCACTTTATGTACCGGAATAACCTTCTAGAGACTTGAAATAGCAAAAGCCATCAGTGCAATTAACCTGACACTGTCTTACTGTGGAATAACATCATTGCAAAACATGAAGTACAGAAATAAATAGCCTAGGATCACAGTATAAAAGTTCCACAAAACGTTTGAGGGTGTTTGGCTAGCCAAACTGATTAAAATACTATTTACACATTTACTATTATGTCCAACTCAAGCATGAAAAGGTTACCCATTTCTGATGCTTAACTATTTCTTTCCTTACAGAATCTATTTTTGTTCTAATATATTGAAACTTCTCATTTGCCTTTCCAGACTTACCCATATTAAAATATGTTTTATGAAACCCAAACACACATACCTATATATAGGATTTGTACCTATAATCACACTTACACATGCCATTACCCTACTCCCATTGACTCAGAAATTATTTTTTAAAAGAATATGCTTCTAGAAAGTGCTAGCTACATAATTTGTGAGCCCGGTGTGACATAAAATTCCAGGACCCCCTCTGGGGGAAAGGAAATTAATATTCTCCTCTCAGGAGCAGACTCTATCCACACACGGTAGACAAGTGACCTCAAGGCATCACAATTTCCCTTCCTGGTGCTATGCATACTTAGATTGTAGGTTGGTGGGAAGTCAGTCAAGATGTCCATCATGTGCATCAGGGTTCTATCAGCATAGGATACTTTGTCCATGGCTTCAATCAGCCCAGAGATACCATGGGCTGCAGGCCTGACCCTCCACCATTCCTGGAGATCAGGTCCCCACTGCAGGTTGGAAGATGTCAGCAGAATGTGTCCCCCTCATATCCCCAGGTGGAGGGCAATATTGGCCATGAAATAAGAGCAAGAAGGAAGAACTAGACGAGAACCATAAGCAGGGAGACAATGATGGTTGGGACTGAATATGAACTGAAGCTCCCAGTCCCCAGCATATGCTCCAATTTTATACCATATTTAACTTACAAAACACAAACTCAAAGATAAAATTATTAAGAATTGCAAGACAATTACCATGGAGCATTAAACCCATAAGCATGGGGCTGGGCTCTGAGCCTGTTGCCTAGGTGACTGCATTGCTAGCAACATAGGAAGCTTATCCTGCCACTGAATTTATATCCTCCATTGTCTTGGAAAAGTTAAAACACCCTCCTCAGAGACAATCGCCAGAGCATGGAAATCACAAATCAACGATGAATGTCTTGGAGATGGCTTACTACAAATTTAATCACACGAGTGCTCCTATTCCCATTAATGCTGTCACATAGTGAGGTCTAGTATTAATGTAAGCCATCAAGGGGCCCTGGCACCATTTCTCCATATGTGCAGATTAAGATCACACTGTCATCTTTGCCAAAACCAAATACAGATTTTTGAGTACTATTATATAGGTGATCCTTGGCCATTTTCAATGCCTCTGAACCATTTGCAATGCAGCACAATTTTGTGAAATGCTGATGAGACTGACCATGTAACTGAATCGCCTCTACATTATTTTTCCATTGTCTTGGGCCAGCCTCTGGCTTTGGGGCTTGTCTTCCATGAGCTAAGACTTTCTATGTCTAGATACTTCTGACCACCAGAAAGTACTCCTAGGGCGCCTGGGTGGCTCAGTCAGTTGAGCGTCAACTTAGGCTCAGGTCATGATTTCGTGGTTCATGGGTTTGAGCCCCACATTGGGCTCTATGCTGACAGCTCAGAGCTTGGAGTCTTCTTTGGATTCTTTGTTTCCCTCTCTGCTCCTCCCCCAATCACAGTCTGTCTTTCTCTCAAAAATAAACAAATATTAAAAAATGTTTAAAATAAATTATTTCAATATATTTAAATAACATTTTCTTACCTATAACTTCTGCTTTCTAATCCGAATTTTGCATGTAAAATAATACAATAAATATATTTCCTTGTGAAACCTATTTAGATATTTAAGTAAATTGAAAATACTTTCTTTAGATTAATATGTTTTATATTTTTCAGCTGAGAAAAAATTAGTTAATTCATACTACAAATAATTATTGAGTGTCTCCTTTTGGTCAAGTGTAAAGATAAATATGATACACCTGCTTGCTTCCGCTCTCACAGAGACTGAAATATTGTCTGTTAAACATACGGTTCTTCAAAGAAAACAAATATGATAAATGGGGCTGGGGGGATGCTAAGTTCCAGGGGGTCACAGAACAAGTGACTCTCATGCACATGTAACTAAATATCATGAAGTAACTGAAGGAATCCAGTTGTGAACAGGGATTGCTGAGAAGGAGGATGATGATGGTAGAAGTATTCTAGGCAGACATAAACATTATAATAAGTTAAAGAAACAAATGACAACATGATATACTGGAGAATTTCACCGAGAGTTTGTTTTATCTGAGGATTATGTGCAGGGGATGCATTGATGAACAAAGACTGAAATTAAAAGAAGCGGTGCATATAGACCGTTGTAACCACATCAACATGCTTGAAATTGGGTTGAAGTTTCAAGAGATGATTATGGTGTTTCAAAAGTAACTTTCTTATATTTCAGTTAAAGATAGATCATTCTGGATACACTGTGAACCAGAAACAGAATGAGAGAAAGACTTGAAGCCATGAGCTGTGTGGTGAATTTAGGTGAGCAATGGTGGTATCTGTTCTTTTTTGTTTTTATTATTTATTTATTTATTTATTTATTTATTTATTTATTTATTTATTTATTTAGAGACACAAGACAGAGGGAGAGATAGAATCCTAAGCAGGGCCTGTGCAACAAAGGGCTTGATCTCCCAAACCATGAGATCATGACCTGAGCCTAAATCAAGGGTTGCTTAACCGCTGAGCCACACAGGTACCCAAAGATAGGATTAGTATGGAGTAAATAAAGAGAATGGATGTGGGCATTTTAGGATGTAGAAACTGCAGCACGTTGTTTGGATTTGAACACTGAGAGCAAAGTGTTAAAGATAATACCTCTGTTGCTATTTTGAGCAAATTTATAGACAGTGATGCCTTTCAATAGAATAAGGGACAGAGAGTTGATTTTTGGGAAAAGAGTTCTGATTCAGATAGGTTGAGGTGCATGTGACTCACCCAAATATGGAAACAGTTGTAATAGGTAGGTCAGAGGCTCTGTGGAGAGAATGGCTAAAGGTAAGTATTATTTATAGATGGTAATTGAAGGTAGGCACATGGATGAAACTGTTCAAGGAGAAAGCTAATGAGATGAGAAGAGAAGAAGTGGCAGAGAGCAGAGGGACCACTGATGTTTCTGGGTGTGGTGGCAACACCCGAAGTGTGGTATATCAAGGGCAGGGCTCTGCTGAATTAGGGAGGAAGTACATCCAAAGAATAAAAGAAAACATTAGACTTGCCTAAGAGACATTATCTATAAGTAGAAGATGGCATTTAAAAGTGAACTTGCAGGAGCACCTGGGTGGCTCAGTCAGCTGAGCACCTCACTCTTCTTTTTTATGTTTTTTATTTATTTCTGAGAGAGAGAGAGAGACAGCGTGAACAGGGGAGGGTCAGAGAGAGAGGGAGACACAGAATCTGAAACAGGCTCCAGGCTCTGAGCTAGCTGTTCAGCACAGAGCCCGACTTGGGGCTCTCGAACCCACGAACCGTGAGATCATGACTTGAGACGAAGTCGGACGCTCAACCAACTGAGCCACCCAGGCGCCCCAAGCACCTCACTCTTGATCCCAGCTCAGGTCATGATCTTACAGTTCATGGAATCGAGCCCCACCTGGCGATTTGCACGGACAGCATGTAACCTGCTCGGGATTCTCTCTCTCTCCCTCTCTCTCTCTTCCCCTCCCCTACTCTCGCCCTCTCTCTCAAAATAAATACATAGACTTAAAAAAAAAAAAAACCAACCCAAAGTGAACTTTCCGGGATAGTGTAGTTTTGAAGCTTTTACCTAAAGATTCTGTTTTCACTGCAGGAAAAGTAACATAATTTGTGAACAGCGAGCAGGGGATGTTTGAATGCAACGAATAAAGATGATGCAGAAAATAACTGCTGTGGACACTGAGGGAGAGAACCGACCTGCAAAGTAAAGGTTTGCCAGGATGACCTGAATGAAACGGTCATCATAATTTGATAGTAACATAAACGTCAGCTGATGGGTGAAATTCTCAGAGAAAACTCAGTAGCCACACTTGAGGAGTAAAGTCAATCAGATCCATGGGGATGGAGGTTTGCTCAGCACCCTGCAGGGATGTGAGCAAAGATCTTAGAACAGAGGAAAAGACAAGTCAGACCTTGGGAATCTCCGTGATTCTAAAGGACTGGAAAACGTAAATGAGCAAGTTGTAAATAAATAAATAAATAAGTGTATTTAATGCATACACATGTAAAGAGTGATCTGATAAGATCAGAGAATTTGACTTTATTTTTATTTCAGCAGTAGAAAAGTTCTGGCGGATAAAATGCAGGGTGTAGCCATGGTAGTGACCAATTGCAATGCACTGTTACAGGGTCACTGATAACGAGGAAGCCAGGATTTGGGAGAAAATAGATTATTGATGAACAAGGCAGAATTTTTCCTGTATCCACTCATCCATGATATGATGGAACCATGCGATCCGATTTCCTTATTAATAGAGTCCTCTGGCTGCTGTGCTGAGAAATAGAATGGGGCAAGCAATAGCAAGACAAATAACATAGCAGAGCGTTCCATCTTAACAGCGGCAAGAAATGCTCCAATCAGAAGCACAACAATGACCATAATAGCAGGAGAGAACCTGGAGCATCTGGGCACCTATGCGGGAAGGTAGCAGGCATCTCAATTTTTCTCAGCGAAGTTTAGGTTATCAAAAGAAAAGGATGGGCAGGGGAAAGCTGTCTTGGAGTCTGGACAAAAACAGGCAAGCTACGAAGTGTTGAGGAGGAAGCAGAGTAGGGAAATATCTAATGATTACTGGACAGAATTAATGACTCAATTCAGAATGATGATTGTGAATTTCAAAGTGTCACCTTGAGCACAGGTACATATTGTCTACTGTCGTAATAACTGCCAGGATATAAGGGATGGGGCTATCAAACATGAATTTAACCAGGGGAGGGGCGAAAGATAGTCTTGGCTGTAGGCACAGGAAGTGATATAAGAATTGACAACTGAATTTAAAGAGGATAATAGTAGAGCACCTGGGTGACTCGGTTGCTTAAGCATCTGACTTCAGATTGGGTCATGATCTTAGAGGCTGTGAGTTCAAGCCCCCTGTCAGAGTCTGTGCTGACAGTGGTGAGGCTGCTTCAGATTCTCTCCCTCTCTGTCTATCCTACCCCCCCTCTTGTGTGCTCTCTCTCAAAAATAAATGAGTACTTTAAAAAAATTAAATAAAGTGAGGGGCGCCTGAGTGGCTCAGTTGGTTAAGTGTCCAACATCTGATCAGGTTATGATCTCACAGCTCATGAGTTCGAGCCCCACGTCAGGCTCTGTGCTGACAGCTCAGAGCCCGGCTCCTGCTTTGGATTCTGTGTCTCCCTCCCTCCCCATTTATGTCAGTCTCTCTCTCTTTCTCTCTAAAATATAAATAAACATTTTAAAAAATTAAATAAAATAGCTAAATAGGGAACTTCAGAATAAAGGAGGTGGGGATTACAAATGCATTGGAAGCTCTTTGGGGCTATACTTTCCCTGGAATTGCTTAAGGAAGTGATATGAAAAGAAGGAAGTCAGTAGGAGGAGAGTGAAATTTTTAAAGTGGTATTCCGAGGGATTTGAATAGGCAGTGATAAAGTCCTGTGGTGTGACCGGTGGAATGAGCGGCCCATTCAGGAAGGAGGGCAAACAAATTGGAGGTAAGCCCAAGCACCTGTAGGGCTAGGTTACAAAAGCCCCTCTACCCGCACATTAGGGATTATAACTAGGACGGGAATGGTGTTGGACATGGTGAGTAAAGTGAGAGAGTAAACTGTTTTCTATATTCATTAGAATATCCTGGGCCATGCAGTAGAAGGTCTGGATGTTATAAAATACCTGTTTGTTGAATTGAGAATTTTGTTTCGACTGAGGTACCTTAGTTAATGCAGGCTTATTTCTCACACTTGCCGAACCTGCGTAAGATTCTCATTTACAGAGAATGCTGAGGTTGAGATAGCACTGCACTCTCTAAATCCTGGATGTTAATCAGATGTGACTACCTATTGATTGTGAGTTACTGCAGTGCAATGAAAGTGCACGATTATAAGCGGGGACTGGCTTCTTCTATCACTCTGAATTTCTTTCTGCACCAAAGCCTATAAATTAATTTTGTCTGATTAACTGGGCAATCCATTACACCAATCATTACCAACTCATACTATATTTCTGGAGGTCAGCTTTGAATTAGCATCAAATGCCACATACATTTTCTTTCATCATTGAAATGTAAACACCAAAGAATGAAAGAACTTCTGGCCCAAACTTAACAAGTAAATAAAACTTTCTGAAGGTTCAGCTTTCTAAGGGGTGTATTTCAAGATTTCTAGCTTAGGCCGAAAAGAGTTGACAAATTAAGTTAAATGTGATAGTTTCTCTGTATTGATGATCATAAGAAAGTTTAAAATACAGCATTCTCAAAAAGTAGTACTCTATCAAAAATAATATAAAAAACGAAAAGTTAAGGGAAATAAAATGACTATAGAAAATTGTTCTTCAAATTCATTGATTTCTATTTATTCTTTTAATAATGATTTGCTTATCTGGATTTGATATTAATATATGCTCAATATAGAAAATTGAGAATAGGGGTGCCTGGGTGGCTCAGTCGGTTGAGCGTCCAACTTCAGCTCAGGTCATGATCTCACAGTTCATGGGTTCAAGCCCCGCGTCGGGCTCTGTGCTGACAGCTAGCTCAGAGCCTGGAGCCTGTTTCAGATTCTGTGTCTCCCTCTCTCTATGACTCTCTCCTATTCACACTGTCTCTCTCTCTCAGAAATAAGTAAGACACTTTTTAAAAATACTAAAAAAAACACTGAATTTTTAAAAAAAGAAATAAAAATTGGAGAATTAAGACTGATTTTGAAAGTTTTGTATGATCATCTCAAAATTACTGCTATACCATGAAAATAAAGTTAAAATGTTAACATTACTAAAAAAAAAAGACTAAAATATTTAAATATTTTGGAGATTGTCCAAACATGACACAGAGCCTAAGACTTAAAGAGAAAAGGATTCTGAGTATATTACACAATTTTAAGAATTCCTTACAGCCAGAAATGTTAAAAAAATATATCCCAAACTAGGAAATAGTTGAGAAAATATTTTCCACAGTCATAAGCCAATTTCCATTTTATAAAAATTGCCTTTATCAACAACACTTTAAAAGATAATCAAAGAAATATATAAAAATTAGAAACTCAACAATGTTCAGATATTGGTTATACTTAAATATAGAGTGGCAATATACTTACAAGTTGTGCCAAAATATTTTTAGAACGAAAATCCTATGCAGAATTCATCCAGATTATATGGATACCAGCAATCTTATTCACTAAGCATTAGTATAAACGAATAAAATCTCCTTTAAAAAATAAGATAACGCTATGTATCATAATATTTAGTACAAGAAAATATTATATAGTAACTCTACTTCTAATAATATATCTTCCAGATAGCAATGATTATTTCTGTATATACAAGGATGCCAGTATATGATTTTTTTATCAAAATAAAACAATATATATCAAATAATTAAAATTACAGAGTTAATGTTATAAGTATGCATCCATAACATAGAATTCTAATATTTTATTTTATTTTTTAAATTTTTTAGGTTTATTTATTTTAAGAGAAAGAGTGTATGTGCACAAGAGAGGGGAAGGGGTGGAGAGAAAAACAGATTCCCAAGCAGGCTTTGCACTGGCAGCACAGAGCCTGATGCAGGGCTCGATCGCACCAACAGTGAGATCATGACCTGAGCTGAAATCAAGAGTCAGACACTTAACCTACTGAGCTACCCAGGTGCCCTAAATCCTAAGTAGATATTTTAAAACAATTATGAAGAATAAGTGAGGTGTCAACTAAGACATATTGAAAGAAAAATATTCTGAAAAATGTGCATTATTTTTATAATAAAAAATAAAAATCACAATGTTCAACTAGGACCACCAAGAAAAGCATGTTGTCATTGAAAAGAACTGGAAAAGACAAAAACAAACAAACAAAAAAACCCTCCACAACTTTGAAAATAAATGGAATATAAGGTAGCGCCAAAGAAAGTACATAAGCACTGTACTTTCATTGATAAAGTCATTCCAAGATGTATGCATTAATAATGTTGATACTCTAGCACTTGTATCTTGGAATTTAACAGCTAAATAAAGATATGGTGCCTTGTGGAACAAGATGTCTTACTGTTATGGTGGGAACTTATGGACAAAAAAGACAAGGAGTCTAGAATGGTCATGTGGCAATGTATGAGAGTTGAAGACATTAGTATGGATTCATATTTAGTTAATTATAGACAGATGGCTAGATGTAGAAATATTTATAGCTATGTGTGCATACATGGGTTAATATAGGTACATATATTTCCTTGTTGTCAGATGAGAGGGCTTAAAAAAATAGAAACTCAATAATATGTGCTCATCTAATACCTAGATCTTGGTGTCTAACACCATTCTCCAATAAATAGAAGTAGGTCATTTTGGAGAAATGGAGGATTCAAGAGGCTGAGCAAGAAATACGCAGAATGAGTCTAGAGGGTCATGAAATGCCATAACAAAAGTATGAAAAAGTATGAGTTCATGCAGATATAAGTAAATAATTGAAGAAACAAAAAGATGGAGAGAAAGGCAAAATTCGCCCTTTCAATATAATTCCCAATAATTTCTGTAATACTTTACTCTCAGGAGGTGAATGTAACTCCCCACTCCTTAAATACCAGCTGTGCATATGGAAAAGGGGGATATTTACTTGGAAAAGCACAATAAACAGTACCTGAACCATGTGATTAAAGCCATCATCAACTGTGGTAAATCATGTTGATAATTTATACCCTTGACATGACATATATATGAATATTACTCAGTGATCAAAAAGGATGAAATCTATTATTTGCAACAACGTGATTGAAACTGTTTTGCTAAGTGAAATAAATCAGAGAGAGATGAATATATGATTTTATTCATATGTGGAAATGAAGAAACAATGCAGATGAACATATGGAAGGGAAGCAAAACTAAGATAAAAACAGAGGGAGATAAACCATAAGAGACTCTTAAATACAGGGAACAAACAGAGGGTTGCTGGAGGGGCAGTAGGTGGGGGATGGGCTAAAGGGGCAATGGGCATTAAGGAGGGCACGTGTTGGGATGGGCACTGGGTTATATGTAAGTGATAAATCACTAAATTCTACTCTTGAATCCAATACTATACTATATGTTAACTAACTTGAATTTAACTAAATTTAAAAAAATAATAAAATGCACATCTTAANGCATTTCTACACACACACACACACACACACACACACACACACACACACACACACAATGTAGTATCTTATCTTAAAATAGGAAAAGAAAGACAGTGGGGCAAAACTAAGGAAATCTGAATAAAATATGGACTTAAGTTTCTAGTATATTAATATATATTTTGTTTAGTTTACAAAAATACCACATTAATGTAAATTATTAATAATAAAAGTGATTGGGTGTAAGGTATAGGGGGGACCCTTTTTACTTTCTCTGAATATATTCTATAAATATAAAATTGTTCTTTAGTAAGTTTATGAAAGCTTTGATTGCCTGCATAGCCATCTCAATAAGCAATAAATAAATAAATAAATAAACAAATAAATAGAAAATCTTAGATAATATATAAGAGCAAGAAAAGTAAACTTATACAAGTATAAAAAGAGAAAGGCAATGCTGCTTGTCTTTGAAATAAGAATAGTGAAATATAAATAATGATGGTGAAGTCCTGAAACAACTAAGCAAACAAGAAGAAAGAAAAAAATCAGAGAAACAATAAGAATGATGATATAATCATTGGCTACGTAGAGATTCTGAAAATCATAAAAGTACAATGGACCACTTTAAGCCAATTCACTTTAACAATTAAAAACATAGAAAAAATTAGAGAAAAAATTGTCCGCAATAATTAAGAACGTTTGAATCTGGTGAAATCCAGCAACCCAAAGTTTGAAGAATGTAGGTCAATCCGGGATGGCATAAACATAAAGAAAGCATTAGCAGGGACACTTCCTGAAGCTGAAGAAAATTCAAAGACAATGAGGAAAATCTTAAGGGGGACATAAAATCTTAAAACAATAATAGATAACTCCTCAAAAGAAATTTTGGAGGCAAGAATAAATTGAGCAACATTTTTAAAGACTGGAAGGGAAAAAGAAGACAAATCTGTTAACTTGTATTTAATATCCAGCAGTAAAAAAAAAAAAAAATCTCCCTCCTGATCTAACTGAAAACACAGAGGAAAGATGTAAAAATGGCTTTCCGCCATTGGACATTAGGCAACTCTGAACACTGGTCTTTGAGATGGAGGAACAGCATCACAAAATGAACTGCATGATATTTCCAGCTAACTTTTGGGAGAGAATTTGCAGGCCATGGACCAGTGATAGGACACTTACTAAGGACCACTAGTCACTCTGAGCTGAAAAGACAGTGTGGGAGGCCAGGAGGTCCCAGCCGGCTAGAGATTCAGGGTTGAGGACTGGAGGACAGAGCTGTCATGACAAAGCTTCAAGGTACCTGGAAGGTCCTCAGGGGGTCATCTGCACGTTTGTGAGAGGTTCATGAGATGAAGAAAGGACCATCCAACACAGGCAGAGCACAGGCACAGAAATATGAGAGCTCACGCAGAAAAATGTTCAGATTCCCTTACCCCCGAGGAAAGCCTCGCAGGTCAAGCAGAAACAGATTACTCAAGAGTGTGCAAGTGTGTTGCTTCGGCATTAGCGTAAAATTGGTTCTGGACCAGGGGTGTCATGTCCTGCGTGGGCAAGACTCCTAGTGGGGTGAAAATCGTGAGATTTGGCAGCTGATCAAAAAATAAAGTATTCAGCAATGATGTAAAAGATGACCCACAATGAGGAGGAAAAAAAATTGATAAGCAAAAGCAGACACAGAAAGACACAAATGAAGAAATCAATAGAAATTTATTTCTATTAATAGAATTTAAAATTATTTAATAATTTAAAACTATTATTATAACATTGTTCTGCATGCTTTTCAAGAAGGTGAAAATTGGACATGTTAAGTAGAGACATGAAAGATACATTAAAAAAAAAAACCCAAATTGGAATCTTTGGAGATTACAACTACGAAATGGCTGAGATGAAAAAAAGCTTGCAGAAGAAAAAATGTGTGAGTATGATTACATCACATCAATGAGCTTCAAGCGGTGGAAGAGTTGTAATTGGAGTCTCCAAAGGAGAAGATTTGGGCATGAAAAATATTTGAGGAATATTTTTTGGATTAAAAAGAGATGTCAAAAACTATGAACTCCACATATCTGGAATCTTCATGAACTCCAGACAAAAGAAACATAAAAAAGAGAAAAAAACATTCATCCAGGGGCATCATACTCAAATTTTTAAACATTATTCAGAAAGAAAATCTTAAAAGTAGCAAGAGGTGGTGGGAAGGAAAGAAAGATATTATGTACAGAAAAATAGATTTCTCACCAGAAACAGTGCAAACCAGAAATAGAGCCTAGCAAAATTTTTAATTAGGTTAAAAACCAAAAACAAAACTAGCATTCAATACAGCCAAGTGTCTTTCTAAAACAAAAGAAAAATATGAACTATTTTAGCTGCATGGAAGCAAAAAGTCTTCAGCAGCAGCAGACCTGCATTTTAAGAAACATTAAAAGAAGCCCTTCAGGAATAAAGAAAGTAGACAAAATTCTGAATCTACACTAAGGAAGTGAATACCAGAAATGGTGTATATGTGGGTAGCATAATATTAATTGTAGGTAGACTTATATAAGTTAAGGTGGATGTTATAGACCATAAGATAATCATTAAACAAAACAAAGTGTAGCTAGTATGTTTTAAAGGAGATGAAAATGAAATTGAAAACTACTCAATTACACAAGTGCATATACTTCTTTCCTAATTAGTACAGCACTATTTGTAATAGATGAATTTGGAAACAACAAAAATGCCCATTAATACATTTGTGGAACAAATCCACACAATAGACTATTATACAGTTCTTTAAAAAAACTTTTTTGTTTATTTATGTTTGAGAGGGAGAGAGAGAGCAGGGGAAAGGCAGGATCTGAAGCAGGCTCCAGGCTCTGAGCCATCAGCACAGAGCCCGATGTGGGGCTCAAAGTCATGAGCCGTGAGATCATGACCTGAGCCAAAGTCGGATGCTTAACCAATGAATTAAGCTACCCAGGCACGCGACTATTATATGCTTCTAAAAAGCCAAAAAGGCACACAGCTTTTTTTCTATATACTATTTTAGCCTGTTTTCCAAGGAAATAAGCAAATTGAATAAAGAGGAAGGGAATGGTAATGAGCAGTGAGAGATAGAAGCTAATATTTTTAAAGCATACCTTGTCCCACAGATTTATTTTGGAAATAGCTTATATAAATATAAAAAACATAATTTAAAATCAAACTCTTAAAATAAAAAGTAAATAAACTAAAAGTGTAACAGTTGAGCAGCAAAACCTTACAGAGCAGAATTACTCCAAATACCTTTGAAATGCAATCCCTTCTGTTGTGAGCAAATTGACACAAAGACAAGACACACAAAAGACAGACAAAGACACAACTCTGGCCGGAGGGAGAAAACTCTCTGCAAGCCCCCTTGTGGTTTATTTTTATACCCCGGTAGCTGGATACATACTGAAATCTACGAAATGCATTCTTTTACCAAATAAGGACAAAAAGCCAAGCACATTCCAAGGACGGGGGGGAGCAAAGGGAGGAAGTGACCACAGCATGTTTACTAAGAGGCCTGCCCAGAACTCCAGCCTCTTCCATATTTTTAAGGAGGGCATGATCCCTCGTATGCAAGTGGATCATTAACCTTGGATATTGTGTGCAGGCCTCTTGGCAGAACATCCTGTTTGCAAGCATGATCTACCCATGCAGAGAGTCCTGTTTGCAGGCACATCTCTGCTTCCTTAACCATTCTTTCTCGTGGTCACTTTCGGGCTCCTACACCTTCAAGGAACAGTCTGCGTGGAAAGCAATCTGAGAACAAAAAAATTACAAAAATATCTTAAACTCTCTCCTTCCAGTAAACATGTGGATGGTAGTGATAGATAATAAATGAATAAATGACAGATTGTAGAAAGAGAGAGGTAGGAAGCGGAGGGCAGAGAGAGAGAGAGAGAGAGGGAGAGAGAGAGAGTCTAACATTCTTAAAAATGGAATAAAGAATTATCTTGGAACCAGATTTGTCATCATCAGAGTGGAATAGATCAGCCAAAGCCCGGTATTGGCAAAGCCAAAGCCCGGTATTGGCAAAGAGAACTTATGCTGGTTGTCACTGATAATATAGTTGAATGTATTCCTCTCATCTAATCTTGTAATTTTTAAATTTTATTGTCTTATCTTTTTTTTACCGGTCTTGACCTATTTTCCTTTATTGGTGATGTCTAAATATTTAGTCTAATTCTCAAAATACTCATTCCTTTAGTTTAGAAGCTATACATCTTATTCAATAATAAGTCAATGACGTTTTAGAATTTTCCATGCCCTTTTCATGTACCAATTTGTTCTATTTTAGTTTTTTTAATGATTATTTATTTTTGAGAAAGAGAGCGCAAGTGGAGGAGGCGTAGAGAGAGAAGGAGACGCGGAATCTGAAGGAGGCTCCAGGCTCTGAGCTGTCAGCACAAAGCCCGATTCAGGGCCTGAACTCGTGAATCATGACCTGAGCTGAAGTTGGACGCTTAGCTGACTGAGCCAGCCAGGTGCCCCTACATTAGGAATCTCAAATACCATAATTTTCTCTCCCTTTCCCTGATATAATAAAATGTCTCTCACTGTTAACCTTATGACTTATTATTATTCAAATTTTTATTTTTATCTTGTTTTGTACTAGCCAAATTAGGCATAATTAATATTATCCTATACAGATAGCTTTTTAAACTTTATTATTCCTGATTGCATAGATGATAGCACAGCCGTAGATTTTATATGCCGGGAGTTGAACGATCATGCTACAAGTAGCAATACTCTGGATGCAGTTTCTAAACAAGGAGACTTCGGTTATAAACTGCTGCAAATGACGTGGCCATGCACTATGTCAGTTTACACCTGCACAGGCAAAGTGGCCCACTGGACCCACATAATGTCACACTCAGTGAGACACAGAGCAAACGTGTAGGCTGACCATCACCTAATGATGACAGAGAGGCAAGGTATGAGAATGAAAACAATGGAATGAGAGGGGTACAAATAGCAGCAACTCTCTTAATCGTAGTCTGGTCCTGAAATTGATATTTTTATTTTCCCCCATTNCCAAAGTCGGACGCTTAACCGACTAAGCCACCCAGGCGCCCCTATTTTCCCCCATTTTTCAAAGACTGCATGGGCCATTGGATGGTCAGGCTGTCATAACATAGTGTCACATACTGGATGACCTAAACAACAGAAGAGATGCCATGGTTCTGGGGCTATAAGTCTGAGATCATGTGTCGGCAGGGCTGGCTACTTCCGAGGTCCCTGTCCTGGCCATAGATGATGCCTTCTGTCTGCACCCTTACATGGTTTCACTCTGCATGTATCTGTACTCCGATTTGTGGGCAGGACCACCACAATTGCCTCATTTTCACCTCAAGACTCCATCTGAAAATTCAGACACATTCTGGGTGTTAGGACTTCAACATATGAATTTTGGTTGGGGGAGGGAAGAAAATTCCACCCATAACCGTGTATGTAGGCTTATTGAATTACATGGATTATCTAAGGTCAGACACACCTCTGCAAATTGGTGCAGCCAGGATTCAAACCAAGCCCTTCTGTCACCAGATCCCCTGTTTTTCTAATGGAAACTGCCAACCAGATAACACTCTAATATTTTAGAAAGCCATTTGTGATATTCCATGAGTAGCATGGTGTTATTAGATTATGATTTCATTTACATCTTCAACCACTCCTTTACAATTATTTCTACTCCGAACCAAAAAAAATATTACTTCTTATGGCAGGACAAAGCTTACTCAAGTAAATCTAAACATAAAGGCAGAACAAACTTTTCCCAACATTCATTTTGTGGAAAAGACTATTGTATAGTGATTTCATTTTCAAATATGAAGTGCAAGTTTATACATATTTATGCAGCAAGACAGAGATAAATTTGTTTTGAGAAAACTAAATTTATCTGAAATCAAAATGGTTTACATTTATGGGTATAGTTTATGGCTACTAAGCATCGCTTTGATGTTTACTTATCTTTGTTGATCAATGATATATACATTTACTTTCCTCATTCAGTAATTTTTATACATCCATTTTTCATATGTCATCTCGCTTATGGGTAAGCCTCCCTACAAGTCAAATATGAACACAGTGGGCTTACCTACTGATATGTGATGTGCTTTCTATGACAAGTAAGGGTTTGGATTTAGTGTTTCTCCTTTGCTTTCATTCCCAAGGCTGCAGATTTGCTCAGTATGCACTCTCTCAGAGAGATAGCAGTATTTCCTTTCAGCCTGCCTCTACATATTATCAGGTGATAGTTTCACAGTTCAGAATTATACTAACATTATTTTCAATTATCTCCCCAAATGAAGAACTCACATCAGACCTCCTTAAATATTGTGATTGATCATGTGGAATGTTGAGGACACTGAAATTGAGGATTACTGATGAAAATTACAATAAATTAATAAAAATATAATGTCATTTTTTCCAGAAAGTCGCACTCAAAACAAGCATTTACATAATAGGGATATTAGGTTTGAATAAAATCATTGGTATACCAAGAAAATAAAAATAAAGTTCCCTAAAAGTATGGATGGTGGTGATAAGATTGTTCAAGAAGGTAGGAAAACAGAGTCTGTAGCTATATGGAAAGAGAAGAAGCCTTCTCAAGTGCTGTCATTCTCTTTGCCAGTACATCAGTTTTTCCAAGAAACTGTAGGCTCAGATTGTTGTCCTCTGAGAGAAAAGTTAAGATGTGAACATGTGTTCTCAACCTGTTGAGTCAATATATTAAACTTCAAAGTAGCAACAGGTGCAATCTACTCTTCTCTATACTGCGTACAGTCAGATCTATGTAGCAGAGACGGGAGCTCTTAAATTCAGATAAAACGTGCATTTATGAATGATTTAGGATTCGTACATTGATAGGTTTTGTACTTTAAAGCTTCAATTATTACAATTCATTTTATTTGAAAAATGTAATATTCTACTGTTTCTAGAATATTTTATTTAGAATAAAGACAGAAGAGAGCACAAATATTACTTCTAAAGGCTTATTGTGAGACTGAATTTAATAGACCTACATATGTACTTATCTTTAAATGTATATGAATTTTAACCATAAGTCTCCTCCATTCTAAACTATCCTATCTATCACAATGCTCAGTGTGCTGGTGTCTATTTCCCCTTCTATATTTTATAAAAAGTATTTTAAGAATAACTCCATAACACAGTGGCCAACTTCTATTTCTTGGATGTTTTAAAATTAGTTTTCTCAGTTGGTTTTAGCATTTAATATGTTCCTTAATAAAAAGTGAAATGTCTTACAGCAAAGCATGTCTAAGTTATTTTTCTTAAGTTTTTAAAAAAAATTATTTATTTTGAGGGAGGAATGAGAGGAAGAGAGAGAGAGAGAGAGAGAACGAGCTGGGCAGAGATAGAGGAAGAGAGTGAATCCTAAGCAGTCTCCTCATTGTCAACACAGAACCCAACATGGGGCTTGATCCCATGAACCATGAGATCATGACCTGGGCCAAAATCAAGAGTCAGACTCTCAACCAACTGAGCCACCTACTGTCACTATAAGTTATTTTTAATTTTTGTAAATGAATAAAACACCTAAGATATCCTTCCCAAATAACATATTGGTAGGAGAGTGTGGCAGCTCTGTTTCTAGATAAGTGCTATTCATTCTGATATGGAGATCCGTGGCTATAGCCACCAGCATGGGAGAAGACCTCGAGTACCTCAACCCTGCATTGGAGCTGCAATGCTGTCTGAAGCACAGAGTGACCTGTGATGATGACATCTTTGCTGGGGTAAAGGTTGCTGTAGTTGATCACTTTGGTTTGAAAGATGATCTACTGATGAGATTAATGAGATTCAGAAACAAACAGCCCCTATAATTGTGGCAAATCTCAGGAGATTTTGTAGTCCATACTTTGGGTGGGTATACATCTCAGTCCTAATGCCCAGTGTCTCTTATTGGTTAAGACAGGAGCTCGGCATATAGGCCATAAGCAAGGTCCTTTAATAGCAATCCTGTTAGAACCAAACTACGGAGTATGTCCTCGGCCAGAAGCACACGTAAGAACAGCAAAGAAACCACAACAATGACAATTACAAGACTGAACAACAGCAGAACTAGATCCGGATGCCCATGTAGGTCTGAGTGAAACTCAGATGTTTCAGTGGTTGAAAAATAGAGGTATCTGGTCTACTTATGTACATTTACCTCCCAAATATCCAAGTCATCAGTAAGTAGAGACCATGTTACAGTACAGAATAGCTATTCATCTTCTCCACCTTTAAAAATTCTTTGCATTTTTTTGTTTTTACTTTGCTAAATACTTATCAAGGGACACTTTTATAAGATAAGTTCCTCTTTCAAAAGCATAGATTAAGAGCTCATGCCAGTTACAAAAATTGCCAGTTCCACTCAGAGATTTTTTAAAATTCATCTCTAAAATGAATTTATTATTTATTTAGTCAACATTGATTATAAATTATACTGTACCATATCATATTGTCTACTTTGTTAAAATGTTTCATTCATCACCTTTGGGTTTAAATTATACTTTGCACACTCTTATAGTTGTTGCTATTATTACAATTCCACAGCCTTGGCTATAATATGCTGTAAGTTCTTATCGGTTTAGCCATTCTTCAAGAAATTAGGTCAATCTATAATTTCAAAAGGCACTCAATAATAAAGCATAAATTGAAAATTTAAAAATGTATTCCAGATATATTCATAATCCTTCCAGGAATAATAAAAAGAATATATTAACTAGTTTGACACTTATGCATTAATATGCTAACTTATTTCCATAACAGATCTATGTTTCAATCAAAGATGGCTATTAAGAAAATCTGCATCCCCTTTCCTGGAAAATGCAGAATCAGGATAATACCATGTGTCTCCGTATCCTAGGCATGTGTTAATATGATGTTTCATCTTGTGGGAGCTTGAAGAAACTACCTCAGGGCATTAAGGGGTATTAAAGTCAAAACAATAAACATAGGAAGGTAAGTCTGTTGTATACTTTGAGTTTTAAAAATTCTAGATCATCCAATCAAATAATTGCTGTCACAAATTTTGGCTTCTACCAAAGTGATAGAGATTAGAAAAGATGTCTTTTCTATCAAAATTGTGTAAAGAAAAAAAGGATGGCATAAAACTCCATGACTTTCTGAATCTATCAGAGAGCTGAGGTTCAAAACAATTAAATATCTTAAAATCTCAAAAAAAAAAAAAAAGGACAGATACTTCCTAACAGAAATGAGATGCAAACCTTGGCTCACCTATGGAAAATCATGGAAAGAAGACATGGCTGGTATCTATAAGCAAGTCAGAACTTTGGTAAAATTCTTTAGCAAATTGCACAAAATCAAGTGTCATCTAGTATGAAAACACAGGAACCTTGGTAGCAACAAATACAAGCAAAGTTTCTTCCTTTTTGCAGTATCTTTTCCATGAACCAGCCCCAAACTGTGGACTTGATTTAAATAATGAGATCATGGATATTGTGACAGGAGGAGACTTATGAGGTCTTCAGGAGAGATGGATGCATTTTGCATTTAAAAGATGAGAGAATCATTGCAAGGGTAGAAGGTTGACTATGGTAAGCTGCTTCTGAAATGGGTCTCAGTGATCCCCACCGCCTGGTATCCATTCCCTTATGCCATCTCCTCTTTTTTGTAGCCTGACCTAGTGATTTGCTTCCAATAATTAAATACAGAAAAAGTAATGGGATGTTGTTCTGGACTGAGGGTCTAGACATAAATTCACATGTTAAAGACTTAAACATTAATGGGATTGCGTTTGAAGGTGGGACCTTTGGAAGAAATTAGGATCTGATGAGGTCATAAACATGGAGCCCACATGATGAGATTAGTACCCTTATAAGAAGAGACACCAGAAAGTTGTCTCTCTCTCTCTCTCTCTCTCTCATGTGAGGACATAGTGAGAAAATGGCCAATGGTCTGTAAGCGAGGAAGAGAGCTCTCACCAGAACTCAACCATGCAGGCACGCAGATCTTAGATCACCAGCCCCTAGAACTATGAGGAAGTAAGTGGCTGCAGTTTAAGCCACACAGTTTCTGATGTTTTGTCGCGGGGGCCCTAGCAGACTTAGACAGATTTTACTCTAAGATTGGGTTATAAAGAACTATTACTTCTGACTTTCTGGATCTCTTCTCATGCCCTTGCTCTAAGGAAGCAAGTTGGAGAGGCTTACATGGCTAAAGACTCAGAGCAGCTACTGATCAATTGCCAGCAGGGAACTGAGCCCCTCGGTTCAAAGGCCCTTCGGATTTAATCCCACCAACAACCTTGTGAATGAGCTCAGAAGTGGATTTACCCCCGTCCTGTCTTCAGATACAGGTGCAGGCCCAGTGGAGATCTTGAATGCATGCTCTGAGAAACGCAGAGACACAGGACAGCTGGCCATGTCTGTGTTTCTTACCCACAGAAACTACGAAATCATATGTGTGTTGCTTTGATCCAAACTTTGACGTTATTTGTGACTCACTGATAATCAACTAAATCAAATTTGAGGGAGGCAAGGTGAGACACCTGAGAAAGCCTCTCTTAGCTGTACAGGTCTAAAGAGTGGGTGACCACTGCTGCAGGATTGGAATGAAGCCCTGTCCAGACCTTCTCCCTTGAAGAATAAAGGCTCTAGGTCACGGGGGCAAGGGTGGCAAACAAACAGTGAATTCCTCAGTTCACATGTGAAGACCGGGGAAGTGTGGGGCACCCGGGTGCTTCAGTCAGTTAAGCATCCAACTTCAGCTCAGGTCATGATCTCATGGTCCGTGAGTTCAAGCCCCGTTTTGGGCTCTCCATGCTGACAGCTCAGAGTCTGGATCCTGCTTCAGATTCTGTGTCTCTCTCTCTCTCTGTCCCTCCCCTCCCCACTCTCTCAAAAATAAATAAACATAGAAAAATAGAAAAATTAAAAAGAAAAGACTGGAAAAGTGAACAGAGAAACATCTATCTCAGAAGACATTAGGAAGTCAAAAGAGAAAAATAAAATGACCACATTTAAAAATAAGTGAGAAATATATTATCAGATGAACAAAAATATCAGTAAAAAAACAATTATTACTGAAAGGCTGGCAATGCAGGAAATGTTAAAGGAAGTTCTTCAAGCAGATACTGGTACCAAACAGGAACTGGGGTCTACACAAACATATAAAGACCCTTGGGAATTATGAAAGTGAAGGTAAATATAAAATATTTCTTGTATTTTAAATCACTCAATATAATTGACTATCTAAAGCAAAAATAGTAGAAAGATTTTATGGTTTTATAGTATAAAAAAAGTAAAATATATGTTAAATAGTACAAATAGAGTCATTAGGGTTATACTGTGTTAAGATTCTTATACTACACATGAAGAAGCATANCTTCTGCCCATTTCTTCACTGGGTTGTTTGTTTTTCGGGCGTGTAGTAGCATAATATTCTTAAAAATTGACTATGATTAATTGAAGCATGTATTGTAAATCCTAAAGTAACAATTGAAAACTTAATTTTTTTAGTGTTTATTTTTGAGAGAGACAGAGCATGAGCAGAGGAGGAACAGAGAGAGAAGGGGACACAGATTCTGAAGCAGGCTCCATCCAGGCTCTGAGCTGTCAGCACAGAGCCCGACGTGGGGCCTGAACTCATGAACTGCAAGATCATGACCTGAGGCGACTTTGGATGCCCAACCTACTGGGCCACCTAGGAGCCCCTGAAAACTTAAAAATAAAGAGGTATAAATAATGAGATAATAGTGCAGAAATAGAATCATAAGAAAACTATTCAATACAAAATGAACACAGACTACAAATACAAAAANTTTTTTTGTTTTTTTTTTTTAATGAAAGACTCAACTCTACATTGTTTAAAAGAAATCTGCTTTAAATATAAACACATAAATAAGTTAAAAGAATGAAGAAAGATACACTCTGGAATGTTAACAGCAAGAAGCTAGAGCAGCTGTATTTATTTGAGTCAACTTCAGAACAAGAAAATTTATCAGAGCTAAAGAAGGACATCATTTAATGATACAAAGATCAATTCATCCAGAGGATATTACAGTCCTAAATGTGTATGCACACAGCTTCATGATAAATGAGTCAAAACCAAATCAAACTGAAAGGAAAAATGGGCGATTACCAATTTTACATAATATAACATCATGCCCATATGAGATTTATTTGGGGAATGGAAGGCTAGTATCAATAAAAGAATATTTGTTTCGGTCAATGGCAAATAATAAAAAGTCCAGACATAGATGCATTCATATATGGTTAATTGGTTTTTACCAAAGCTATAGAGGCTATTTAATAGAGAGAAGATAGTCTTTTCCACAAATATGTCAGAATGTTTGGACATCCACATGAAAAATATAAACTTTGATTCATATCTCACACACAGAATAAAAATTAAGTCAAAATCAAACATTCACCTAAGTGTAAAACCTAAAATTATACACTTACCTGATAAATCTTAGCAGTTTTGTTTTTGTTTTTGTTCTTATTTGTTGTTGGTGGTGGTGGTTTTTTGCTTTTGTTTTGTTTTTGTTTTGTTTTGTTTTGTTATTGCTTTGGGCTACTTACAATACCAAAAGCATGATCCGTGAAACAAAAATGCTGATAAACTGGACTTCATAAAAATTAAGATATTCCACTATTTATTTTTTCTTATTATTTTAAAGTTTTAATTTATTTATTTTGAAAGAGAGAGAGAGCACATATTGCAAGCAAGGGAGGAGGGAAAGAGAGAGGGAGAGAAAGAGAGGTAGAGAGAGAGAATCCCAAGCAGGTTCTGCATCATCAGAGAAGAGCCTGACAGGGGGCTCAAACCTGAGAACAGTGAGATCATGACCTGAGCTGAAATCAAGAGTCAGATGCTAAGCAACTGAGCCACCCGGGTTCCCCAAGGAATTCTGCTCTTTAAAAGGCGCTATTAGGAAATTAAAGCAAAAGATGCAGACTAGGAGAAAATATATGCAAAACACTATTCTAGTAACAAATTTATTTCCAGAATAGACAAGAAACTTTCTCAGGTCAATCACCAAAGGTCATTAGCTACCGAATAAGGAATGTGGGGTTAACTACATACATTTGGCCTGTATCTTACTGTGATGTATTTGGTCTATGTCATGCTTACAGTGGTAGTTGTGTGATTGTACATATTTATCAAAACACAGAGAACCATACACTAAAATGTAATATTTTCCTGCATATAAATTAGACCTCAATAAAACTGATTAAAAAAATTACTGCCAAAATTTTGGTATGCATATAAAGCAGATAACACACTACACATTAATACATTTATGCAAACTTTACTAATGATTTTTATGAATCTCTTACATAAATAGAAAGTTTTCATGAACAATTTAATGAAATTAAAATATATATTATTTGGGGCCCCCGGGTGGCTCAGTCAGTTAAGTGCGTGACTTCAGCTCAAGTCATGATCTCACAGTTCATGGGGTCGAGCCCCATGTCAGGTTCTGTGCTGACAGCTCAGAGTCTGGAGCCTGTCTTCAGATTCTGGGTCTCCCTCTCTCTCTGCCCTTCCCCTTCTCACACTGTCTCTCTCTCTCTCTCTCAACCTCTCTCTCTCTCTTTCTCTTTCACACACAAAAAAAATAAAATAAAATAAATAAAATAAAATATGTATTATTTAACTTTCACTGATAAAATAGAACTTCTATCTTTGGGTTATGCTATTCTATATCAAAAAGAGAACCTCAAAGTAGAAACATTTCTAGAAAAAGGTCATAACACAATCAGCATTTCCCATTACCGTTTAACTATTTCTGACACAATGAAAATACAGGACTTTCAAGCCAAGCCAATAGGATTTAAAATTCACATTCTAGGGGTACCTGGGTAGCTCAGTTGATTAAGCGTCTGACTTCAGCTCAGGTCATGATCTCATAGTTCGTGAGTTCGAGCCCGCGTCGGGCTCTGTGCTGACAGCTAGCTCAGAGCCTGGAGCCTGCTTCAGATTCTGTGCCTCCCCCTCTCTCTGACTCTCCCCTACTCATGCTGTCTCTCTCTCAGAAATAAATAAAACATTTTTTAAAAAAATCCTATTCTAGCCCTTTCTTACTCTCAAAAATTGAGGGACTGATTTATATTCTATCAGCAAAAATAAAGAACATTTATATTTATATCACATGCTATTTGTGAAAGCTAGCTGTGGTAATGTATAAGAGGTATGAGTTTGCCACCCTATCATATATTAACCTGTCAATAAGTGACTTCCTTCCTTTATCTCCCAGGGAAATGGCTTACAGATTATTTCTTCCCAGGATGGTCTGTTATTCTACGGTTGTTCCTGGGCCAGCCTAGTATCTTTGGAGGTGGGGAAATAAACAATATAAAAAGAGATGATGTAGCCTTCTTATTATCTATGCAATTTAAAAAAATTTAAAAAATAAAACAATGATCATCTCTGAGGCTTGTATTTTCTATGTTTAAAATTAGTATAATGTTTATTACATAAAACTGTAAAACTGAAATTAGATGATGCTTGTAAAATGTAAAGTGCTACTCAGATGATTTATTATTAGTGTTTTACTCAAAGCAATATTCCAGTATTGGAAATGTGACTAGCATATTATTAACAAACCTGGCCAAGTGAACTGTATTATGTACTTATTTACTTAAAATTTAAGCCATTTTTGATCATTTAGTTTTCAAAGAAAAATAGAAATAAGGGGATTCCATCACAGGGATTATGCTAATAAATAATTACAAAATACGTATATTAGGACTAAGATTTCAAAGTACTTATGTAAGTGTTCAATGTTTTCCAGTTAATAACAAATTCAATGTTTGTAGGTGCTGAGAGACTTGTGTACATCTAATAAAACATAGTTTTACATAAGTAGTGGATGCCTGAGTGTCTCAGTCCATTGAGCATCTGACTCTTGTTTTTGGCTCCTTCGTGATCTTGGAGTTCATGGGATCGAGCCCCATGTTGGGCTCCACGCAGACAATGCAGAGCCTGCTTGTGATTTTCTCTCTCCCTCTCTCTCTGCCCCTCTCCAAAGTGTACTTTTTCTCTCTCTCAAAATAAATAAAATAAATGTTAAAAAATAATGAATAAATAGTGTACCTTAAAATAGTCATTACAGCCTCCTTTCATAATGTCACCTCAAACTATTCAGTGTCTGACTAATTAAGCTGATGAAAACTAATGAGTGGTTCTAATGAGCAAAAAAATATTATACTTGTTAATTAACTTAAAATAATCAAGATAGATGGAAGATAGGACCAATCATACATGCCAGTGGGGATTATTGCCCTTATAACAATGTCGAAAGAGATTTATATTTATTTTCCCCTGAGGTCGAGCTGAAGAGCTCTTGGGAAAAAGAATGAATGTAAAGATCAGAAGCAAAAGAAGGTAATGAAGACGCTGGGTAAAGGTAAACTAAAATGGAGAGCACCAAAAAGTTGGACAGAAGTAAAGAGATCCTTTGATACTATGATTATTTAAATTATTGATAGACTAAAATGAACAGGAAAAGGTGAATAACTCCAAACTTTCAAAATACTATTAGAGCTAATATATTAGTACCTCAAACTTTTAAGATACTCGATCAATGTGAAAAAAATTAGTTGTATTTCTATACACTAGTAATGAACAATCTGGAAGTAAAACTAAGAAAACAATTCTATTTAAAATAGTAACGGGGGCACCTGGGTGGCTCAGTTGGTTGCGTGTCTGACTTCAGCATAGGCCATGATCTTGCTGTTCCTGAGTTTGAGCCCCATTTCTGTCTCTGTGCTGACAGTTCAGAGCCCGGAGACTGTTTCCACTTCTGTGTCTCCCTCTCTTTCTCTCTGCTCTCCCATCGATACTCAGTCTCTCTCTCTCAAAAATAAATACACATTAATTTTTTAATAGTAGCAAATGGGGCACCTGGGTGGCTCAGTTGGTTAACTGTAACTTCAACTCAAGTCATGATCTTATGGCTCAGGGTTTCAAGCCCCATGGCCAGCTCCATATTGACAGTGCAGAGCCAGCTTGGGATTTTTTCTCTCTCTCTCTCTCTGCCCCTCCTTGACTTGTGCTATCTATCTGTCTCTTCAAAATAAATAAATAAACTTTAGAAAATAATTTTTAAAAATAACAACAAAAACAATAAAATAGATAGGAATACATTTAACCAAATAAGTGTAAGTCTTGCACTGGACACGACAAAATATTGTTGAGAGAAATGAGAGACAACTAACATAAATGAAAAGACATCCCATGTTCACGATCAGGAGACTTAATATTTTTGAGGCAGTAACACTACCCAGATGCAATGCAATTCCTATCAAAATTCTATCATTTCGCTAAAGTAGACAGATTCATCATAAAATCCATGTAGAAAAATAAGCATTACCAGAAAAATACTGAAACAAAAGAACAAAGATAGATCCCAATTTCAAAACTTATTACAAATCTACAAGAATCAATACAGTATGGCAGTGGCATAAGCATAAACATACAAACCAACAGAATAGAATACAGAGTCCAGAAGTGAATTTATGATTCTTGACAAAATTCCCAAGATCGTTCAATGGAGAAAGAATAGTCATTTCAATCGATGTTGTTGGCACAGGTGGGTATCTACATGCAAAAGAATGAACTTGGAACCATACTACATACCATTTACAAAAGTTAATTCAAATTGGAGCCTAAATGCAGTGGCTAAACCTATACAACTTTTAGAATAGACTATACATATAAATCTTTCTGGACCACGGAGTAAGCAATGGCTTCTTAGATATTACACAAAATGAAAGAAAAAATAGGTACATTGGATTCTATTAAAGTGAAAAGCTTTCATGTGTCAAAGTACACCATCAAGAACATGAGAACACATCCCAATGAATGGAAGAAACTATTTGAAAAAGTGATATCTAATGGTCTGGTACCTGTGACAGATAAAAAGCTCTTATCAATAAACATCAAATGGCAAAAATGCAATCATAATTAGAG
Source organism: Crocuta crocuta (assembly GCF_008692635.1). Taxonomy (NCBI): domain Eukaryota; kingdom Metazoa; phylum Chordata; class Mammalia; order Carnivora; family Hyaenidae; genus Crocuta; species Crocuta crocuta. The sequence continues at coordinate 459,216 of NW_027532825.1, read as the reverse complement.
AAAAGAATTGAGTACCTACACAGTTCTCCAAGGAAGATATACAATTAGCTAATAAGCACATGAACATGGTTAGTCACCGTTAGCCAAGTCAAAACCACAATGGAATACCACTTCACTTCGAATTGGTTGGTTACTAAAAAAGTAATAGTAACAAATTTCAGGGATTGTGTTAGTTTCCTAGGAATGCCATAAGAAACTACCATGAACCAGGTGGCTTAAACAACAAAAAAATTGATTTCCTAACAATCCTGGAGGGTAACGATCCAAGATCCAAGTATTGAGAGGGTTGATTTCCTCCGAAGCTATTCACCTTGGCTGGCAGAACCCTACCCTCTTGCTCTCGCCTCACATATTTTCTATCTGCACATATGGCTCTAATGCCTCTGTGTGTCCAAAGTCCTCCCTAGTCTTTGTAGGACACCAGTCAGATTCAGTTTGGGCTCGCCTTAAGCAACTCATGTTAGCTTAATCACCTCTTTAATCCCTTTATTTCATTTTTTTTAATGTTTTTTATTTATTTCTAGGAGAAAGAGAGAGAGACAGCATTAGAGGGGAGGGTCAGAGAGAGAGGGAGTCACAGACTGAAACAGGCTCCAGGCTCTGAGCTGGCAGTCAGCACAGAGCCCGACGCGGGGCTCGAACCCACGAACCGCAAGATCATGACCTAAGCGAAAGTCGGACGCTTAACCGACTAAGCCACCCAGGCGCCCCTAATCCCTTTATTTCAAAATACAGTGCATTCTGTAGTCTCAGGGTTAGGACTTCAACATATCAATTTTGAGAGGACACAAGTCAACCTGTAACAGGGGGAATGTGGAGAAATAGAAACCCTCATGCATTGCTGATGAGAATATAAAATAGTTCAGCCACTGTGGGAAACAAGTTGACAGTTCCTCATAAAAGTAAGCATATAGTTCCCACAGAATCCAATAATTCCCCCATAGATATAGATCCAAGAGAATTAAAAACACATGTGCCCATTGATAACTCTATGTGGTAATGGATATTAACTAACCTATTGTGGTAGTCATTTTTCTTTTTTTTTTTAATTTTTAATGTTTATTTATTTTTGAGAGAGAAAGCATGAGGAGGGAAGAAGCACAGAGAAGGAGACACAGAATCTGAAGCAGGATCCAAGCTCTGACCTGTCAGCACAGAATCCGACACAGGGCTCGAACCCATGAACCGTGAAATCATGACCTGAGGTGAAGTCTGGTGCTTAACTGACTAAGCCACCCAGGCTCCCCATTTTTCAATCTATACATATATCAAAGCATTATGTTGCATACCTTAAACTAATATGTTTATTACATATCAATTATATCTCAATAAAACCAGGGGGTGGAGAAAAGGGGGAAGAGAAGAAAGGGGTCAAATAAAAATTGTCCAAAAAAGTAACAAAAAAAGATACATGAATATTCATTGAAGAATTATTTATAATACACAAAAGTGGAAAGAAGAGAAATGTCCATCAACTGATGAGTGAATAAACAAATGTTGTATATCCATACAATGGGATGTTACTGAGCCATAAAAAACGAAGTCATGAGTTATGGTACTATGTGTTATATCACGGGTAAACCTTAAAATGCTATGAAAAGTGAAATAATTCAGAAAAATAAGGCTGCATTATATAATTTCATCTATATGAAATGTCTACTGGAGGCAGAATGTAGATTAGTGGCTGTTGGGGTTTAGGAGGGCAGAGGACAGTGGGGAGTGACTTCAAATAGGTGCAGGGCTTCTGTGTGACCTGATGAAAATGTTCTGTAATTGAATAATAGTGATGCTTGCATCATCTTGTGAATAAAAAAAAAAAACAAAAAAAAAAAACAAAAAAACCCTGGCTGGTACACTTTAAAACGGTGAATCTGATGGTGGATGAATTACCTCTGAAATAAAAACAAAATAAAGCAAAACACTCCTAACTCAGAAAACCTGGGTGATTCTGAAGCTGATCTACTTCTTTTTAGTTCTGAGGTAGTTCTACCACAAGAAAGTCACAAACATAGTAAACACCTACCTCTGAGGCATGAAGGTTGTCATGATTTTCGAAGCTCATCTAACAAGGCTTTGAATTCCTCTTTAGGTGCTAGAAGACATGTACTAAATGAAAGAATGAGAAATAAACCGAGAAAATATAAGAAAAAAAAAACCACAGACCAGAAATGCTGCTGTAAATTCCTTCTTTTAGGGGCATTAGTCTAATTCATTCTTTGTCAAAAGCTTTGATTCATTCAGGTTAGCCAAATTTAATAATAACATTTTAGTGATCAGATATCATCATCATCATCATCATCTCTCTCTCTCTCTCTCACACACACACATACACACACACACACACACACACACACACACATACACACACACACACTTCTCATAAATATACCTCACACAGGAACTAATTACTTGTTCTTTAAGAGTGCTGAATTTATGGGGCACCTGGGTGGTTCAGTCAGTTAAGCATCTAACTTGGGCTCAGATCATGATCTCGTGGTTCACGAGTTTGAGCCCCACGTCAGGCTCTGTGCTGACAGTTTAGAGCTTAGAACCTAGTTTGGATTCTGTGTCTTCCTCTTTCTCTTGCCCCTCCCCTGCTTGTGCTCTGTCTCTCTGTCTCTCTCTCTCTCTCTCTCTCTCAAAAATAAATAAAATCATTTTAAAAATTAACAAAAAGTGCTGAAGTTAAGATATGTCATTTTTCTTTGAAGGACAGGTGTCTATATCCTGACCCATAACAATGAGAAGAATTTCATTTTATTTGAGTTTCCATGGAAGATAATCAAGGAGGTTTGCTCAGTAATTTATTCATTCATATGCTTTGGCTTGAGTTTCCATAGAAGCCAACTCTAAGACACAGATTCAAGTACAAGTGCTTTCTTGAGGGGAGGCACAAAGAAGCAAGGAAGAGAAGATGAGATGGCCAATGAGAATGTGCCATGTATAACAGGCAACTGCCATTTGACCCCATAGCAGAACTCTGGGAGATAGGGCTTGGGGATTCCAGCTAAGAGATGAGAAGGTGGAGATACTTCTTCTCCAACTCCCCATGCCTCATTGGTCATAGGCTGCTTCCAGAAACTCTTATTCTCTGTTGTGTATGCTTCTGCAGAAAGATAAACAAATCAGTAAGAGTTTCAGGTGTTTGCTACATGCAGCCTATTGTAGAAGGAGGTCCAGGGGTATGTAGGTAGGATACAGAATGTATCTGCTTTAGCATATGTGGCTATAAATTTATTTCCATAATGAGTCCCCATCAAAAAGGAGACTACTTCAAAGAACAAGCACAATGCTTAACCTGAACCCCAACAGAGAGACAAATACAAATTCATATTGAGACTCCTAGATATACTAGTTATTCTAGTGGAATTTTATTAATAGTGCCACTGTTCACTCTAAAAGATGTCCCATTTTGGAAAATAAATTCTAAGACCCTGTATTATATACATAAAAATATCAATTATGAACAAGAATAACACATCGAAAACATAAAGTATAGATAGATGGTAGGGATTAGAAGGAAACCTAGAATCTTGCTTTCTAACTGGTTTACACATGGCAAGTCCATAATATTGATAAAAAATGTCCTTAGAATGGCCAAGTTGTCCAAAGAGAAGGAAAATCTGATGGTGGCCCGATCTCTGCAAAACTGAGAGAGGTGTTGAACTGTCAGGCATGGGAGTGGCCTATTCAACCAACAACCGGAAATTAAAGAGTTCAACTTTTAAGCACTCATTGATATGGAATAAGCAAGCAGTGTCTGACTCCGTGGGAAGCACCTCTTCCTGGTGTTTCATCCTCTCTCACCGAGGGGCACACTGGCTGAGCAGAGGTGGGGGTGTCTCACTACCCAGGGAGAACCAAACACAAAACTTTACCATTTAATGGACTCAAAAAGGGCTCAGAATAGAAAGCCTTGAAACTGAGTCAGAGGGAGGAAAAGTGCTTCTGGGGTCCCTGTTAGGGCCCCACAGGGCGATCTCACAAGGGGTGCCTGAACACCTGTGACTTTCAGAACCTCAGATAAAGAAACCTAGAAACAAAGAGTCAGCTAGAAAAGTAACTATGTAAAGACCACCCCTGGGTCCTTGACCAGAGACTATGGTGTACCGAGAACAGCCTTCTCATGAGATCTGCCAGGCAAAACATTTTAATTAGCTATTTGTCATACAAGAAAGGTCACACATAGCCCTGGAGCCAGAAGCCAAATTCTTTAGGAGGAGACTTCTATTCAAATAACTCTTACTGTCTACTTGACCACTGACCAAGTTCTTTCGAATAATACTGTACAAAATTGTGTTTATGTTTTCTATGAATGTGTAATGCTTCATTCTCCCCAGTTGTGAATATGAGACCAGCGACACATGGACTAATAGTGACTATCTGTATCCATGAGGTTGTTCAGAATATCTGAATGAACGGGAATGTGCAGCAAGTTTGTTAACGGAACATGTGGAAATAGAAACGCAGGCCATTTGGCCTCACGCAGCCACGGGAAAATCAATGCTGCTGTAAATCTTACCATCTTACCTTTAGAAGGGGTAAGAGTTAAGGACGCCTGGGTGGCTCAGTGAGTTAAGCGTCCACTTCGGCTCAGATCATGATCTCATGGTGTGTGGGTTCGAGCCCCACATTGGCTCTGTGCTGATAGCCAGCTCAGAGCCTGGAGCCTGTTTCAGATTCTGTGTCTCCCTCTCTCTCTGACCCTCCCCTGCCCACGCTGTCTCTCTCTCTCAGAAATAAATAAAACATTTTAAAAAAGTAAAAAAAAAAAAAAGGGGGTAAGAGTAAGAGTTGGATATCACGGGGTTTGTAATGGCTTCTTATCAGCTATGTAATCCTGATTTGGACCTGTGTCACGAGAATTAATGGTTCCCCTTGCACTAGACCGTATACAATCAAATGATAGGAAGACAGCAGAAAAGCTGGTCTTGGGAATCCCAGAGTGAAAAGAATGAAACCCGTTTCTCCATCACGTGTCTGCACCGCCACCGCTAGTGACGTGGCTCTCACTCAGAAGGTTCACAAACGAACCAATTTCCAGTCTTGTGTGTTACAAACCCAGGCCTCGACGTGGCCAAACGTTTCAGCTTGGATTAGACCTGGCTGGAAGTAAAAACATAGACCAAAATGTACAAAATATAGACCAAATAATACAAGATAATTAACATACACTTAATAATAAAATTTTGAAGTTTCTATATTTGCTACTGTGGTGTTGGATTTTGTACTTTCAAATCCCCTGGGAGGTAGGTGATATCAGTCCTTCCATAGAGGAAGAAACGGTGGCTTAGAAAGATGAATTAGCTTGTCTAAGTTCACACAATTACAGGAGCGGGCAATGTGGCAAACTTCCAGAACCCTGAGACCAACGTATCTGCGCGGGGATTAAAGTTTCTTCAGTGGACATAATGCCAAACAGAATGTAATGGGCATCCTAGGAACATGTTCATAAACATAAAAATAGTATGCACTTCATTTGAACTTTAGTACCCCAGGGAGAATTAAATAATGTATTTCTCTTTATAGGAATAAATGTTCCACAATAAAGCCTTGACTACTGTGCTATCTTTCATTTAAGAACTATTAGAATGGTAAAAACAAATAAGACTATAAGAGTGTCCCCCAAAATTCAATATCAATAGTTCTCATGGTAAATATCACCACTATGTTTCAGAGGACAGAATTATCACAAGATTTTTACTTTCTGGTGTTCAATACATGGCTAACCTTTTGGTTTTTCCCTTAGCATTAATGAGTTTTCCATAGATGAAAGTTATAACCCAGCCGGCTTGGAATAGCAATATTTAGTCTACTCACTAGTCCCATTAGGAAAGTCCTTACAGTCCACCTGGGAGTGCTTGTGTTTACTTTCAACAAGTCTGTCTCTTGATCTGCTTCTGGTTGCATGAGTGAGCTGTCCCAGCAAATCCATCCACGTATGTACCAGTACCGATACACTGAGGTATGTGATGGTATATGATTTCTTGTATGTATATTATACTTCAGTTAAAAATGGTTTTTTTTTTTTTTTAAAGGCAAATGTTGTGGGGCACCTGGGTGGCTCAGCTGGTTAAGTTTCCAACTCTTGATCTCAGCTGAGGTCATGATGTCACCGTTTGTGAGTCAAAGCCCCACATTGGGCTCTGCACTGAAGGCGCAGAGACTGCTTGGGATTCTCTGTCTCCATCTCTCTCTGTCCCGCCCTCCCTTTCTCTCAAAGGTAAATATATAAACATGTTTGTTTAAAAGAAATGTTGCAAAGTAAAAAAGCATTCTTTAAAAAAGTTATTTTGTCAATGCAAATTTGATAGGGTTTTAAGAGAAGTATGGGACCCACTGAGAGGGAATCTGGAAGCTATTTAGGCATATAGCACTCAATACTTTACTCAGGTTTTCAATGTTTTTTGGTATTTAAATCTAAATATGGGCAGTTAATGGCTTGATTTAACTTTCCCCAATTCATCTATTTAAACAGTCAGATAGCCTCACTTTACAAATTAAATCAATAGTCCTATCAGTGAAATAACTTTAGGATCTTAAAAATCATGTCCTGAGGTCTTTATTTTATTTATTTTTTAATGTTTATTTATTTTTGAGAGAGAGAGAGACAGAGCACAAGTTGGGGGAAGGGCAGAGAGAGAGGGAGACACAGAATCTGAAGCAGAGTCCCGGCTCTGAGCTGTCAGCACACAGCCCAATGCCGGGCTTGAATCCATGAACTGTGACATCGTGACATGAGTCACAGTCTGAGCTTCACCGACTGAGCCACTCAGGCATCTCTTGAGGTCTTTAACTGGAAGTGACTAATAACGGTGGTAAGTTTGCCATATTAGTGATAGACCCCATGGGGGAAGTTCAGGTCTCTCCCTCCATCCATCTGGGTGACTGAATTATTATTGTCATGGTAATTCCCACCCTACCTGCAGATGGTCTTTACTGTAGACCTCTCTTCTGAGAGCCCAGATTCCTGTGTCTAATCTAACCTCCATCTTCCAGGTAACTACACTTGAATACTGTACATTAAAAGATACCAATAGAAAGATTTTTTTTTAAAGCTAGGATTTCTGATCTGTCTCCTCAAGGCCCTACAAATCTATTTTTTTAATCACATTTAATCACAACAGTTTTCTGTTCTCTTCCCTCACCCTTCACACCACTGATCCTGTTCAGTCATCATTCAGTGGCTTCCCTATCCTCTTAAAAAATTTTTTAAGTGTTTTATTTATTTCTGAGATAGAGAGAGACAGTGTAAGCAGAGGAGGGTCAGAGAGAGAGGGAGACACAGAGTCTGAAACAGGCTCCAGGCTCTGAGCTAGCTGTTAGCAAAGAGCCTGACATGGGGTTCGAATCCATGAACTGTGAGATCATGACCTGAGCCGAAGTCAGATGCTTAACCAACTGAGCCACCCAGGTGCCCCTTCTATGTCCTCTTAAATCTGGACTCTAAATCTTTATTCCTGCCTCAAACACTCCAAACCCTTGGTCACCTTAGGGATTTTCACATATGAAATTATCCCTGGAATGTTTTCTTTGAGATTGGCTTGTTTTCATCCTTTGTAGCTCAGGAAGTATTTCTTCAGGGAAGAATTTTTTAACTCACCCAGATAAAAGCTAATGCCCCTTATTCCTCCAACATTGTTAATCTTTCTTATAATATCCTGCTATTTTTTTTTCCAGTAGCAAGTAGCACAATTAAATTATAAATGTATCTGTTGACACACCAGTCCTCCAAAATCACATGAGCCAATTTCTTAAAATAAGTTGCTTATATATCTAAGTATGTAAACATAATTATATATTCCACTGGTTTTGTTCCTCTTGAGATCCTTGATATAATTACCATGTTCAGAAACTGGCTGTTTTTGAGTTTTCAGCGCGACATCAAGGATTTTCCTCCTACCGTAAAAGCTGGGGAGGGAAGGCTCTGTTCCTTGAGATGAGAAAGACAAGAGTAACATTTTGGCTGAAGGGAGGTGAATCACACAGTGGAATAAAGATGCTTTGGAGGGTACCGGAGTTCATAAACACATTGTTCATGTGCTAACAATCCAGTGGAAGGTCAGCCGAAGCTGCCTCGTTCGTTGTGATGAGCAAATAGCCGGTTCGAGTCAGCGCCTGAGTGTTTTCCGGTGTGGCAACCCGGCTCACACCGAGAGGCTAGACATTTAGAAAAGGACTCAAGACTAGAATTCCTGCCACCGGTTCCCACCTTGCTTTTTCCAGGACATCTTGAAAGGACCACTCAAGAGTGGGTCCAGTGAGAAATTAGGGACCGCTGCCGTAACCACTTTATAATTAATCTGTGCTTGCTACCCTGGTGTCTATCTCCTGCTCGCTCCTGACCTGGTGTGGAGGACTGTCCATTGCTCCTCATTCTGGGATCTGTAAGTAATAAACCCTGCGACGTTACTTCCTTTATATGAATATACTGACACGATGCCCTCAGTCAAAATGGCTCTGGGGTCCTCACTTCCCCACAGTGAGAATCAGGTGCTGAGATTGCTGCTCGCTGATCCCACGTGGGTGACTTGCACTTCCTCATTCCAGCAGGTTATAATCGGCATATTCTCAGTTTGATACATCACCTCCAGGTTTTCCAACACACTCTGGATATCCAGACACTGAAACAGAGGTGTAGTCAATAAAAGAGAACAATGGTGAAGTTCAACACTTGTGGGCCTTAAGCTTTAAGCACCTGCTGTATGCTTCGATGTACTTTAATGTGATCTAGCCCTACATACTGGCTTCCCTGATATATATTAAAATTAACTTAGGGGCGCCTGGGCAGTTCAGTCTGTTAAGGATCTGACCTCAGCTCAGGTCATGATCTCATGGTTGGTGGATTTCAGCTCCATTTCAGGCTCTGTGCTGACAGCTCAGAGCCTGGAGCCTGCTTCAGATTCTGTGTCTCCGTCTCCCTCTGCTCCTCACCTCTGTTCTGTCTCTAACTCTCTCTCAAAAATAAACAAACATTAAAACATTTAAAATTTTTTTAAAAATAAAATTAATTTATAAATCCATACCACTAACCTATCAAGGGCACAGCAGTGGTACATCAAATTCAAATTTAATATTTTCTGTTATATGACTCTAAGAGTGCTGGGAATATTTAATCATTTTACTCATGAAATGGAATATAAAAGCACAGTAGTATGTATATATTGCATTATTTAAGGAGTTCTAATAATTTTATAGCCATTTTTGAAGTGTTTAAAATTCATTTTTAGATGTAAGAAAAGGTGACAAAGAATTGCTAGCAGGAACTTTATCTAGTCCCATGGGGAAAATATGAAAGTCCCTGTATTAAAATTTCATTTATCTGTCATACCTTGTAAAGCAAATGGCAAAGATGGATCTTTTCATCTCACAAATAAAGATATAAGGGCACAAAGACGTTCAAATTCCCTATCTGGTGGGAACCAATACTTCAGTTCGGGAGCTGAGAAGCGGAAGAAGCGTTTCTCCCTGAAACTGATGACTGGCCCTCGCGCTGAATTCCAGTTCTGAGCACAAGACCCCGTGGCCACCCCTGGCTAGTGGCGAGTCAGGAGCAGAGACGTGGCAGGGCGTTGCTTTTCTGAGACACCCTGTTGTGATCCTGCCACTTTCGCAAGACGTAACTGAACAGCTATGCAGGCAGGAGGCATCCACTCGGTAATGATTTTACTGTCCAGGTGAATGAAGCAAGGAGCCCTCTTAAGTTCCACGCCGGTAATCATTTGGTGGCAAAGACAAAATGGCCTCTCTGCATCCTTTCTTTCCAGGCACTAATTCCATCTGCATCACTGGAAAATAGATAAGCATCTTGGAAGGATTCATTGTGACAGTGGCAAGGAACTACCGAAGTTAGAACCTGGAGGTGTCAGTCAGGGCCTATGAAGCACTTCAATGTATTCATCTGATTTGACTCTTTCTGTAATTGATAGACCACAGCGAGAGTGAACAGAAACTCTCTGGAAGATCTTCTGCTGGAGACGTAGCAAAAATCACTACTGTATAGAGACTGGAGACTGCCGATCTGGGCATATTGCCTTGAAATGGCCAAGGATAGTTGAACGAATTTGGGGAGAACCTAGTAGCTCAGGAGGTGGTCTACATGAATGCTTATTTCTGGTGATGGGAAAACAGAGATTAGGGGACTCTTCCCTGTTTCTTTTTTTCATCCCTGTTTTCAGTGCTTTTTCAGTTCTGAAAACACAATCTTAGTTTTCTCTGTGGTTCTTCTGGGTTATTTTTTAAGCTGATGAAATTTCACAAATCGTTTATGTTCAGCCAACTGTTTAATATTTATACCTCAAATTAGCCCTCGAATTAGTTTTTTCTTGTTATTTCCAACAGAGGTTAGTGCTCAGGAACAGAGAACAGGCCAGGTGCACAAAACCGGGGTTGTTCAGTCAAGCAGGCAGGAATCGGGATAGTGGACAGATTGAAATAATAAGCAGTGTCTGCACCCATGAGAGGGGATCCAGAGGACAGCTCTCAACAATCCACTCAGGTGATCCTCATTAGTTCCATCTCTCTGTAGAGAAGCTAGGGGGGTATACCAGGGCTCAGGGTCATGGTTCCCCTTTAGAAAGAAGCCTCAGATCTTTATGGTGGCGGGGGGTGGAGGTGGGTGGGGCAGCTTCCTATACTAGAACTCAGAATGGCTCCAAAACACAAGCACAATCAAACTGGATACTGGATGGGTGTCAGAAGGAGAGAAGGTTTGATATAAGAGCTGAGTTTTAGGAGCCCTGCCATTGTGTACATCTCTGTAAACAATGTAAAGTCAGCCCAGGGACAATATATTCTGCCTTAAATGAATGTCAAGCATGACTCATATTGGAATTTCTGGCAAGGATGTCCTGTTATCACAAAAGGTGTGACAAAGTCCAAGTCTCAGGGAGTGACACAGGAGTGACACAAGAGTTCTACAATCCCCCTGGAGAGACTTTTACCAAGATCAGACTACAAAAGGAAATGTAATGTTTTGAATTTAAATCAGAATGGTTGAGGGACCGGTATGGCATGCTGAAGAGACTAATGTCCAGATGTCCTAGCAGGGCTTAAAGATGCTTACTTCTTCCCCTGTCTATCCTCCTCTTCAGGCACCCTGAACAACCCTGGATGAGAAACTAGAATATGGGCACAATATAATCATCAGCCTCGTCAACTTCTTCATTCATGCACGAACATCTTTTTCACATATACAAAGACAGATTCAAGGGTTCTTCTGACTGGTTGGAAAAGGGCTCAGTTTTCCTTTGGAAAACTTTGGAACTTTGTTCCTAAGTAGGTTTTGTTTCTCTTGGGTACTCTGCCTTCCCCATTCCCACCCCAAACTGAAGAGACAGGTGAGGAGGCCTCTGGGTAAATTGTTATCTGAAACAGCTATTATTTCACCTAATCAGCACCAAGGCTAGCGTATTGATATAGGTTTACTGAGTAAAGACACATTACTCAGGGTATGCAGGACACTTAATGGCATTGGCAGTTCCATTCAGATCCTTCTCTACTACTTTGAAGACCACCCAAGGTTCTCCTTTTGCTTGATTACTTGGAAAGAATTTATCAGAACCAATCCTTGGTTAACCTATTGGTTAGTATTTACTTAATTTTGGTACAACTTAGCATCATACATTAAACAAAGGATATACATCTCTAGAAATGAGTTTGTTGTGACTACATCAGACATCAGCATGCAGTGTTCTAAGTATCAGACCTTTTACTGGGGATCTTTGCCTTCATAGTTCTTCTCCTTCAAGTTAGGCTTATGTGTGATTCCTTTAAAAAGATTCAACTCCTTTTCAGTAACTTCCTGGGCCCTCTTCACTGGGAAGTTCAAAATTCCCAGCCCCAGCCTAGGCCTCCATCTTAATGTACTGTCTTTACCTTCAGAAAATGAGCTATATCCAGGGTAATTTTTTTAAACTCCACTTTATCACAGATATAATAAATACAGATAAAATATAAAGCAAATGGATATTTTAGTGTTTTTAGTTTAATCATTTTGGAGTTGGGGTAGTATTTCTAGAACATACTCAGAACACTATTAGAATCCCTATCAGAATTCTTTGGGAAATTAACATGATAATTTCAGGCAAATGATAAAACCAGGGGTATATGAGAAGAATATACTCCAACATTTTCAGGGGTATCTCTTTCTTGATGGCTTGATCCAATGTGAATTGAGCCATTTATGGTTTCTGAATAGCAGGCCTACCTGTGTGGTGATCAGGGCTGGTCCAGGTTAACTTTATAAATTTTAGTAAAGTATTTGCCATCAAAATTATATTGAATATGAGGGGAAAATACCCATCTTATCTCATTTAATTTCTAAGCTCACATGAAGACTACCTATTTTAGACCTGATGGTATAACTTCCAAAGCTGACCTGTAAACCTGTCTCACTCCAATTCATTCTCTCCTCTGTGCTGATGTAGGACTACTTCACAATCTCATGAGCCATATGATAAAAGTAGAGCCACTAGATACAAGAGATCTGTATCTTTATTGGATTGCCTAAGGAAAAGCTTTTCACTGCTCCAAAATTTTGGTTTTATAATTTCATAAGGAAAAAAAAAAAAAGAACTTCCATTGTACCAAGTGTTCTGGATTTTATTGATCAAACAGCTGACAAAGCCCTAACCAAGACACTGAAATGCACTCCCCACCCCACCAATGGAGCAATGGGATTCATATTGTGTAGTGAAATATTTGAGTGATAATGCAAGTGTCATTCACAATTATTAGAGCCACGTTACATTTTTTTAAACTGGTTATTAAGAAAAAACCCTCTGGATATTACTTACTATGTTTGGTTTTACTGGAGTTTCATAGCTGTTTGGATCTTCCAGTTAGATGTGTTCTGATTAGTGGATACAGGTATAATCCTTGAAGTAGATGTAATATAAGTAAGTAAGCTCTGTGGCTATTGTGTTATTTAAATATAATGCTGTTGTGAAGAAACATTCAATAAAAAATATTCACTGTTACTCTCTAACTGATATGTCTAAGGGTACCTACATTTAGGTTAATTAGCTAACTGCATATTCCATACACATACATGTATACATATATACATGTACACACATATAAGTACACAAATTACACTATAGAAGATATTCTGGTGGTGCTCTATCGCTTTGTTCAACTAATCAAGTACTAATCAGAGGAAGGAGAAGGAGGAAGAGGAACAGGAGAGAAAAGGGGAGCGGAAGGAAGAAGGGGCAGTGGGAGGTGGGGGAGCAAGAGAGGAGGAGGAAGAGGAAGACGAAGCCACTTCTTAAAGATTTACCCGTTTACTTTATTGTTATGATCCAGAATAGATCATAATATGTGGTCAGTCAACAAAGTGTAGTATCATTCGAAAATACTAACCTGGATATTGCATCTTAGCCCCACGGCAGTGGATATGAATATGAATAAATATTTCATATTTATGTGAAATATTTAAACAACAATAGTATGTGAGCCTTATAATTTTAGCTCAAAGTTAACTTGTTATAGGAGAAAGGAAATTAATTATCTCCCATGTATGCTGTACTTTAAGGTAGAGATTCACTTTAGTAAAGCTGATGCTACCCTGAGGGCTCTAATCAGGTGATCCATCGATCTCTTGGCAGCCCCGTAGGGGCTAAGGAAAGTCAGGTAAACTTTCCTCACAGTCTTCCTGCCCTCCATTCTGCTAGTTCTTCCATTTTTTACTTGTTTGTTTCAACTTTTCCTTGGGTTCCTATGGTCAGCTCAACATTTAGATCAGTAAGGAAATCGTGGGAAGAAGTAAGTCAATGTTTTCTTAATTTTCAAGAATGTTAGTATTTTCTCTTCTATTTTGCATTTTGTTTTTTGAATCTTTTTTTCTTAATGTAGTTAAATCATTGCCAATTTTGTTTATTATTTTTTAAACTGGTCATTAGTTTCAATGTTATAATTTTATTTATTCTGGTCTCTATTTTGTCTGTTTGATTTTTCTTTGTTAGTTCTTTCCTCTACTAAATCTCAGATAAGCTTCTTCTTGTTCTAGTTCCTTGTGATGTAATGTTGTTTATTTGAATTTTTTGTCTTAATACAAACATTTATATCATAAAAAATAAAAATAGAATTACCATATAATCTAGTAATTCCACTACTGGGTATTTATCCAAAGAAGACAAAAATGATAATTCAAAAACATATATGCACCCCTGTTTATTGCAGCATTATTTATAATAGCCAAGATATGGAAGCAACCCAAGTGTTCACTGATAGATGAATGGATAAAGAAGATGTGTTGTGTGTATATATGTGTGTGTGTGTGTGTGTATGTATATGTATATGTATAAATATATAATGAAATATTATTCAGCCATTAAAAAGAATGAAATCTTGCCATTTGCAAAAAACATGGAGGGATCTAAGGGGTATAATGCTAAGTACAATGAGTCAGTAAGAGAAAGATAAATACCATATGATTTCACTCATCCTTGAAATTTAAGGAACAAAACAAATGTACAATTTAAAAAAGAGACAAACAAAAAACCAGACTCTTAAATATAGAGAACAAAGTGGTAGTCACCAGAGGGGAGGTGGGTGGGGAGACAGATGAAACAGGTAAAGGGGATTAAGAGTACACTTACCTTTATGAACAGTGAGTAATGTATAGAATTGCTGAATCATTATATAGTACACCTGAAACTAACACTGTATGCTAATTATTCCCCAACATAGTGCTACTTCACTATCATAGAGATTAGTTTCTAATGTGAATTAAGTGTAATTCTGCTTTGGCTTGGTATAAATTGTGCTAAACATCACTTCTGTCATGGGGCGCCTGGGTGGCTTAGTTGGTTAAGCATCCGACTTCTGCTCAGTTCATGATCTCACAGTTCGTGGGTTCAAGGCCTGAGCCTGGAGCCTGCTTCACATTCTGTGTCTCCCTCTCTCTCTGCCCCTCCCCCACTCATTCTCTGTTTCTCTCTGTCTCAAAAAAAAAAAAAAAGAATATTACAATTTAAAAAATCACTTCTGCTTCAATGGTATGCATAATAATGAGACGCATATTTATAAGAAGGGAATGTGATCCACGAGCATAAATATATCAGTGCAAGAAATAAACTTAAACTTATTCTAATATAGTACTTTATTGTATAGGTCAACCCCCAAATCGGGTTTCACATTCCTCAACAACATGGCTTGACCTTATCTATCCACAATATGTTATTGGTTACTAGCATGTCTTTTTCATTCTACTTCATTCTTTTCATAGAGCATTCAAGACTATTTAAAAATTGTAATCTTATTTTATTTTCTTCCATAACCTTAAGTCACCCTCATTCTTAAATATGCTCTATTATCTTAAGCTCAATTCCTATCTCAATCAATGTCTTCCTAGGCACTTTTATCTCCATCTTTCCTTACACAATAGGTATAATTTCAACCACAGTCTTGAACAACATAAAGCACACAAACATTTATCATAGCAAGATTTATATCTAACCATTGTTAGTATAAATTGTGAATCACAAAGGAAAAGACAGCCCATTTTTTTTACTTGATCCTGTTGGCAAGTATGGATCCTGTATGGATTAGGATTTATTGTGAAATTGATACTGCATGAAAATGGTTTAAGTCCTTAAAAATGTTACACAAAAAAGTGATCATCCATTCATTTATTCATTAAAAATGAATATATATTTAACTTCTGGGTATCTACTTTGTGACAGGCAATGAAATTCAATGAAACTGACAATTGGAGACAGAATTTAAAATGATCATTATAATACTTTTTTTACTTTTATCAGTTTCTAAAATTATTAAAAGCATGTAATAGCTTCAGTGCATTACAAAATCATATTGGGCACAGACATAAATAATATGAAAAATTACTAAAATCATAATCTGAAAACGAGTACATTTTTCTGTAGTATTAAGAGTAGCATCTATAAATATTCCATTTTTTTGAATATCATCTTAAATAACCAACAATCATACTTAATTGAGCCACTGTATTCCAAGGAAACCAAACATAAATTTAACAGATTTAAAATGCTATTATTATATGAAAAAGCTGTATGATATTGATTAAACTAATATTGTTTTGTGTGCTCTTAATATTTCAATAGCAAAATAAAAAAGTCTATTTATGGGAAAACAACAGGAAATCTCATTCATTGCTAATGAGAAAGCAAAATGGGACCTCTTAGGGAATTTCTTATAAAATAAAATCTACACTTAGAATAAATTCCAGGAATGTCACTGTTAAGTATTTGCCCAGGTAAATTGAAAGTTTATGTTCCTTCAAAAGCCTGCACATGAATGTTTAGAGCAGTTTGATTCACAATCACCAAAAGTGAAGATATCTTTCAGAGGTAAATGGATTAACAAACTTTCATATATCCATACATTGGAATATTACTCAAATAAAAAGGAATGAGCTACTGACTCACTCAGTAACATGGATGAGCATGAAATGCATTTTGCTAAGTGGAAAAAAGCTAAACCTCAAAAACTACATAAGGCATAATTCTATTAGTATGACATGAAGAAAAGTCTAATTAACAAGGGTGAAAACAGATCAGTGGTATTAAGAGGGAATGGACTAATTTAGAGAAGGAAACATACAGGAACATTTTGAGGGTAAAAACATGGTTCTAGGGGTGCCTGGGTGGCCCAGTCAATTAAGCTTCTGACTTTGGCTCAGGTCATGATCTCACAGTTTGTGGGTTCGAACCTTATGTTGGGCTCTATGCTGACAGCTCAGAGCCTGGAGCCAACTTCAGATTTTGTGTCTCCCTCTCTCTCTCTGCCCCTCCCCCACCCACACTCTAACTCTTTCTCAAAATATAAATAAACATTTTTAAAAAATTTAAAAATTGTTCTATATGGTATGACAGTGCTAGATACGTTACTTTATGCATTTGTCAAAACTTATAAAAATGAGCACCACAAATAGTGAACTTTACTATGTGTATTTTTTAAAAATCACCTACAGGGGATCCTAAGGTAGAATTCACTCAACAAGTAATAAACCTAAATGCATTAAAATGTCACTGAAGGGGGTGCAGAGAGGATGACCTAAATACCTTTGGCAAGCTATGTTTTGACTAGATACTGTAAAGCTAAGAATGAAAAGAATGGTACATTAGTTTTGTGCTGTAGTAAATGGGTTTCTCACAGGGATGTGGGTGACCGATTCTGAAGCTATTTTATGTACACACCAGTGTTGAACAAATACATAAATGAATCATAGATAAAAGGACCCAGGTTCCTCCCTGTCAAAGCAAGAAGTTACTGATAAACAAGCAAAGAAGTATTGAATGAATCCTGTGGTACTGGGTTAGCTTTGGAAATATCAGGATGAGTTCATTTATCTTAATATATATTCAGATAGATTCAGACATAAATACAAACAGATATAAATGTATGCATGGATTTTTATACATACAGATTTCTCTTAATTCTGTCTGCTGAGAGGGTCTATAAGCAGTGAGCCCCAGGAGCAATGAGCACCCCTAGTGCCCAGGTCTTGGTTTCTAAATGCCATTCTCCAATAAAAAACCATAGGGAACTTTGGAGAAATGTCTGAGACAGAAATGCAGAGATAGAGAAATGCAAGATGAACCCAAAAGTAGGGGATGTTTCCATCCACCAAAAAAGGACAAAGGCAGAGACATATCTAAAAGACAGAAAAGCCAACCTTAAAGATCCCTCAATGACCCAGGTTAGAGTAAATTGAGCAAAGAAATAAATAAGCATTGTATTACAATGTAAAGAGTAAAATAAATATCTGTATGTTCATATTGTTACAAATAAATGATTGAATAAGCAAATAAATGTGGAAAAGGACAAATCTTCATGGAAAAATTCCAAATAGCTTATGTAAAAACACCCTCATGAAGAGAGTGGAGATTAAGTTTTCTCCCCTTGAGTATGATTTTCATTTAGTGATTCTCTTCCAAAGAAGAGAGTTTAGAAAGTAAACAATTAAGATTCCTAACACATAACACCTTGAGTGATCAAGGTTATCATCCTGGGAGACCATGGATTCCCAGATTTGATGTAATGAGAAGGACATCCCAGCTCTGTGGCACCCTTCCCAACAATCTATAACCCCCGTTTACCCATGATAAAACATCAAAGAGACCCAAACTGATGGACATTCTATAGCATGCCTGATCAATACTCTAAAAAATTCCAAAGTTCATGGAAACAAGGAAAAGATTGTGAAACTTTCACATACCGAAGGAGACTGAGATGTGATAACTGAATTTCAAGTGTTATCCTGATTGGATCCTGAAATAGAAAAAAGGTACTAATGGGAAAACTGGTATAATCCAAACAGGTTCTGTAGTTTAGATAACAGTATTGTGCCGATGCTAATTTCTTTATCTTGATCATTGTGTCACCGGTTATGTAAAATGCTAACTCAAGGCTACATGAGAACTCTCTGTACAAGGTTTGCAGTTCTTCTCTAAATCTAACATTATTCAAAAACAAAAAGCTTTAAAAAATATTTCATTCTTATAATACAAATACCATACATTTGTGGTTTGCAAAACTTTAGCTGTGCAGTATGGAAATGACCTGAGAGTTGATTATTATCCTGCAAGTTCAGGGTTTCAACTTGAGTTTATTTTATGCATTAAAATGTAAGAAAGCAACTGTTAAACATTAATCAAAAGTCACCTCTGGCCTATATCATAATTTAATATAACACTTTAAGTTTAGAAGGAAACTTAAATGTAATCAACCAACATTTGAATTCCTATAAAACATTATAAAGATCTTATACTTGAATACTCGCAGACATACATATGTTTTATTATCAGACACTCGGTTCATAAAATCTTTTTATTGACTTAACACAAATATCAATTTCATTTTTTACCCAGCACACACACCATTCTCAGCCTTTTATTTTGGCAGAAAATAAATCCAATTAAATAGCTGTAACCCCTGTGTCTTCACATTACCAGGGTAAGAAGTCCCTTTTTTTCTTGTTTTAAGAAGCATTGTTGTTCTTTTAATAGTATTTACAAATCTTTATATTTTACTCTTTTTTTTAATGTTTTATTTATTTCTAGGAGAGAGAGAGAGAGAGACAGCATGAGCAGGGGAGGGTCAGAGAGAGAGGGAGTCACAGACTCTGAAACAGGCTCCAGGCTCTGAGTTGGCAGTCAGCACAGACGCAGGGCTTGAACCCACCAACCACGAGATCATGACTTAAGCGAAGTTGGACGCTTAACTGACTAAGCCACCCGCTCCTATATTTAATTCTTAATTACTCAGTAGTTAAACTGAATGTATTATATGTGATATGGTATGATCAACAAAGATTTAAGAGGGACCAAAATTTCTTCTCTGTATACATTTTTTAACATAACCTAAATTCTATAGACTCACCATACTATTGAAATATGTTGCTTTATCTTCACCCTACTTTCACACATTTCTTATAAATATTCTTTTTAAAAAAATATATTTATTTATTTGAGAGAGAGAGAGAGAGAGAGAACTTGCCCATGCTAGTGCATGTGAGCAGGGGAGGGGCAGAGAGAGAGGGAGAGAAAGAATCCCAAATAGGGAATCAGGGGATGTAGGGCTCGAACCCACAAACCATGAGATCATGTCCTGAACTGAAACCAATAGTCAGATGTTGACTGAGTCACCCAGGCATCCCAGTCAGTTTTCCTGATCCTATACTTTTTTAAAAAATGTAGATAGATGATGATAGATAGATAGATTAGATCTAAAAATATGATCTTAGTAATTAAAACTAGAATATAAACCATATATTACATCAAACTGGCTGCTTTATAATTTGTGCAATCTGGCTTCTATCTTGTAAGAATATCTAACTAATTTTGACTTCTTTAGGCTTAAATGGTATTATCTATGATTCTTAGGATCGTTGATACTATTTCAGAAATATATTCCAATAACACTATTTCCTTCTAAACCTTATAAAATGCACTGAAAAGTCCTAAATTTTCAAGATGACTATATATACATCTTACAGACAAAGATATCAATATAGATATACAGAAATTAGATATATTATAAATATATATTCAGAGATAATACATATATAATATATAGAGTTTTATATATATATATATATATATATATATAAGTATCTGTGTAAATTATATAGAAACCAATTATTGCTGCTGCAACCTGAATCACATCCTCTCTCAATTGGTATGTTGAAGTCCTAACACCCCAGTCCCTCAGAATGTGACTGTATTTGGATATAGGGTCTTTAAAGAGGTACTTAAGTTAAAATGGCATCACTGGGGTGGGCCCTAATCCCAATATGTCTTGTGTCTCTTTAACAAGAAAAGGTCAGCATGCATACACACAGAGAGAAGACCACCATGTGAAGCTATCTACAAATGAAGGAGAGAAGCCTCAGAAGAAACCAACCCTGGTGACCTTGATCTTAGTGTTTGCAGCCCCCAAAGCTATGAGACAATAAAATTCTGCTGTGTAAGCCACCCAGTCTCTGGTAGGTTGTTATAGTATCCCTAGAAAACTAATACAATTATATATACAACTAAATTCATTTAGTTCTCATTTTTCAAGATGACAAAGTTTTGTTGAGAATTGCCAGGTGTGTGTCTCATGCAGCTTAATATAAATGCAACTACATATACATATATATGAGGCTATGAAGGACATCTCGTAAAGTTCTAATTCCCTGTCAATTAGGAGCAGATCACTAATCTCACAATGGTATTGGGGAGTAGCCCCCCAACTGAACAGACTATTAATATTTCAGCCCTATGCTAGTCTGACACCGAATGATCCCTTCTGTGGGGACTCTATGACTAATCAAACACTACATGTGAGAGTTTTTAAGCATTTAAAAATTAAGTTTTTTAATTTTTTAAGCATTTTTCTTTTTAAGCAGTTTTTTAAAAATGCAGCCTTTAATAGTTAAATTTTTGAGTGGCTTTATTTTCAATATATTTTGCATAGTCTTGGCTCTAGAATATTACTTAAAATAATGAGAATAAGAGAATGGTGGGACGCCTGGGTGGCTTAGTCGGTTAAGCGTCTGACTTTGGCTCAGGTCATAATCTCACAGTTCATGGGTTCAAGCTGACAGCTCAGAGCCTGGAGCCTGTTTCAGATTCTGTCTCTGTCTCTGTCTCTGTCTCTGTCTCTCTCTCTCCCTGACCTTCCCCTGCTCATGCTGTCTCTCTCTCTCTCAGAAATATATAAAAACATTTTTAAAAATTATTTAAAAAAAGAATAAGAGAATGGTTTTCTTGATTCTTCTAAACTCTGTATTTCAATTTTAACTTTTAACATTGTCTCTTTCACATTGTCATTCTCTTATATAATTAGTGTTTCAATGTTGCAGTAGAACTTAGGACATTTCTTACCTCCTTTTCAGTGTGATTCTGTATTTAGAGTCTGAGCTGGAAATGAATATGCCATCACCTATATCAAGGTAAGTCCTTGTGACATCAAGGGTCAATCAAAGATTCTTAAAAATCTTAGATTACCTAATCTGGTGATGGTTCCTTAGACTATTTTATTTTTCAGATATTGGTCTGATATCCACGCTGTGGGACCAAAGATTTTTGTTTATAAAAATTGTATATTTCAAAGGAAAGAATTTAATGCATAGGTCAATTTCCATTTTCATAACCACAGAACTTCTTTGAAAGACGATGAAACTCTTTTATATTTTAATAATTTAAAGAGTAAAGCACATAGCCTGTCCTCTATTAAAAGGACCAGGCCAGGAGAGCCTGGATGGCTCAGTCATTTAAGCGTCCAACTTTGGCTAGGGCCATGATCTCATGGTTTGTGAGTTTGAGCCCAGCTTCGAGCTCTGTGCTGACAGCTCAGTGCCTGGAGCCTGATTCTCTCTCTCTCTCTCTCTCTCTTTCCCTCCTCTGCTCATGCTCTTTCTCTCTCTCTCTCTCTCTCTCTCTCAAAAATAAGTAAATATTAAAAGAAATTTAAAAGGACCAGGCCATAAATTACCCAGGTTTAAAGTTTTACCTATATGCTACTGTAGACCTCAGACAACAGCCACACAATGGATCTTAATGGCAACCACTACTAACAGTATCAGCTGCATTATATGAAGGCTCTGTGTGTCTGTGTGTCTGTGCTCCTTTTCAATATTTTTTTTTAATGTTTTATTTATTTCTAGGAGAGAGAGAGAGAGAGAGAGAGACAGCGTGAGCAAGGGAGGGTCAGAGAGAGAGGGAATCACAGACTGAAACAGGCTCCAGGCTCTGAGCTGGCAGTCAGCACAGAGCCCGACGCGGGGCTCGAACCCACGAACCGCGAGATCATGACCTGAGCGAAAGTCGGACGCTTAACCGACTAAGCCACCCAGGCGCCCCAACTCCTTTTCAATATTTAAAAAAATGTCCCTATAAGAATATTTTGTACATTAGCAGAAGTAACCTATGTTTCCTCAGCTAGGTACAGAAATACAAGAGGAAAACCATAATTAAAATTCCATTTACTCCAAAAATGTTGAACCACTGCACTTGAGCATTGTGGAGAGCTACCAACTGACCTGTCCTTACTTCGAGTCTGATAATACATCACAATTACTTCAGTGTCACTAGATTTTTATCCTAGATTTATAATCTTTTCTCATCTTTTCATAGAAGATGCTCAAGAAGCCTAATAACCCAAAAATGCCCTGTATAGAGATGTCTAAAAGCTATATGATAATATCTAAGTACATATATGTACTTATTTCCATGATTTCAAAGGAACCAGTCACTTAAATACATACAGAAAAGACACATCTCCGTTGCAGTAGTGTTCTAGCCTATTGTTTTATCTAGAGAAGTTCCAAGTTTACAAGCATTTTTTTTAAAATGTTTACTTATTTTTGAGAAAGCCAGAGTGTGAGCAAGGGGAGGGGCAGAGAGACAGAGAGACAGAATCCAAAGCAGGCTTCAGGCTCTGAGCTGTCAGCACAGAGCCCAACACGGGGTTTGAAGCCATGAATCATGAGATCATGACCTAAGCTACAGTCAGATGCTTAACCGACTGAGCCACCCAGGCGCCCCCCAAGTTTACAAGGATTTAATACTTAGGTAACCTCCTCAGAATCTGCTATTATCAGTTGGAGCTTTAGAAGGAAGGTTTTTTTTTTCTTTTGTTTGCTTATTTTGTTTTGTTTTTTGCCTGTGTACAGTTGGCTTACTTTGTTCCTTATCCAAAAGGGATCACCCAGGAGTAAATGGTTTAAATCCTCAACCAGCTATCTTTGAGCAACCCTCATGAGAATGGGTTTGGAAAGTCTTGCTTTATTCTTGTATTTAAAAGAAATGAGTAATTCATGGAAAACTCAAATTCCTTACTTGAGATTTTATGCAAAACTATAAGCATATTTGGGAGAGATAAAGGCCTTTTGTGGGGCTTGTGACCTTTTGGACTTTAGCACGACCAATTTTGATGCCCCAAGTCATAAGTTATCCTCTGCTGAGAGTCCTTCTGTGACTCTGGCCACCTCATAAACTATTCTACAATGTATGCCTTATTATTTGCCATTTTAATGCTTTAGCTCACAAACTTTATCTGCCTCAAAGCATCTGTTGCTTAGCTTATGTTATCTAGCCTTCTGAAACATGAGTAAATTATTTGTCTTCCTAATAAATTCAAAGTTTTTTTTCTTAATTAATGTGTCCCAATATGTCTGTCTGAACTCACAATTCTGAGGAATTTAAAGTTGGCTAAGAAAGTTGTAAGTATTTCAAAGTTTTATAAGCTGGGGTCAAAGCCACCTGTGAAAATTGTGTGCCTATGTGTGTTGAGAGAGCTCCCTAGCTGCACCTTAAAACTCCTCCAGCCTCCTTCTCCACTTTTTATTTAGACATTCATTTCTCGCACTTTTGGAGGCTGGGAAGTCTAAGACCAAGTGCTAGCTGATTCAGGTCCTGGTGAGAGCCCTCTTCATAGTCTGCAGATGGCCATCTTCTGGTGTCCTCACATGACTCATAAGAGAATGAAAGAGAGAGAGAGAGTGCAAGCTGCCTGTTTTTTTCTCATAAGGACACTAATCTCATGATGAGGACGCCATTCATGGCCACATCTAAACCTAATTACCTCCCCAAACCCCAAATACAATCCATCCTTGGGGGTTAGGGCTTCAACAGAGGAATAGGGGAGGCACAACTCAGCCACAACAGAGCCATTGTCCTCATTACATTTCTTGGACTTCTAATCACACACTGGCTTTTTCTTCTCAGAGGACCCTAAACACAACAATATATGGCTTTGGAGAGGAAAAATGTAATGTATATGATACACAGTTGTTGATGAGGAGTTCATTACTCATACTTCCATGTGGAGTGCATGAAAAGTCAGTGCCATGAGGGCTCTAGGGGCCCTGGGCTGTCTTGACAGGCATGATGTAAGTGTTTGCATATCACTGGCCATGAATAACTTTATGATTAGGTAGAAAAGATGGTGTTGGAACTCCCTGGGGCGTGGGGTGGCCTCAAAACCAGAGGCTGTGATTAGTGAGTGAATGGCTAGTTACAGTTTCGTCACTAAAGAATTAGTGAAAAGACAAAACGAACATGGGTACCCAAGGGTGAACAGGAATGCTTCACAGATGCTTCATCAGGCATCTCTTGAGGACACTTAGTCTAAGAGGGAACTTCTATTGCAGAGAGTACAGGTTGGGCTGGTGATCACCTAGAAAAAGCTGTCACTCCTAAAAATCACTAGAAATCTGTGCTTTTTGTAAAGTCTAATTCAAGCTTTTAATCAGGGAACTGAAGTACATCCTGTCTAGCTCCTAAGATGTACAAGTTAGAGAGCCTGCAAAGGGACGTTTGAAACAGGGACTTATGGCCTAAGTGCTTGGGTACTGACTCTATAGAAGAAAGAGTTGATGTCTAAATTTAAAAATGTTGAGAGAATGTCCTTCAGGGAAAACCAGGAAAAAAAACAACAACAGATGAACTTATGGGAGTTTATGGATATGCTGTGGCCCGGCTCTCCTTTCCTCTGTTAAGATTCTGTAGTTCTGGCTATCTGGAACTTTTCTAACTTTGATTAAGGTGGTAGATCTCAGGGAGCCTGCGGTGACTCAGTCGGTTAAGCGTCCAACTTTGGCTCAGGTCATGATCTCACAGTTCATGGGTTCGAGCCCCGCATCAGGCTCTGTGCTGATAGCTCAGAGCCTGGAGCCTGCTTCAGATTCTGTGTCTCTTTCTCACTCTGACCCTCCCCTGCTCTCTCTCTCTCTCTCTCTCAGAAATAAATAAAACATTAAACAAAAAAAATAAATAAAGTGGTAGATCTCATACCCAGAAAATACTTGAATATGTAAGTATATATCTATTTCCCTCCCTATCTTCCCCCTTTCCTCATTCTCTTCCTTTTCTTTCTTTCTTTCTTTCTTTCTTTCTTTCTTTCTTTCTTTCTTTCTTTCTTTCTTTCTTTCTTTCTTTTTCTTTTCCTTCCTTCCTTCCTTCCTTTTTTTCACTTTTGCTTTCTTGCTTTGTTTCTTTGCTTCATCTATCTACCTGTCATCTATCATTTATCTATCTACACTTTGAGTAGTATTTCCAAGAGTTTTAGTCCATCAGTAGATCCCAGATTACTATCTGTAGGAGGAAATCAAAGAGCAGAGACTATGTTAGTGGAATGTTCCAGAGCTGAAAGTATGTGCTGGAAAGTGATAGAATAGAGCAATAAATAATTGACACTACAATTGCTGAAGTTGAGACCTGCTATTAAATATGAAATGAATGCAGGTTAATCATATATGATTGGAGGTGCCACAGTGTAAAAAATGCTGAGGAATCATGGCTAGTGAGAGAAACACCAAGATCCTGGCTGGGGGCCATGTGAGGGGAATGTCAAGTTCAGTGGATCAAAGAAAATTAACAGAAGAGAGGCTCCAACTGATACTAAAAACTGAGAAATTTAAACAATAGGACTTTGTTTTTTGTACTTAGAATTTATTTTTTATCTTAAAGGGATGGGAAGTGGTAAAACAAGGTTTGTGGCAAAAGCATTCAAATTAGGGAATAATAACTCAAGATACCTGAAATTGAATCTTGTTCCACCATTTATTTCGAAGCTCTTGGAAAACTGGCTAAATTCTCTGTGCCTCAGTTTCCTCATCTGTAATATGGAAATAATAATAGCTTCCAGTAGATATAACTACTTTGAGGATTAAATGAGTTAATACATCTTGGGTGCTTAGAACAGTACCACTGAGAATAAATATGAAAAATAGTTGACTACTGGGGCACCTGGGTGGCTCAGTCAGTTGAGTGTCCGACTTCGGCTCAGGTCATGATCTCGCGGTCTGTGGGTTCGAGCCCCTCATCAGGCTATGTGCTGACAGCTCAGAACCTGGAACCTGCTTTGGATTCTATGTCTCCATCTCTCTCTGCCCCTCCCCAGCTCGTGCTCTGTCTCACTTGGTCTCTCAAAAATAAATAAATATAAAATTTTAAAAAAAATAGTTAACTTTGCAATAAAAAATACAGACAATAGCCTGCATATAACTTGCTATGTTATTATTAAGAAGGGTAGTTTTGATGTTTATAGAGTGAGGCAGAGGAATTCAAAAGATACTAGGGAATATTCTCCTTAAATCTCATATTGGATGGCAAGATTCCAAAAAAGCGTGACAAGAGCAATTCATGTTGCTGGGCAGCACATCTGCTGATGCCATTGCATCTGCTGAAGTATAGAAAATTGAAGAAGGTGCAGGTTTGGACAAGTAATGTAAAAGTCACCTGTTAAAGTTTAGAAACACTGAATTTGGTTTACCACTGGCACGCCCTTTAAAAAGATGAACTGGAAACACCACAAATACCCCCGAAGTAGTACATAGATTTCTCTATGAAAATTAAGGGTTAAATTAGCAAAATGGTCATATGAAGTCTTAGCTCATGATTATTATTAAAGACATTGCTTTGTCTGGGAAACGGGAACAACTCTATCTGCCAATAAATGATACAGAACACAGGAAAAAAGACGTTACTCCTATAATGAAAAAGAAACATCTCCAGAATAATTGTCCAAGCACAGTCAGAGGAGAATATGCAGTATCTGCAAGCACACCAAACTACAATAAAGAAACAAGAAAATAACTTGTTCACTTGGGCATAAACTTTTGTTTACTTTGTGCACCTTGCCATACAAGCATGCCGTTTTTGTTTTTGTTTTTGTTTTAATTTATGGATTATTTTCCCTGGTAGATTAAAAGAACAGGTTAGTTCCATGAGACTAGTATGATACTATACTACATTCATCAAGAAATCTTAAGCTCAGGCTGTTTATTACCTGAATCACCATGGGATAGCATCTTGAATTTGATGATAAACTGAATGTCATCAAAATTAAAAGAACACTGAAAAAAATCTTCAGATAATGCAGTGTGGAGTGTGTAACCACTTAAAGCACCACCAGTAAAGGAGAGTCTTTTTATATCTGTTCACAGAAGCCAAACGTGGGTTGATGATAGTTGCTCTGTCATTCCTGGAAATCTGTAGTCTCTGGTATCAGAGACTCTCCATTAACATTTAACAGAAATTATTTTTTGGAGTTATTTGAGAACAGAGGCAAGAAAATCAGAGTCCGAATTTTTTTTTCCATTTGATAAACTAATTCAGTGTGTGTGTAAATGGCATTCAAATCTTCACTACAACTTTTTTTTACCTTTTTATTGAAGTGCAATTGACATACAATGTCATATTAGTTTCAGCTGTGTGACAGTAATTACACAATGCTCGCCACAAGCGTAGCCATCTCTTATCATACAATGCTAACACAATACCTTTGACTATGCTCCCTATGATGTACCTTTTATGTCCATGATTTTATTAATTCCATAGAAGGAAACCTGTATCTCCTACTCTGGTCCAACCATTTTGCCCATTTCCCCATTGTCATTCCCTCTGGAGACCATCAGTTTGTTCTCAATTCTTTGTATTTAGGAATCTGTTTATGCTTTTTTGGGTTTTTGTTTGTTTGTTTTTTGTTTTGTTTTGTTTTTAATTTTCCACATATAAGTGCAATCATATTGTACTTGTCTTTCTTTGTCTGACTTATTTTACTTAGCATAATACCTTCTAGGTCCATTCATGTTGTCACAAATGGCAGGATCTCATTCTTTTTTTATGGCTGAGTAATAGAATCCATATATATATATGGATATCCCACTTCTTTATCCTTAATATGTTGATGGACACTTGAGTTGCTTCCATGTCTTAGATATTATAAATAATGCTGCAATAAGCATAAAAGTGCATATGTCTTTTTGAATTAGTGTTTTCATGTTCTTTAGGTAATAACCATGAGTAGAATTATTGGGTCATTAATTTTTGAGAAATCTCCATAAAATTTTCCAGAGTGGCTATACCAATTAACATCCCCACTGACAGTGCACACATGTTCTTTTTTCTCCACATCTTTGCCGATACTTGTTATTTGCTGTATTTTGATTCTAGCCATTCTGACATGTGTAGGGTGATATTTCACCGTAATTTTTTATTTGTATTTCCCTGATGATGAGGGATGTTAAGTGTCCCTTCATATGTCTATTAACCATCTATATTTATTATTTGGAAAATGTCTATTCAGATCCTCTGACCATTTTTAATTGGAATATTTGGAGGGGTTTTGTTTTTGTTTTTGTTTTTGGTGTTGAGTTGTATAAGTTCTTTATATATTGTTGGTTTTAATCCCTTATCAAACCCATCTTTGCAAATATCTTCTCTCATTCAGCAGGTTGCATTCCCATTCTTGATGGTTTCCTTCATTGTGCAAATGCTATTTTTTTTAGGGCTGTACTAGCAGTTTATTTTTGCTTTTGTTGCCCTTGCTTGAGAAGATATCTCTTAAAAATGTTGCTAATGTCAATGTCAAAGAAATTAATGCCAGGAGTTTTATGGTGTCATGTCTTACATTTATGTATTTCATGTATTTCAAGTTTATCTATTTATATACATGGTGTAAGAAAATGTTTCAATTTCACTGTTTTGCATGAAACTGTCCATTTTTTTCAGCACTATTTATTGGGGAGGCTGTCTTTCCCCCATTATATATTTTGCCTCCTTTGTTGAAGACTAATTAACCCATACAAGTGTGGGATTATATCTGGGCTCTCTATTCTGTTAACCTATGTTTATTTTTGTGTTAAGTGTCATATTCATTTGATCATTATAGCTTTGGAGTATATCTTGTTATCCCAATGTGATACCTCCTGCTTTAGTTTTCTTACTCAAGTTTGCTTTTGCTATTCATGGTCTTTTTGATTCCATACAAATTTTAGGATTATTTTTTTCTAGTTCTGTGAAAAATCCTGTTGTTATTTTGATAGGGCTTTCATTGAACCTGTAGATTACTTTGGGTAGTATGAATATTTTAGTA
The DNA here is from genome assembly GCF_008692635.1 of Crocuta crocuta. Taxonomy (NCBI): domain Eukaryota; kingdom Metazoa; phylum Chordata; class Mammalia; order Carnivora; family Hyaenidae; genus Crocuta; species Crocuta crocuta. The sequence goes on along the minus strand of NW_027532825.1, from coordinate 429,864 downwards.
ATTTTAATTCTTCCAATCCACAAGCATGGAATATCTTTCCATTTGTTTGTGTCATCTTCAGTTTATTTCATCAATGTTTTAAATGTTTATTTATTTCTGAAAGAGAGAGAGAGAGAGCACATGAGGGAGGGGCAGTGAGAGACGGAGACAGAGGATCTGAAGCAGGCTTGCTCCACACTGACAGTAGAGAGCCCAATGCAGGGCTCAAACTTATGAACCATAAATCATGAGCTGAGCCAAAGTTGGACGCTCAACCTACTGAGCCACCTAGTGCCCCTCATCAATGTTTTATAGATTTTAGAGTATAGGTCTTTCACCTCCTTGATTAAATTGGTTCCTAGATATTTTGTTATTTTTGGTGTAATTGCAAATGAAAGTGTTTTCTTAAATTCCCTTTCTGCTACTTTATTATTGGTGTACAGAAACGCAACTGATTTCAATGTATTAATCACACATCCTATAATATTACTGAATTCATTCATTACTTCTAATAGTTTACTGGTGGAGTCTTTAGGGTTTTCTACATATAGTATTATGTCATCTACAAATAGTGATAGTTTAACTTCTCCCTTTCCAATATGAATGATTTTATTTTTGTTTTCTGTCTGATTACTGTGTTTGGGACTTCTATTACTATGTTGAGGAAAAGTGGCAAGAGTGGATAACCTTGTCATATTCCTGATCCTATAGGGAAAAACTCTCAGTTCTTCACCATTAAGTATGATATTAGCTGTAGGTTTTCATAGATGACATATAATATTCAAATATTCATAGATATTTGAGGCATATTCTGTCTAAGTCCTCATTGCTGAGTTTTTATTATGAATGGCTGTTGAATTTTTTCAAATGCTTTTTTTGGATCTATTGTATAATCATATGATGTTTATTTATGGTTTTATTAATGTGATGTATCAGATTGATTGGTTTGTGAATATTAAACCATCCTTGCATCTTCTGAATAAATCCCACTTGATCATGATGAATGGTCCTTGTAATGTTTTATGAAATGTGGCTTGCTAATATTTTGTGAAGGATTTTGACATGTATGTTGATTAGAGATGTTGGTCTATAGTTCCTTTCTTTGTGGTGTCTTTGGTATCAGAATAATGTTTTCATAGAATGCATTATGAAGTTTTTCTTCTTCTTCTATATTTTGGAATAGTTTTAGGGAAATGGGTACTAATTGTCCTTTATACATTTGGCCTTGGACTTTTTTTGTTAGTATGGACATTGAAGCAAGACACCCCACCAGCAAAAAGATTATAACTCACAGAAAGTTCATATGTGATTAGCAGTTAGCATTACTTTTTACTAAGGTATGTACATTAGTTTTTAGACATTCACTATCACATACTTAATAGATTACAGTGTACATGTAACTGTTATATGCATTGGGAAACCAAGAAAAAATTGACTTCTTCTATTGCAATATTCACTTTCTTTCAGTGATCTGGAACTGAATCCACACTATCTCTGAAGTATGCCTGTACTGCTTTAGTTTGTACTAAAGCTCTATCAATTCCAGCAATCATATTTTAATTTGTAAATTAATCTGTGATTAACCAAATTTGATCTGTAAATAAGAAACTGACTTGTAAATGCATACTTATCTAAGAGATTGACAAAGTAAATATTGGCTTCTAAATTCATTTTTCTATTAAATCTGATACACCTCTTAATAGCTAAAATAATGAACCCATGTCAAGTATTGTTCTCCTAACTTTGTTCTTATAATTTGTATTCTTAATTTCAAACCTGTGAAGAATCTTCGAATAGCTTAGCTCACTCATTCATGTGAACATAAATGAAAATGAAGCTTTTTGTTTCATGACAAAAGTTGCAATTTATTAAATGCATTTTCAAGTACATTAAATCTGATTAGACTTTTAAAAGCATTTCTCATGTAATTAAGTTGACAGCAGCTTATCCTGAGATGAATCAATTAGGACTTTCAACGACATATACAAGGCACTTCATCTACTCCTATATATGGAATATGGTCTGTCTCCCTTCACTCGTTCCTGACTGAATGACTAGCAGAATAGCTTGCTGTAATTATTTCTCTATTTGAAAGAATGCCCCTTAATTAGGGACTTGGTGTACAATAAATCTATGTTTCTGGCAGAGTTTGATTCAGGAGGCAGTGTGATAAAAAATTTAGATCTCCATTTACTTTTGGGAAGTTATTTTTCATGTAGATGAGAAATGGTTAGACATGACAATCGTGTTCTTCCTTTAAGCCACAGTAGCATGCTAAAATCTGTAGATAAAACTCAAGTGCCTGTCAAGCATGCTCATAATTACATTTTACTCTATTTCTGAGCTTGTTATATCATATTCTTATAGCCACTTATTAATACTTTTGTTTCATAATGCCACAAAAAAATATGTTCTCATAATTTTAGGTTGGATAACCAGACTTTAGAACTCTCTTTTAATTCTGCAACAACAAGAATTAGCCATCATGTATAAAAAATATAATTGAATTAAGTGATAGCTAAATCAATTCTGTATCTTATCATAAAATTTCACGGAAGGTGTCCTTCTGGCATTCCTTCCCTTTTAAGGGCAGTAGTTAATGGAGCTTTGGAGCAAGTCCCTGTGGCATTAGCCTTGGCCACACTGGGCCATTTGGTCTTGGAATAATGCTTCTTTCTCCCCCCTGATTAGTGCCTATTATGGTTTTCTGAACAAGAGCAACTTTGTTCACACTACTCAAAATTTTACCATTGTGCAAAGCACCACTTCTAACTTCCATGTCCCAGCCTTCTCATAAAGATCAGCATAAGGAGTGGTATCCCATTGGGTGTCTTTCATGCCTGTCCTTCCTGTCAGCTGCAGGGAAGACTTGAACTTTACCTCCACTCCCTTTACCAGAATGCAGATTAAGGATAATCTCATCCTCTCCTAGTTTATTCTCAGTGTTTACTAAGAACACTGCAAAGATCACTCACACTCATGAGTTTCAGGGCATTAAGAAGAAAAAGCATAAAATTTGCTGCAAGTTTCCCCCATTTTTTAAAAATATTTTTATTTATTTCTAGGAGAGAGAGAGAGAGAGACAGCATGAACAGGGGAGGGTCAGAGAGAGAGGGAGACACAGACTCCGAAATAGGCTCCAGGCTCTGAGCTGGCAGTCAGCACAGAGCCCGATGCGGGGATCAAACCCACGAACCGTGAGATCATGACCTAAGCGAAAGTCGGACACTTAACCGACTAAGCCACCCAGGAGCCCCAAGTTTTCCCCATTTTAAGTATTATTATTTTACATACAATTTGAGGTTATTCTTTTGGAAAGTCATTTAATCCAAAATGAAAAGAGAAAATAAAAACATAAAATAGGTATTTAAAATCAGTTATTAAAGAAAGCAACTCACATTTAGAGACTAATACATTGACTGGATATTTGATTATGTAATGTAACGTTTAGAAAAAGAGCATCTTTCATATACACATATACAATAAGTCCATAGAAATGAAAATATGTATGTGTAGCATTTGATACAAAATAATCCAGAGTATAGAGAAAAGAGAGAGATTTTGAAAAAAATGAAAATGAGACATTATGTGGTTAAAATTTTATAAATGTAAGTACTTTAAAAAGAAAAAAGTGTGCTTAAATATAACCAGGCAAAGAGGGCATCCAAAAAAGAATGATAATCCTCTAGCCAGACTTATCAAAAAGAGAAAAGACTCAAATACATAATATCACAAATGAGAGAGGAGAAATAACAGCCAACACCACAGAAATGCAAACAATTATAAGAAAATATTATGAAAAACTATATGTCCAAAAATTGGACAACCTTGATGAAATGGATAAATTCCTAGAAACATATGAACTGCCTAAACTGAAAGGGGAAGAAATAGAAAACTTAAACAGATGTTTAACCTGGAAATAAATTGGATTAGTAATTTAAAAGCTCCCAACAAACAAAAGTCAAGGACGTGATGTTTTAGAGGTGAATTCTACCAGATTTAAAGAGTTAATATCTACACTTCTCAAAGTCTTCTAAAAAATAGAAAAAGAAAGAAAACCTCCAAATTCATTTTATTAGGCCAGAATTACCCTGATCTCAAAACTGGTGAAGACACAACTAAAAAGAGAACTGTAGGCTAATATTCCTGGTGAACAAAGATGCAAATTCCTCAATAAAATACTGCAAACAATACATTTAAAACATCATTCACCACAATCAAGTGGGATTAATTCATGGCTTGCAAAAATGGTTCAATATTTGCAAATCGATCTATGTGATAAATCACATTAATAAAAGAAAAGATAAGAACCATATGATCATTTCAATAAATGCAGAGAAAGCATTTGACAAAATACAACATCTGTTCATGATAAAAATGCAACAAAATAGGTTTAGTGGGAACATACTTCAACATACCAACCATCTATAAAAAACCCACAGCTAATATTATCCTCATTGAGGAAAACTGAGAGCTCAAGACAGTAATGTCCACTCTCACTATTTCTATGTAACATAGTTCTTGAAGTCTAAGCCACAGGAATCAGACAACAAAAGAGATCAAAGGCATTGAAAAGACCAAGGGAGAAGTAAAACTTACACTATTTACAGAAGTCATGAGACTCTATATAGAAAACTTGCAAGACTCCACCAAAAAACCACTAGCGTTCATTTACAAATTCAGTAAATTTGCAGGGCACAATATCAATGGGCATATATCTGTTGCATTTCTATGCACTAATAATGAAGAAGCAAAAAGAGAATCAAGACCTGTAGTCTGAAAACCATAAAACACTGATGCTAGAAATTGGAGATGACACAAAGAAATGGAAAGCCCTTCCATGCTCATGGATTAGAAGAACAAATATTGTTAAAATGTTTATACCACCCAAAGCAATCTGCACATTTCATGTAATCCCTTTCAAAATAACAAGAGCATTTTTCACAGAACTAAGACAAACAATCCTAAAACTGGTATGGAACCAGAAAAGACCCTGAATTGCCAAAGCAACCTTGGGAAGGGGGGGGGGGGGGATAGAGTGGGAGTGGAGGGGGAAGCACAGCTGGAGACATCACAAACTAGTGATCAAGACAATATGATACTGGCACAAAAATAGACAAATATATGGAACAGAATAGAAAACCCAGAAATAAACTCAAAATTAAATGGCCAATTAATCTTTGAAAAAGCAGGAAAGATTATGAAATGGTAAAGAGACAGCTTCTTCAACAAATGGTATAGGGACAACTGGACAGCAACATGCAAAAGAATGAAACTGTACCACTTTCTAACATCATACACAAAATAAATTCAAAATGCATTAAAGACTTAACTGTGACATGGGAAACCATAAAAGTTCTGGAAGAGAACACAGGCAGTAACTTCTCTGACATTGGCCAAAGCAATTTCTTACTAAGAGTATCTACTGAGGCAAGGGAAACTAAAGCAAAAATAAACTATTGGAACTTTATCAAAATAACAAGCTTCTGCACAGAAAGCAAAGAACCAATAGAACTCAAAGGCAACTTAGGAAATGGGAGAACACATTTGCAAATGAATTATCTGATAAAGGGTTACTATCTAAAATATTTTAAGAGCTTATAAAACAACACTAGAAAAACAAATAATGTAATTTAAAAATGGGCAAAGGACATGAATAAACATTTTTCCAAAAACACATGCAGATGGTCCAAAGACACATGAAAATAGGTTCAACATCACTGATCATTAGGGAAATATAAATAAAAACTCAATGAGATATCATCTCACACCTGTCAGAATGACTAAAATCAAGAGTACCATAACACAAGAAACAACAAGTGTTGGTGAGGATGCAAAGAAAATGGAACGCTCTCACATTGTCGGTGGAAATGCAAACTGAAGCAGCCACTCTGGGAAACAGTATGGAGTTTCCTGAGAAAGTTAAAAATAGATATACCCTAGAAATAAATCTAAAAATAGATCATCCAGCAATTACACTACTAGATTATTACCTGAAGAGTACAAAAATACTATTCAAATAGATACATCCACCCAATGTGTATAACAGCATTATCTACAATAACCAAATTATGAGAAGAGCCCAAGTGTTCATCAACTGGTGAATGAATAAAGAAGATATGGTATATATATATACAATGGACTATTGCTTCTCAGCCATAAAAAACAATCTTGTATTTGCAGTGACATGGAAGGAGCCAGAGAATATTATGTTAAGTGAAATAAGACCATCAGAGAAAGACAAATGTCATATGACTCCACTAGTATGTGGAATTTAAAAAAAACAAACAAGCAAAGGGGAAAATAAAAAGACAGATAAACCAAGAAACAGACTCTTAGAGAATAAACAGATGGTTACCAGAGGGGAGGTTGGTGGGTGAATGGACTAGATGGGTGATGGACATTTAGGAGGGCACTTGTTGTAATGAGCATTGCATGTTATATGTAAGTGATGAATCACTAAATTCTACACCTGCAACTAATATTATTCTGTATGTTAACTAACTGGAATTTAAGTGAAAACAAGAAACAGACATACCTGCTTTTAGAAATGTAAATTTTCTTTAATATACAGTTCTAATTTTATTTTTTTTAATTTCTTCAAATGTTTCATTTTTTGAAAACTGTTTTGAGAAAAAACAACTTTCCAGTTCCACCAAGAAAAACATACTTGCTGTCAATAAATACATTAAAAAATATTTATAATTTTAGTCATTTCAGCATTATCTTTTACTTTCAGAAACTTCTAATGTGGAAGATGAAATATAAAGGAAAATACAATCAAGTCACTTTAGAGTTCTTTTTTAAATGTTTATTTACTTATTTTTAGAGATAGAGTGCAAGCACAGGAGAGGTAGAGAAAGGAGAGAATCCCAAGCAGGCTCCACACTGAGTGTGAAGTATGATGTGGGGCTTTAACACACAACCACAAGATCATAGCCTGAGCCAATATCATGAGTTGGATGCTTGACCATCTGAGCCACCCAGGACTCCCCATCTTTGAGTTCTTAAGAGGACATATAAGAGATTGTTCACTTCAGTTTTCTTTTTACTTTCAAATAATTGAAGACAAACCAAGAACATGTAAAATACAAATATAGATAAGAAAAAGAGTTTAATATTNCAGATATATCCACATATATACATACACACACACATATATATTTACTATAAGGAATGGCTCACATGCTTATGAAGGCTAAGAGGTCCCCAGGTCTACAGTTGTGAAACTGGGGACCTGAAGGGACCTGAGGTTGTGTTCCAGTCTGATTTCTAAAGTTTGAGAACCAGAAGAGCTAATGATATAAGTTATAGTCTGAATTTGAAAGCATGAGAACAGAAGACCAAAGTCTCAAGTCAATAGTCAGGCAGGCAAAATTCCCCTTGGCTCAGTTTTGTTTGCTTGTTTCTTTTAATCATGTCTTCAGTTGATTGGATGAAGCCCACCTACATTAGAGAGGGCAAAACACTTTAATCCATTTACTGATTAAAATTCCAATGCCATCCAGAAACATGCTTATAGATGGATTCAGAATAATATTTAGCCAAATGTCTGGACAGCCCACGGCCCAGTCAAGTTGATACATAAAATTAAGCATTATATCTAGTATATTTGAAAATTCACATGTCGTAGAATACAGGAAGTCTACTAATATGCTTATAACCTAGAGAAACTCTTGTACATGCAAATCAAACAATTCAAACACCTATCAACACAACAGATATCTGCACTGAGATATTGTCATATAATAGAATATTATAGGCAGCAGTAAAGGATAAGTGAATTACCTCAATAATGAGGTTGAATACATTTCTGGTAAATACAGAGAGAGAAAAAAAGTCACAAAATATGTATACAGTATGTTTCCAATTAAAAGAAAAATGACTGGCAAAATGACACACACAAAATGAGAGACAGAATTAAAATAAGAAAGTGTTTATTAACAAAGTAAGTTCCAGAATGACATGCCTCTCTGAGAAATGGAAGGTGATATAATCAGAGAGGCACAGAGCAATTCATGGACTGTGATAAGATGTTTCTTAACCTAAATGTTAGGAACAGGATGTTCTTTTTATTGGTTTTTAAAATATGCATCTGTGTTTTCTAAGCCTTCATGAGACTGTACCATGTTATAAGTTACTTTTACAAAATAGCATTTGGAAAACAGTGTTAGATTATTTGGAGCACTTTTTTTTTTTTTTTTTAAGAATCAAAAACTGAAAAGTTCCGTGTAACATTGATCTGTTTAACTTTAAGGAATTTTGTACCTAGCTGTCACTGTATTCAAGTTATCTACTAGCCAGAAAGAAATTTAGTTTCAATGGAAAACATATGTTATTCAAATCCACCAGCCGAACCCTCCGGTAACTCTTTCTGATGGTGGCCATCTGGTCTGATGGAGGAAAAGAAGGAGAACAGGATCTTCCTACCATTCCTGCAGTTCAAACACCCACTGTTGAAACCACATTATTTTCCCCATCCTAATTACTGTAACACACTGTTCTGTTTCCATATCTATAATGTTAAAATATGAAATCTCATCCAGAAGTGTGAATAGTGTTTGTGCATCTACCCATAGTTCTAAAACAACCCTCGGACTAGAAGATATTTAAATGCACTTTGTTGGGGGGAGAGGGGCGGGGGGGAGAAGGAGGGGTCCTGTTATTTCACTGGTATTCTCAATTCCACTTCAAAATATGTGCTTATGCCTTTTCACAACGTTAGTAGGTTATTTTAAGCACTATTTAGACTATCACACACATATACACATTTTTTAAAATTTGAGTTGGCGATGGGGGTATTGACGGAAATGAAAGCACATGCTTAGAAATATAGATTTTTTTCTGTTTCTTTTCTCTTTTGTTAAGTTTATTTATTTATTTTAAGAGAGAGAGGGTGAGAGAATTGAGCAGGAGCAAAAACAGAGGGAGAGAGAGAAAATCCCAAGCAGGCTCCACACTGTCAATCGCAGAGCCTCACGTGGGACCTGAACTCATAAACTTCAAGATCATATCCTGAGATGAAACCAATAGTTGAATGCTTAACTGACTGAGCCACCCAGCCACCCCAATTTTTTTTTTTCTTTTTAATCAGAGGTGATTTCTAGAACACATAGAAGTGCATTTTATTATGTAGGTATAGTTAAATTTTATATTTTATACTTTATTATATACTTATGGAAAACTCTCAGTATATTTTGTAATAGTAGTTACATATTGGTAAACATTTCTGAAGTCATAGTATATATTTTCAAACTTCTAAGTATATATAATGTAAACGTCTATTGTAACCTTATCAGCTAAACTTTTGAGATGATGAGAAAGAAAGACTTATTGTAGGCAATTTAAATGATATCCATCTATTCCTTGGTACTCCTTCCAGTGAGAGCTGGTGTGTGTGGTTACTTAAACAGTAGACTATGGGAAATGAGGGACTGCCATTTTGTGCTCCTGGCCCTGAAAGACTAGGCAAGTTCAACCACCTCTCTTTCAGTATACTTCCTTGGATCCCAACCCCCATACTCCAAGCAGCCATGGAAATAGCCATGGAGATATATAAAATCTCTCCATCCTAAGGCCTGGGCTGAGCTCTGCTGTGTGACAGTCAAAATCAACCATGTGTCAGCTAGCTACATGTATCAGCCTTGAAAATGGAAGCTTCACTTTCCACTTGACTGCCTTAGAAAATGCTGTATGCAGCAGAGATGACCTATCCTTCCTGAACTCTACCAGGACTACAGGTTAGGTAGTAAAATAAATGATGTTTGCCATTTTAGGCCACTAAATTTGAGGCGTGGATTTTACTCAGTAACTGAAACAGCTTTTGACACTTTTAATGACCTGATGTGGGGCTTGAACTCACTAACTGTGAGATCATGACCTGAGCCAAAGGCAGACACTTAACTGACTGAGCAACCCAGGCACCCAGTGGTTATTTTTAAAATTGAAAGTCTGCTACAACTTGTATTCACTCATTTAATTATCATAATAGGCATATTTTTAAAAGACTGTTATTCACATTTTACAGATTTTGGAACCATCATAGTACCAAAAGGAGAAAACTAGGAAATCACAGTGCTGAGATGTGGACCAAGGAAGTGTTCACTCAAAGCTCACTTTTTTAGTTCTGATACATCGTTCTCTTTTGTTAATCTTCTAAGAGCTGTTGACACACGGTTCATAAAAATCAAGAGCTATGAGTTGTAAGAAGTCATTAGAAAACCTTCAAAGAGATGCTATTCTTGAAGTTTCAGAGTACTGTGTAGGCGAAAAGTGAAAGAAAATTGTTCCAGGAGGAGGGAGAAGTAGAAAGTAAGAACTTTAGAACAAACAAGAAAGAATGGAGTTAAACACAACATGGAGCATGGGAAGAGATTAGGATCTTACTTCCTCATAGAGAAAATGCAGGGCAGTAAGTAGAAACTTCTTCAGTAATGAAAAGGTACAACTAGTTACTGAACACAGGTATTCTAAGCATGTTAGATATGCTAAATATGAACTCTGATGCCAGCCCTTTGAAGTATACTATTATTATATTATCATGTAATATCATACATTAATACTATGATTGTCCCATCATATAAACAAGTAAATGTGACACAGAAAGATTAAATGAATAGTCTAATGCCACAAAGCAGAGAAGTGATAAAGTCTGGATTCCAACTCAAGCAGTCTGCCCTGACAGTTCTTGTTCTTTTTTTTTTCTTTTAATTTTTTAGTGTATACTTATTTCTGAGAGAGAGAGAGAGACAGAGCATGAGTGGGGGAGGGGCAGAGAGAGAGGGAGACATGGAATCTGAAGCTGGCTCCAGGCTATGAGCTGTCAGCACAGAGTCCAATGCAAGGCTCAAACCCAAAAACTATGAGATCATGACTAGAGCAAAGTCTGACACTTAACTGCCTGAGTCACCCACTTGCCCTTCAGAGTTCTTTTTCTTAACCACTACCCTGTGTTATATAAAGAAGCACACTGAAAATAAAACAAATACCAAAAAAAAAAAATAAAATAAAAAAATCTACTGGAAAAAATAGTAAATAAAATGAACATTGAATATAACATTCAATAAAAACCTATACCTGCACCCACTCTTTCTTCTCCATTTCCAATTCAACAGTTTATCCCTGAGGCCTGGATTTACCCTTTCACATACAGTGTTAGCCCTCCTGAGACCTGTCATTTCAAAAGTGACCTTTTCCCCATGTAGACCTTCTTAGGACATTTCCATGTAAAGCAAAGAAGAGACTAGATAAACCAAACCAAACAATAAGAAAAAGAAAAAAAAAACATATGCAACAATAAGCAAAATCAAAATAAAATGCCCTCCTTTGGCAATAAGAGCCCTAGGTATAGTTATTTCTTATTGTTTTACAGTTATCCCCATCATTCCTTTCACAAGCAGGTTTTGCGAATGAGTACTTTACACTTGTGGTTTTCATTGGTAATTCTACTATAGTTAATTTTGCCTATGAGTTGTGCTAAGAATAACTGCTCAAAAATCATGACTTTATTGTAGTTAAATCCTTTGAGCACCTTTAGTTCTTATTTACATATCATAGATTAATGTTAATTCTTTATTCCCATTTTCTAGAAATTATCTTGTCCTTTGAATTATGTGACACATTCTGTATTCCTTCCTTCCACCTGTCTACATAGGCTTCTCTTCTCTATCTTCACCCATGTTGCCCTTCGTGGCTCTCTTCATGATGCTTTTGGTACTTCTCATCATGCTGCATACTTGATCTGAGTCATCTTATCCTCTCTCCATCTCTTGGTTTATAGCATATGTGAAATAAGCACCTTCAATAAGCACAAAAATGATGAAGTGAACATTGTTATCTTTACATGCGATTTTATACATGAAGAAACCAAAGCTTGGAGATGTAAGGCATGTAAGTCAAATCATGTTACCAGTAAGAGCTAGTGCAAAAGTTTGGGTTCTTCATCAGCAGAACTCATAACACTGTGCTGGAAGGCAGCAATTTAAAAATATGTGTTGCTAATCCTCATAATAATAATTTTAACAAGTAATTTCAAAAACATCCAACTTTAAATTTGGTATCATTATTTCAAATTTAAAAATTAAAAAAATTGTGGTCTGGAGGATGTGAAGAATTTGCACTGGGACACATACCCAGAAAGAGTCCCTGAGTATTCCTGATTCCAAATATTCCCTCCCTCCATAAATAATCTGTCTCTTCTCTGGGCTACAGTTCATGCATTCAGTTTAAATTCAAAATGGCTAAAAAGGGGATTCATTGTCCTGATTCTCATTTTTCAAAATGTCATGGTATTTTTAATAACTCACCTCTTTTCTACTGATTTTTCAAAAAGTATTTACTTTTTAAAATTTATTTTTTAAAGAGAGAGAGAGAGAGAACACAAGCAAGGGAGGGGCAGAGAGAGAGAAGGAAACACAGAATCCAAAGTAGGCTCCAGGCACTGAGCTGTCAGCACAGAGTCTGATGTGGGGCTTGAACTCATGAACCATGAGATCATGATTTGAGCTAAAGTTGGACGCTTAATTGAGCCACTCAAGGAGGCTTTTTCTACCAATTTTTAAAATGTTAGATGGCTGAGTTTATTTTCATTATTTATATTCTTTATATTTATCTCTTTGGGGATAACACATAACCTTATTTAGAACAGCAATACAGAAAGAATCAAAGGCAAGAACTCCGCTCCAGATCATGGACAAGATTAGATCTTGGCACCATCAACACAAATGGCGGCTGATGACAGAGAAGCAATTTGAGGACATAAGATTTCAGAATGGAAAAATCCCTAAGCAAACTATCAATGACAAGACTAATCATGCCCTGAAAGTTGTGGCATCATTTCAGATACCCTATGATTCAGCAAAATACTTTGATGGACCAGTTTCATTCATTCATTCATTCATTCAGTTATTCATTCAGTCATTCATCCATTTAGAATTATACCATAGAGCTAATCAAAAGGCTAATAGAGACTAATTTCTAGAGATCNAGTTGGTTGCACTCTTAAACCCAGGCCAGTTCCAATCTCCAAATCCCCGTCCGCTCGCCCCGCTGAAATTGCCTTACACACAGCAGCTTCCCAGGCAACCCCCTCGGGGCAATTCCAGGCCCCCTGCCGAGTTCTGGGGGCGGAGTCAGAATCGCTGCTTCCTTCTCTGGGTCAGGCTGGTGCGCATGGGAGGGGGCTTGCCCACAGGGTGTTCTGAGCCCGAGCCCAGTTAGAAGGCTCTCTCAGTGGATTCTGCGTCTTTTTTCTCCCAATCTCTCAGGTTTTGTAAGGTTTCCAATGGCTTCAGATCTTTTCTGTGTGATGTATGGGCGCGAGTGCAAATACGGAGCTCCTTACTTCTCCGCCATCTTGCCCTCTCTCTCAACTCTAGAGATCAAATTTCTAATAGCTGGATCTCAACAGTAACTTGTAATCTAGGAATGGGAAGTTAAATAATAATGAAAATTCCGAGTATATTTCTTTTGATGTGCCCTGTGCAATTATACTGCAGAAACTGGAAAATGTAGACTGTAACTCTGCAGTAAAAGGTCTTTGGAGAACTACCTATGGTAAAATAGTTTTTCCTACACATGTTGTCTGAAGTTCTAAGAAGTAGTAGTAATGCTACTCCAGACATAATTTGTACATCTGAAAAATAATTAGAACCCAACCAGAATGTGTACAGTTTCATGATGAAAACTTTTAGAAAATCCCAAAATAATATGCGCATATAGTTTACGATCTTGCAGACCAGGAATTCTCTATAACTTTTGTCAAAACCAACAGTCTATCGTTCTATGTGCTCTTTAACCATTCTCATAATCTAACTGACAATAGATATAATTCCCCAATGGTCATGAAGTATGTGTTACATGGAATAAAAATGGGCTTTGGTCATTAAAACTGTATTTCATCAATAAATGATGCATAAAAGTGACAAATAATTTTCCACTTTTCTTCACATATTCCTTCATGTAGAAATGAAATAAATGGATTAATGCCTGTCAAGATATTGTATGAAATATACTTTTAAAAATAAAAGGTTATTTATTTATTTTGAGACAGAGCGAGTGAGCAAGAGAGAGATCATGAGAGGGGCAGAGGAAGAGGAGGAGAGAAAATCCCAAGCAAGCTTTGCGCTGTCAACACAGAGCCTGATGTGTGGCTTGAACTCACAAATTCTGAGATCATGACCTGAACCAAAACCATGAGTCAGACACTTAGGCAACTGAGCAACCCAGGAACCTTAAATATACTTCTTTACAAAGATATTTTGTTTTATATTTGGTGGGTTTGACAAGTCCTGGAATGTCAAAGAATGAATCACTAAGTTGAAAATATCTTTCAGAATTCATAAAAAACAGCATCATGCCTTTTTCGGGCCTGTCAGATTTTTCAAGGGCTGAATTTACCTAGATATCTAAAATTATTTACACTGCCTAAATTCGAATAAAAAATCTGAAATGCACACCAAAAATTATCTTGTTCACTGATTTTTTTAAAATAAAGGACTGTTATCTTTATCCTGGCAAAGATTTGTAGCAGAGCCTATGAAATAGTCTTTTTCAAAGAAACAAAACAAAACAAAGAAAGAAAGAGAGGAAGGAAGGAAGAAGAAAGGAAGGAAAGAAAGAAAGAATGAAGGAAGGAAGGAAAGAGAGAGAAAGAAAGAAAGAAAGAAAGAAAGAAAGAAAGAAAGAAAGAAAGAAAGAAAGAAAGAAAGAAAGAAAGAAAGAAAGAAAGAAAGAAAGACACATATTTTGTAGCATCTCTTGTCTTTTGCTTCCTCACGGATAAAGATTTTTATTTTATAATATCTTTGAAGTAGGGATAAGATATACAAAGATACCTTACAATTATGTTTCCAGAAGCACATTTTCCAGGTACTAATGTCCTCTGGGATTCATGACCCCAGCTGTGGACTTCCACTTTCTACTAGTAGTTAGGAATACAGAGAACTACGTGAATAATGCATAGTACAGGTGCCCAGGAGACACACAGTTCTGGCTGGGGTCTTGCTACACGCTAGGTCTCAGCCACAGCGAGACAATCTATTCCCCATTTATCTGGGGGGCCAGCTCCTGCTTCCATCATAAATTAGGCAGTTACAGTCCTGTCACACAGGTGGAGCAAACAGCAGCAGACTTAAGCGTGATTTCGCATAAGAGGAATAATGAAACATCAGAGCAAACACTACAATGATACACACATATCTCTTCTACATTGTTGGACAAAGACGTCATAGGCTGTCCAGGTGCCTGCCTCTGAAAAACTAACCGCACACCTCACAAGATGTGAAATTGGAAAAGGAGATGGAAAATTGAAAGGTAGAGTGTCATATCTCTAAAATAGCGGAAGTGAAATATGCTAAGCGAGCCAGAAAAGATATCTAGGTGAAGGAAAGAAGGCCAAGGACGAAGCGAAAGTGGTGTTGTCCAGAATACTTGACGAAGCAAAGTCTCCAGGGGTTAGAGAGAACATTATCCACTAAATACATGATGGGTGATCTCTCAAAAGAAAATCCTCAGACACAGGAGGTAAAATTTAAAGGGCCAATAGGGTCAGGATAAATATGGCCGTCCACAGAATGTGGCACTGCTACTGCGAGTCAGTTTCCAGGGGAAAGGATTGGTTATATCGCACGTCTGTCTTTTGAAAGGAAGGAGATTTGATATGTTACTTAGTACTCAATTCATTTCCTGTTTTAATATTTTGAATGAAATATTTATCTTTTTATTTTGTAGATAGAAAAGCTAAAGTTCTGTGCCATGAGAATTCTCTTTTTGCACAAATGGGAAAGTGGAGTCAAAAAGAAGTTCAGAAAAGTCGGAATCGATGCCCCATCGATTTCACTTATAAAATGAGTTAGCAAGTAATCGCACCAGAGACTATCTAAGGATTTGAGAAGGCATGCATTCCTACATGAACCATTCCCTTCAAGTTTGATGAAAGAGCAAAAATAGTAGATCCTGGTATTTATTCCTTTAGGCTGATTAACATGGTAGTAAGAAGCAAGACAAGAGCCAAGGTAGCCTTGGGTCTCTCTACCTTTTTATGTACTATCTTTCCACCCGATTTCACGTTACCCGATCGTAAGGAGATATTTCCGCAGTGATTTCATTTTACAGCCCGCGCGTTCTGTTTTCTACTGACTTAGGCAATGCGGCAGTAGAGAAGAGCAAACTGCAGACATAGATGGTTGACATTATACGGGAAATATTTCAGTTGGGTTTACTGTCGATCCATAGTTGAATAACTGTCAGACTAAATGAAAATATGAATGCTTTTATTTATGGATAAATTCGAAGCAGATTTGACTGTTAAAAAAATAAAAGAATCTTAATCATGTCCTTGGCCACGTGGAGAGGCACTCTAATACTGTGTAAAAGGGAGTCCGAAGAGTCAGAAAGATTTTACCAACACGTCTATGACTAAACAATGAATACTAACCAGAGCAAAGGAAATAACCAGCAAAGAATAACTCACTAATCAATATCATATTTCATTTTATACTCTGATAGTAGCTAATGGTTTTAACTCAGCAAAGCATTAAAAATTACAAGCATTCAATGACTATTGCTTGAATCATCTTATTAATGTGCTGAATAAATCTGCTCTTTTTAAAGTTTTTATCTAAATTTCAGTTAGTTAACATACAGTGTAATATTAGTTTCAGGTGGACAATATATTTAATATCATTTTAAAGATTTCCCTGGCTAGATTTTACTCAGCATCATAGGATTAGGCTGTCAACAATTGCATTCCAAAACGGAAATTTTCACAAAGTTAGTGCAGAAGTTTCCAAACATGTCAAAATTATGAGCATAACATCAAATATCTTTTCAATTACATTCATCCACACCACAAAGTAATTCTTTAAATATTTTTTATTTAAAAACAATATTGGACTATTTTTTTAATAACACTATTTTTTTAATAACACTGGCAGTATAGAAAGTGATTTTAGGTACTATCATTAGTCTGCTCGGGCTGTCAGAACAAAACCCTACATACATTGATTAATCTAAAGATAAATATTGAGTAAGGAATCATAGCAAAGGTAGATTTTGGTATCAGTGGGTTTTACTATTTACTATTTAGGACTTAAAAATCCTAAAGATTTTGGAAATACCTCCTCAAGAGCCAAAATCACCCTGGTAAAAACTATAAAGCCAAATTTTTTTTTCAGGATTATGAAAATTAACCAAAGGCCTACAACAATCAGGCCTTCAGTATTTATTCAACAAAAAATATGTGAATATCAATAATGACAACAAGGTTAGTGGAGCTTCAACTAGCCTTCCTTCCATACCCGTGTCTCTAGCTCCCCAGTAGCCTTGAAATTAAACAGCCCACAATCATTGAGAAAACCAGGAGCCTTAACAATCAACTGCAGGGACAGTATATAATTGGAGCCATTCCTGTTGATTGTTATAGTTATTAGATCTGTCTGGCCATTCCTCCCAAGCCCCCAGTTATAAGATTTATTTGTGTGACCCGATTCAGAGTTCATTCAAGTGCAGATAAGCTTAACTCAGAGGTGTTTACAAAACATAATTATTGGTAATTTTTTAAATGTTTATTTAT
Source organism: Crocuta crocuta (assembly GCF_008692635.1). Lineage (NCBI taxonomy): Eukaryota > Metazoa > Chordata > Mammalia > Carnivora > Hyaenidae > Crocuta > Crocuta crocuta. The sequence continues at coordinate 412,313 of NW_027532825.1, read as the reverse complement.
CATTGAAAGAGAGACAGAGCATGAGCAGGGGAGGGGCAGAGAGAGAGGGAGAGAACCTCAAGCAGGCTCCCCACTGTCAGTCAGCATGGGCTCAAACCCACAAGCTGTGAGGTCATGACCTGAGCCGAAGTTGGACACTCAACCAACTAAGCTACCCAGGTGCCCTGGTAATTTTTTTAATATCATAACTGTCTGAGGCAGTAATGAAAGTTTTGTCATAAGAGAAGCCGACCAACAAACTTACAAGAATCACCTGGGAAATGAGCGATCCATAGGGGACTTTGAAACATTCCAACATATTATTGGGGAACCAGGACTTCCCGCATACGGCTGTGCATTTGCCTCGGAAAAACCTGAGAAGGACCCAGACTCTCACTTGTAGCTAAATTCCAGTATCTGCACAAGCAGAGATTTGAGTGACAATAAACAATAAGGACTTTGCAGATCGAATTGGGGAATGTTACTCAATGAACAACAAAGACAACACCTAGCACCAACAAACCCCGTAGTGTGGGAGAAGGGCTCTGATTTCCAGAGTTGTTGTATTAAATGCAAGTTTATCATACAAAAAATCACTATGTATGCAAAGAAATAAAAATGTACAGCCTCTACCTGGAGGCTTGGGTGGCGTGAACGGGAGTTAATATCAATTGTACTTGAAGAAATGAAGATGTCAGATGTCTTAGACAAATCAGTTTTTTAAAATGTGTCCAGTATGGGCACCTGAGTGGCTCAGTTGGTTAAGTGAGTGGCTCGGTTGGTTAAGTAAGAATCTGCCTGGATTTTGGCTCAGGTCATGATCTCACAGCTTGTGGGTTTGAGCCCACGCTGACTGGGGAGCCTGCTTGAGGTTCTTTCTCTCCCTCTCTCTCTGCCCCTCCCTATGTGTGTTCTCTCTTTCTCTCAAAATAAATAAACATTGATAAATAAATAAATACATCCAATAAACATGTCAAAAGACTAAAAGAAGGTATAAAACTGAGGTCTCACCAAATAAGGCATATCAATGAAGTCATAGAAATTTTCACAAAGAACCAAATAAAGATTCTGGAATTTAAATAACAATAAGAGAAGCAAATTGTATGAGAGAGGCTTAGCGGTAGATGGGAGCTGAAGGAAAAAACAACCAATCTATCTGAAAATAGGTCAAGTAATACGGTATCACCCTGTCTGAAGAGCAGAGAGAAAAATAATGGGAAAAAAATTACACAGCCTGAGAGGCATCGAGCATATGGTACCAACTTCTGCATAATGGAAGCTACAGAATGAAAGCAGAGAGACAAAGGGAAAGACAGAATATTTGAAGAAATATTGGCAAAATCTTTTCAGATTTGGTCAAAGATAGGGACCTCCACATCGGAGAAGCTCAGCAAATTCCACATGAGATGAATATAAAGATTCGTGCCCATCCACACCACAAACCAGCTATTGAAAGACAAATCGATAGAGAACCTTGAAAACAAGAGAGAATGACTCATCACATAAAACTCATCAATGAGGGGCGCCTGGGTGGCTCAGTCAGTTGAGCGTCTGACTTCAGCTCAAGTTATGTTCTCAGGGTTCATCGGTTTGGGCTCTGTGCTGACAGCTAGCTCAGAGCCTGGAGCCTGCTTCAGATTCTGTGTCTCCCTCTCTCTCTGACCCACCCCTGCTCACGCTGTCTCTCTCTCTCTCTCTCTCTCTCTCTCTCTCAGAAATTAAAAAAAATTTTTTAACTCATCAATGAAAAATAAAAGTGATCTGTAATATAATGATCAGCTGATTTCTCATCAAAAACTATGGAGGATGTATTAAAAAATAATATGAATTTAAAATTCTCTGCTCCACAAAGCTGCTCTTTAGAGATAAAGGTGGTTTGGGACACCTGGGTGGCTCAGTCAGTCCAGTGTCCAAGTTCGACTCAGGTCATAGTATTGTGATCCATGAGTTTGAGCCCTGCTTTGGGCTCTATGCTGACAGCTTAGAGCCCAGAGCCTGCTTCAGATTCTGTGTCTCCCTCTTTCTCTTTCCCTCCCTCACTTACACTTGGTCTCTCTGTCTCTCCCTCTCAAAAATAAACATAAATTTTTTTAAAAAAAGGAAATAATGATGGTTTAGATTATTTAAATTTAATGTGATTTTTAATATAATTACATTTTTAAGTTTATGTATTTATTTTGAGAGAGAGAGAGCACAAGCAAGGGAGGAACACAGAGTGAAGAGAGAGAGAATCCCAAGCAGGCTCTACACTGTTAGCGCACAACCCCAGACAGAGCGGGGACTCATGAACCATAAGATCATGACCTGACCTGAAATCGAGAGTCAGACACTTTACTGACTGAGCCACCCAGGTGCCCCATGTGTGTGTGTACACACACACACACACACACACACACACTGGAATATTAGCAGCAACCATAAAAGACCATGAGATCTTTTCATTTGTATAATATGGACAGACATAGAAAATATTATGCTAAATGAAGTCAGTCAGAGAAAGACAAATACATGATGATCTTACTTACTTGTGAAATCTAGAAAAACAAATACGCAAACACATGAACCAAACACACAGACTCTTAAATACAGAGAACAAACTGGTGGTTCCCAGGGGGGTGGTAGGTAGAGGAATGGGCAAAAATGGGTAGAGGAATGGGCAAAATAAATAAAAAATATTAAGAGATACTAACTTTCAATTATAAAATAAATGAGTCACAGAGATGAAAAGGAAGGCCTAGGGAATATAGTCCATAAAACTGTAGTAGCATTGTGTGGTAAGAGATACTTACTGTGGTGAGCATTGAGTAATGTATAAAATTGTCCAATCGTTGTATGTCTGAAACTAATGTAACCTTCTATGTCAACTATACTTCAATATTTTTAGAATGGGGGAAAGGGTATAGGTTCCCATCTGTAATGGTGAACTGGTATGCATCACCTTGGCTAGTCGTTTGGTCCAAAACTAGTATAACCATTCCTGTGAAGGTATTTTGTGGATGTAATTAGCATTTACCCACAACTGACTTTAAGTCATAGAGATTAATCTGGACAATGCAGGTGGGCCTCATGTAATCAGGCGAAGGCCTTAAGAGCAAAACGAGAGGTTCCCCAAAGAAAAAGGAATTCTTCCTCAGGAATGTAGAGATCTTACCGTTTCCAGCTCCCAGCCTGTCCTACAGACCTCAGATTGCCCGCGCTTCCACAACTATATATATAAACATATACACGAGTCAGTATATATTTATCTTTTTCCTTCCCATCCCATTGGTTCTGACTGATACACTGCACCTAAACCTCGCTCTGGAAACTCTTTTAAGTTAACTGAGACAATCATAAGACTCACCTCATTGGTTTTTCTTTTCAAGATTCCTCTCCTGGTTGCCCTAATGTCTAGTGTCACTAAACCATTGTTTCATAACTATTGTCGCATTCTGTTTGTTTTAGGTGAGAGGGTAAGCTTGTTCCTATTATTCCTTCTTGCCTGGAAGTGGAAGTTTCTAGTAGATTCCTTGATTATCACTGATTTTAAGATAGTTTCATTCATTTGGGGCCAAGTAGACACTTATATCTGACTGACCTTTTTTCTCTTTTAAGCCCTTTGGGAGGCCTCTGTTGACTCCCTGCTGAGAGCTAGCTGGCTTCTGTTCCATCGAAGGTACCCAATTCCCCTGAGCTTCAGTTTGCTCCCAAAAATTTTCTGTTTTCAATTTCCTCTTAACTTCATCCTCCACTAATTGATCCTATAATTCTTAATTCCAGTGTCACCATTTTCTCTTAGGAAGAATCTGTTTTTAAAAACTACCAACCCACATCCCAAAATGGCTTTCTTATCTGGTTCTTAGGACTTAGAGTTGGATTACAGATATATCCCTCTTCACTTACACACACCTCTCTTAGCTGGAAGTGGTACTTACCTTAGAGTACATGTCAGCGGGGAAAGAAGATGGAATGGAATGATTTGTTTTTGGAATTAACTCACAAATAACCTCAGGTAGCTCATTTTAGTCATCTGTGTCTTCATGTTCTAATTTCTTCATTACATTTAGAGACCATTATAAAGAAGTTTTTTATCTATCTATCTATCTATCTATCTATCATCTATCTACCTATCATCTATTTATCTAGCAATTCCTTATCTGTATTTATCCATGTGTCTATATTTAAATAACTACATAAAGAATTTTAGCTTTCACTTAAAAAAATAACCCATGTTGGGGTGCTTGGGTAACTCAGTTTGTTAAGCATCCAACTCTTGATCTCAGCTCAGGTCATGATCTCACAGTTGGTGGGTTCAAGCCCCACATTAGACAGGATTGGGATTCTCTTTTGGGATTAAACCCTTTGTTGGGGTTCTCTTGGAATTCTCTCTTTCTCTCTCTGCCTTCCCTGCCTCCACTTGCCCCCTATCTCTCTCTCAAAGTAAAAAAAGATAAACTTTAAAAAAGGGCTTTAAAAATAATAATAATCCATATCTACTGAGATGGGGAGTTTTAGGGAGAAATTCAAAAACATTTAGACAAAAAGACAAGAAAAAAAGAGACCCTTCTACTTAGTAGGTCAGAGAAAAATATGTTTGTGTGAACCAGCCTGACACCATTTTGGAAAAATCCACCATGATGACTACTCTGTGACCTGAAGCCTTCTTGAGCACAGCACGCTCTACACACTTTCTTTTTGTTTTATCACACCCTTAAGTACACCCTCAGGGCATAATGACTTTGATCTTCTCTGGAGATATGACTATGATTGTCAAACGTTTCCTCCTGGGTGGTCTACAGAGCTCTAAAAACAGGTCTTCTGGAGGTGGCCTTGCAGAGATGTACCTATCTTGCTATTGACCAAGACACACTAGAGTGTGTAAGTCCCCTTAATGAACTGTTTCTTATCAAGCTGGACCTGTCAGCCCTTTCCTTTGATCTTATGTCTCCTTTGGCCATTGGAGGTCATTTTGCATCCACTTCCCTTTCATGGAACAATGTTACAGTCCAATTCTGCTTAAAACCTGTTCTTGGACTTTTTATAAGGGCTTAGATTTTTAAGTAAATATGTTTTGATTAAATTAGGTAGTCCACCTGGATTATTTGAAACCTTCTCCAACCTGTTAAAGTGTTCTTCCCTGCCACGTGAGAGTTAAAAGTTCTGTCATGCCTAACAAAGCTGGGGTACTTATCAACTCAGTGGTAGCCACCAGCTTCCTAGTAACTTTTCAAGGGTAAGATATTGAGGACAGCTTTGAATAACTTGAGGAAATGAGAGCAAGTGAGGAGAGAAATGCTGGGTCAGGCCTTACATTTAAAAACATCATTCCCCGAGAAAAACATCATCATCATGAAGATGAAAGCAACCACAAGCATTTATGAAATGTCTAGAAAACTACTATGAGGTAACCCTAAGGTCAATGGAATGCATTAGAGTGTCTCTCCTTCTAGAGAGAGAAAAAAAATGTGTAGCCAGAAAAAGAAGACATGATATTAATTTTCTGCATGTAGCATCTTAAAGAGATATAGTTTATTTAAAGTATTTCCCCTGGGTCTCTCTAGGCAAGCAATATATTTTTTAGCAAATTTTAAATGGAGGCTTTTTTGTTTTTTCTTTTTTTTTAATTTCTCGTGTTTCTTTCTTAATAACTGTATGACAATGTTTAGGATATTATATGTGCTCTCTGTGTATCCCCTTGTTTACAGTATATGGGTCTTTAGTACAATGAATGAACTCATTGCACTGATGCCTTTTGGGTGGCCCTGACAGCATAATATTATGTTTGTTTTCAACATAATCATTTTCAGTATTCACTGTAAGGATACAAATGAGAGTATATATCACAATGGTGAATATATGGTCAAAACCGAACCTCAAATATAACTTTGTATTCATGGGAATTTTTTAACGTTTATTTATTTTTGAGAGAGAGACAGATAGAGTGCAGGCAGGGGTGGGGCAGAGAGAGAGGTAGACACAGAATCTGAAGCAGGCTCCAGGCTCTGAGCTGTCAGCACAGACCCCGACGCAGGGCTCAAACCCATGAACTGTGAGATCATGAACCTGGCCGGACTTAACTGACTGAGTCACCCAAGCGCTCCTATATTCATGGGAAATTTTGATGTTTTATGGTGATTCCATTCATTACAATGGTGAATAGAATACTTAATACATATATAGTGAGTTGAATGTGTTCCTAGAACATAACTGTGCATATGGCATTTCAGAATGTGATCTTGGAAACAGGGTTCTTGCAGAAGTTATTAGGAAAGATAAGGCCATAGTGGAATAGGAGGGGCCTGAATCTAATGATGGGTATCCTTTAAGAACAAGAGAAGGTGCCCAGAGACACACCTAGGAAAGAAGGCATGTGACAATAAAGGCAGAGATCACAGCGAAGGACCCACAAGCCAGAGAACGGCAAAGACTGCTTGCAACTACCAGAAGCCAGGAGAGAGACACAGAATAGATACTCTTCCCAGAAACTCCATAATCAACAAATCCTGCTAACAGCTTGATTTCTCCTAAACTGTGAGAGAACACATTTCTGTTCTTGTAAAGCCACCCTGATCATGCTCATTCATTATGGCAGCACTAGGAAACTAATATAGCACTATTCCAATCACATTTAAAGATTAGTTAAATTAAGGTGTCTGGGTGGCTCAGTCAGTTAAGGGTCTGACTTCAGCTCTGGTCATGATCTCCCATCCATGAGTTCAGGCCCTAAGTAGGGTTCTGTGCTGACAGCTCAGAGCCTGGAGCCTGCATAGGATTCTCTGTCCCCCTCTCTCTCTGCCACTCACACGTTCGCTCTCTCTCTCTCATAAAAAGCATTAAAAATTTTTTAAAAGATTAATTAATTATACTCTACCTGTTTTTTTGTAGAAACCTTGCACAATCTAATTTTTAATCATGATAATATAAAGGATACTAAAAATAATCTAAGTTATTTAACTGTTTCTGAGAAGTTATTTCCCAATATCATTATTCAGTGTAATATTTTTTTAAAGGGAAAAATGTGTCATAGAGGATCATTTTAATCCATCAGTTTCTTTCAGTGTTTTGCCCTTGACAAGATAGGATACTCCATCTTCCACTGAAATGCACTACTTTAGTGCAGTGTAAGTGCGGGGGGAGAAGGGGGAATCGTCTCTCAAGCACCCCCTCTGGGATGAAACACTCCTTCTGTAGCTGCTGAGATGGTTGGCCACAGGCAGTTCTTAGTGGTGTCCTTTACTGAGACGTCCCCTTGGCTGGAGAGAGCCACTCTTCTTCAGGGTCACCCTTCATTCATGAGGGCACCCCATATGAATTACTGGCCAATGGAAAAGGATAAAGGCCATCTCTCTTGTCCCTGAGGGGACAGAACTGGAATATATTTTTAGCTTTAGAGCTCCTCATGGGCAGGGATTGGCTAAAGTCACTGTGGGAGTTCAACTTCTCGGCCCAATCCTGCTTCCCAACCTCCCCACCTCACTCCTCAATACATGTCTTGCACACAAACATCAGCCTCAGTGTTTAGCTTCGAGGAAACCCAACAGTAACACCTGGGGATGAGGAGAAACACTTTCAAAACCTATCTAGGCCACCAATTCGATCCCATTTAGAAAACTTCAATAAAATTTCCTACTGTCTTTGTGTCCCTTACAAAATGAGAAGATTGTGCTTATTGTTATTTGATGTATCCCCTCAAACTCTAAAGTACTGAGAAATTCTGTCAATAGTCCACGTGTTTGTCCCAGATAATATAAGCTCTATGTAATGGCATATATGTGTGTATGTATATAACTTTTTGAGAAAAAATTATTAACTTTCAATTCAAAGCTATGATCAAAGTTACCTGACTTGCCTCAACAGCAGCGTGAGCACATGACTAGCACGAAATTAACACAAAACAAAACTTATTTTTCTTCTCCGACCCCCCATGTGAATTTAAAGATAATGAAAATAATGGAGGAGAGAAACACGAGGAACTTCTTGTTTGCACATTCATTTTTAGACTGTGTGGTTTTTTGTTTTTTGTTTTTTGTTTTCAGAACAAGCCTATCTTAGAGGCGTTTTTTATGTTTATCTATTTTGAGACACAGAGACAGAGAGAAAGCGTGACTGGGGGAGGGGAGAGAGAAAGTGAGACACAGAATCTGAAGCAGGCTCTAGGCTCTGAGCTGTCAGCACAGAGCCTGATCTGGGGCTTGAACTCATGGACCAGTGGATCCTGACCTGAGCTGAAGTCTGACGCTCACTGACTGAGCCATCCACGTGCCCCTTGACTGTATATTTTTAGACTGTAAACATCCAAACTAATATTAGTTATAACATATAAAAATGTATTTACTACGTTTTGAAAAACGTTATGGACTCAAGTTTTCCTCCCAATTTATTATAAGTCTTCCTGAGTGCAGTCTTCCTGCCTTCCAAATAGATTGTTGAAGGAGCAAGTGAAGTAATTTGGTGCCACCCTGGGGCTTAAAGGAAAGAGCTACCTGTGCCTCAGAGTTGGGTAACGTGTTTTAACCCCCGATTAGCTTTAGGATGCCCTCTTAAAGCTTAAAGGATGACCTTGATTTATTTAGTTGATTAGTCAGTAGATAATTTATAAAGTTCAATATTCTGAAGATTGATCAGAAAAGGAAACTTTTAATGTCCTTAATGAGGTCATTAGTGATATTACTGAATGAAATTAAACTGAAGGACAATCTCAACAAATCATTTAAAAAAAATTCTAATAGCGTACCCAGGGGAAAGTTAATAGCTAGAGTAAATTGGCGCCTATTTCCTTTATCTCATTTACTTTATCTGGCTTAAATAGATAACAGATGATTACGTTGAATATAAATTAGAAGCACTGCCTATTTTCTAAACTTGACTCCTATAAAAATAAATGTATAGACCTTTATAAACTCAAGGAGAATTTTTATGGACAGTCAATAAGGCTTTTAAAAAGTTGATTTTTTTTCATGGGTAATAAGATCATTTAACTTTTTTTCCCATAACTGTAACATTTTTAGTGTGAAACGACACCAGAGAACTTATGATTTAGTCATTGATTCCAATTTCAATTTGTGAATAATTATTCCAGATGATGAGGTATGGCTTGCATCTTTCAAATCATCAGGAAGGAGAAATATCATCCAAGAGATAGCTTATTAAATAATAGGGCAGAATATACATTCATATTGTGACCCCTAAATGAACGTATTTTATGAAGTGGTGAAAAGAACTCTAGAGAAAAGTTAGGGTTTGCTGATTTTCATCCAGACTTTGCAAAGCACTAGGGAACATAATCTTCTAAAGCTTACTCTGCTTTTTTCTTGATTGAGAGATAATTATAGATGACATTTTCTCTATAGAGTTCATGTGACAATAAAATCAGATAGCATATGTGAACATAATACAAAAGCTATAAAATAATATATAAACAAAGGTGTTTGAGATACATTACTATTTTGACTTCATATTGCTCTTCTTAGCACCAGGAAGAACTATTGGGTTATGATCTCTTGCTTCTTGTTAATGTAAATGAAGCAATCACATGATGTACAGTTTTGAAAATTTTATAACAAATATGCAGAAAAAATTTGAAGATTATGACATCTAATGATATATCTAAAATAAATTTCTCATGGCATATACTGAAAAAAAACAAACAAAGAAACAAGGTTGCCTGTGTGGCTCAGTCAGTTAACCATCGACTCTTAGTTTTGGCTCAAGTCATGATCTCACAGTTCATGAGTTCAAGCCCCACAATGGGCTCGGGGTTGGTGACGCAGAGCCTGCTTGGGATTCTCTCTCTCCTTCCCTCTGCCCCTTCCCAGCTCGTGCTCGCTAGTACACAGACTCTCTCTCTCTCTAAATAAATAAATAAGTAAACATTAAAAAGAAAGAGAAAAAATAAAATACAAAAAAACTATCGTAGTTATTTTTAGGCAAGAATAAAATGTAATTTAAAAAGATATAACACTTCTATAGAGAAAATCATAATATATTGCTGACAAAAATTAAAGAGCTAAATAAATAGAGATATTCTATATTCATGGTTGGGAAACTCAGTATTGTTAGGGTACAATTTTTTATCCAATTTATCAACAAATTGGAAAGAATCCCTATCAATATCTCTCTGTACATTTTTTTATATAAATCCAAAAAGTTATATGGAAATGAACAGTCCAGAAGACAAAAGAGTTTTCAGAAGGATAAACAAAGTTGGGGGACTACCATTACCAAATTTCAAGGCTCACTCTAAAGTTATAGTAATCAAGACACTGTGGTATTGGTTAAAGAATAGGCTAGGTCAATGGGACAGGATTCAGAGTCCAGAAATTTATTTTAACAATCATGGTCAATTGCTTTTTAACAAAAGTCCCCATGTAATTCAATGAGGGAAAGAATTGGCTTTTCAACAAATGATACCAGGATGAATGGATATACACATGGAAAAAAGAAAAAGAAAATAAAATGAAGAAAGCGGAGGAGGCAGGGGGAGAAAAATCTCCACACCATATACGAAAAATAAATATGAATTCAAAATCTATTACAGACCTAACTCTAAGATCCAATAAAATAGAGCTTCTTGAAGAAAAGATGAGAAAAATCTATGTATGTGACACCTAATGCACAATGCTAGAACACAGCAGGTTGAAAGGTGATTCGCCGAGGAGACATTAGGCATATGAAAGGGTGGCCAGCTGTGAATCAAAAATTTTAGAGAGGGCACCTGGGTGGCTCGGTCGGTTAAGGCTCCAACTCGCAGTTTCTGCTCAGGTCATGATCTCATGGTTTCATGAGTCAGAGTCCCTTATCAGGCTCTGCATTGACAGTGCAGACCCTGCTTGGGATTTTCTCTCTCCTTCTCTCTCTGCCCCTTCCCTACTCACACTATTTCTGTATCTCTCAAAATAAATAAATGAACTCATGAAAAATTTTTGGAGAAATTCGTGAGCATCAGAACCATTTAAAGATGATGTGGATTGGGGCACCTGGGTGGCTCAGCCTCTTAAACATTGGACTTCATCTCAGGTCATGATTTTACCATACCCTGTCTATGGGTTCAAGCCCCGAGTGCAGCTCTGTGCTGACAGCTCAGAGCCTGGAACCTACTTCAGATTCTGTGTCTCCTTCTCTCTGCCCCCCCACCCCCATTTGTGCTCTCTCTCTCTCTCACACACACACCCACACACACACACACACAATAATAAACATGTAAAAAAATAAAATTAAAAACCCTGGAATTCTTTAAGATTAAGTGGATTGATACTAAATGTAGTGAGTTTCCCTACACTGGAGGTGTGTAAATAATTCAGTCAACATTACAAACCTTTTATTGAACTGGAGGAATAGAGATACAATTCCATCTCCTAATCTGAAGGAGCTCCTAGTCTAATGCTAACGTAGGTAGGCAAGTTGAAGGAACATTTTAAGAGATAATGATGTAAGTTCAGAACAAAGGGTGAGTGTGACAGCCCCGACTTGCATATATCAGACATGGAGGTCAGGGAAGTCTTCCTAAAATAAGTCCCAATTGAACTGAATTTTTAAGAATGAACACAGCTTACCCAGACAAAGAAAAATGGGTGGGATGTTAGAAACAAATGGGAGGTACAAGGTCATGGACACCATCAAATTAACAATATCTATTAAATACCAGGCACCAAACATCACTGTAGATGCTGGAAATACAACAGTAGACACAACAATATATATGTAAGTTATATATGTAGAGTTTATTTGAAAACAAATACTCAGCAGGAATAAAGTGGGAAGAGACACCGGGAACAGAGTGAGAGGGTGGGTCACCATTTTAGTTGAGGCAAACCAGGAATATCTCACTGAAGAAATGATGTTGAGTGAAGACTGAAAAGAAAAAGGAGGCACAGTGTTTTTAGAAGAAATGCAGCTTAAGTAGAGGGTAAAGCAAATGTAAAAGTCCTGAGCAGGAATGAACCCGGAATTTCCAAGAGTGAGGAGTCCAGTGTGGCCAGATGAGATTTAAGTAACGTGTTGGAGAGATCAATGAACTAATGATTTGATCTAAGAAGACAGATCATGTTGGCTTTAACGAAGCTTTGAGTAAATGAAACACGATAGCTCATCCGGGGTACTTTATCAACTTTGGGTATCCAGGAATTATAGAAAAAGGTCAGGAATTACAAGAGCTAATGCTCGAGGGTCAAGCAAGCATAACCATTCCTGAAAACCCCTGAATAAGGTGACCGTGTGTCCACATTTGCTCGGAACACGTTTAGGGACCCCTGTCGTCCTGGTTTAATTTTAAATAGTGCTGTTTCATTTTCCAAACTGTCATGATTTGGAGACTGGATGTTATGGCCCCCCAACACATGACAGAGCATCCTTCTTTCCTTATCAGAGATAAAGAGAAAGGAAGGGTTGGGGGGTTGAGAAAGAGGGCATGAATACAACACGGCCACACTTTGTTCAGGGCCAGGAAAGAGGCTAGGAGACCATTTCTGTCATTAGAGAGATCAGCAGAAGGTCTGAGTTACTGCAGGATAGGTGACCAATGAGTTGATGGGAGAATCCAGCCACAAAGAAGTGATACATTCAAGTTTGATTATTATATTATCCCTTGTAGCTTCATTCCTCCAGAAAGCCTGGTGGAGGGTGGCAGTGTTGTCACAGGCTAGTGAGTCTAAATGCGCATGGACTTTTTCCTTCTTTACAAGGAAATCACCTTTCCTCTAAAGGAGCGCACCATCCTACCTGCTTTTGAAATATGTGAGCAGTTAATTCTGACCGCAAAATTCACAATGTTCAGTAACTATCAGATGATTTGGTTGGAAATTTTGGAATGCTGCACAAATAGAAAGCAGCCGACTCGAAAGTGCTTATATCTGCTGAACGCCACTGAAGTGGGGCATAATTCACTATTAACATTATAGTCATAGGCCACAGAGTCTGTTATGTAAGTAACTTCCATCTCATAAAAAATTCACGAGCAATAATACTACTGTAATTCTAAGGAACTCCATCAGACAGCTGAATCAACTAAATAACCAGAGTGTCTGGCTTCTTAAGCAATTTTAAAATCAAATACATCTTAATTTTGGTTTTTAATAAACTTTAGCTTTGAAAAGACTATAAATCTTGTGTGGGGTGAGGGAAGGACTTAGCATTAATTAAGCACCTACAGTACGTCAGACAACGTTTGACGGTTATCTGATTTTATTCTTCTAATGACCTCAGTATATAAGTTTTAACTCATTTGCAAATGATGAAAGTGAGCCTCAGGGTGGTTAAGTAATTTGTCCAAAGTTACTTAAGCAGCAAGAGGCCCAAACAGTGCAAAGCAGTTTTCTGCCTGACTCCAAAGCCCACATTCATGTCTCCAAAACCTATTTTCGTTCTCTGTTTACAACAAATACCCTATTGTATAGTCAACAGATAAGTAATTCAAAATAGGCAACAATAACAACAAAAATAGAAGACATATTTGAATTAAATGCATTGGTGTTATCTATATATTGATGGCTGTTTGGGCCATGTGTCTGAGATGATGGGCATATTTCATAGAATAAATTGGTAACAACACTCAGCGATACTTAGATCTTCTTTACTGTATTTGAGATGCTTGTTTTAGAAATTAACTCATGTAATCTACTTAAGGATTCTATAAGGTAGATCATAATACGGGCACCATTTGCAAGTGAAGTAAATGAGGCATTGGGGTACACAGAACTGTTTGGAAATTGTTCAGGTTGACACTTGGATTGCCCTGGAAACCCGGTAGCTGGACCCCCTTTTTCCCAAGGGTGGAATGCACTGGGGCTCAGTTATTTCCCACAGGGTGTGTTTATTTCTTCTTCCAGCAGGGGGCACTCTAACATGCCAACATTTCCAAGGCCTATGGGGGCCACGCAAATGATGTCAGAAAACTTCTTGGTTAGATAATGCCCCCAAAACTACCTTAATTAGCAGTAAGCAGTTAATTCCTCTGCAGCAAGATCACTTTCTCACACTTGTTCTATGAGAAAATGAGACCCATCTGGTTCAGAGGCTCCACTGGGAAGTGAACCATAGCTCATGTCTCTGGGAAGAGGGAAGGTGGAAAACCCATTTTTTTCTAACCTCTGTTAACTCAACTGCAGAATTTTACTGTTTCCTCAGTACAGCTTGTTTTTATTTATTTATTCTTCCACATTAAAAAAAATCAACCATATGTCATTGCACAGTGTATTCTGAACCCAGCTGTGTGACCATTGGTGATGGCTTGTCCAACAGCCATGGTATCATGTCGTTAAGCAGCTGAGCAGGGACTCAGATCCAAGCTTCTACCACAGTCAAATTATATTCATAATTAAGGCCAAATTAAAATAAGCATTACAAATGCCAAATATNGTTATGTGGAAACTAATTTGACAATAAACTATTTGTAAAAAAAAAAAAACAAATGCCAAATATATCTGTATTGGGCTTTCATGCTTTGTTGTTGGAGATGATATCGATAGGCATTAACGAAACAAGAGAGATGAGGATTCGGAACAAAAAGGAACTTAAAGTGTGACAGGTTTGAATGAGACCAGAGGCAGAATCTTTTATAGCCAGGACGGATGACTACAATACCAAATCTTCTAGAAGAGAGACATTGACATCTGACGGTTGAACATTAAGGTAATCAAGAGAGATGATGACCCAGGAATTACACAGACCTGGATGAGAATCGTTGCTTCAACTCTATGTAATTGTATGAATTTGGTCAAGTTGCTTTACTTAGAGAAATTTTATTTATTTCCCAAGTAGGATAAATAATAATATTTATTTCATAGGGTGGATAGGTAGATTAAAGAGAGACAATGCTTGTAAAACACCCGAAACAATGCCATGGCACTTTACATACATGCAAATATTTCTAGCTAGAAAATGTCTTCCATATAAACATTTTTATTTTATCCACAAAAAATCTAGGAATTATAGAATTCAGTATAAGAATGATGACTAATTAACAACTCGACTAAAAGGAGATGAAAAAAATTTTTCACTTAAACTTGGATGTAAATGTGTCTTAGTATTTAATTATAAATATTCTGCAACCAATTAAAAAGTCCGGAAGGCAGCATTTAAGTGCATATGCAGATATAAATAATAGCACAACCTGGATGACATAATGAAAACAAAATAATAATTGATTTAGACAGTGTTCCACTTAACAAAATTCAGAAGAAAACATACTTCAAAGCATATGCCATGAATGTTGCAAAATATAACGTCTTCTTCAAACTGTAGATTGAAATTACTATTTTTAACAAGTGCCTAAGTTGTTTCGTATGGAGAATGCCATGTAGTTTCATTTCCAAAGCCCTGATTCCACTAATAATGGTTTGAGTTAGATGCAAGTTTCTACTAACTTGAGAAACAAGGTGTTTCACCTCTGCAAATTAGAAAGCTCATCTTGGCCTGTACTGTGCTGTGAAAACTGTTTCAAAGGGACTAGCAAACCTAAACACGAATGATCTTGGAAAAGATCTTTGGAAATTTCACTTTCTACTCTGGATGAGATCACACTACTGATACTCAAGAGATACATGTGATATCAATGTATTATTTTAGATTATTTTCCTAAAGCATATAACTTTGTGACATATAATAAAAGATAATACTGAACTTTTATTTGGAACAGATATATTTTTTGTAATTTCTATGCATTGGAGGTATTATTAGATTGGTCTTCTGTTTGCTTCCATAACTGATTGCATTCAAAGAGCTCTATGGATTCCGTGGAAATGTAAGTCAGTAAAAACAAAACGTTCAGCAAATGTTCTATTTTGGTTATTACTATATGGGAAAATTTTCTTCTTAATGTCATCGATTTTTTAGATAGAAATATATGACTTATTGCATATAAAAATTTATATGGGTATGGATTTTCCTTCCTATTGGTTCTCAGATGCAACTAATGCCTTGTTCCAAATGAAAAGTTTTATGCATAGAAAAGATTACACATTTAGCGCACATAAAACTTTTATAAATTTATTTTTTATTGATCTGAAAATGCTAAGGAATTGTATTTAGCACGATCATCAATTGAATAAATAGACCAAATGGAGAAGAACATGTTAAGAAGTATCCACGTGGCTAAGTAGCAGCAGCAAAGATAGGCCTTTAACCATTAAAATGAAATATGCTTTGTGACTCACACTATAATTTTGTGTTACTACTTCCATTATATAAAAATTCCTACTCTGAAATCTCCTAATAATGATGGAACCTCTTCAAAACAAAGTGTCTTTTAAACTACAAGTTTCAGGGGTACCTGGGTGGCTCAGTCGGTTAAGCATCCGACTGAAGCTCAGGTCATGGTCTCAAGGCTTATGGGTTTGAGCCCTGCATTGGGCTCTGTGCTGACAGTTCAGAGCCTGGAGCCTGCTTTGGATTCTGTGTCTCCCTCTTTCTTTCTGCCCCTCCCCTACTCACTATGTCTCTCAAAACTGAATAAATATTTAAAAAAAAGTTTTAAGTACAGTTTTCAAAGGTGCCTGGGTGGCTCAGTCACTTAAACGTTCAACTTTGGCTCAGGTCATGATCTCATGGTTCGTGGGTTCAAGCCCCACGTCGGGCTCTGGGCTGACAGCTCCAAGCCTGGAGCCTGCTTTGGATTCTGTGTCTCCCTCTCTCTCTGTCCCTCCCCTGCTCACGTTCTGTCTCTCTTTCAAAAATAAATATTAAAAAAAATTAAACTATAGTTTTCTAACCTCAGAATATATAAATAAAATACAGCCATCTGATTTTAACATCTCAATTTGTTCTGAGGACTAATTAAAACAATATGTGGAAAAAATATTTAATGAACTGTAAAGTTCAATACTATAGGTAGTGATGAAGCATTAGTTACAGAATTGCTTCTCCCTTTATTTTTCTTAAAAGTAATCATGAATTACTCTGTCAAATAAAATTATATGAGTAACTTGCCCACATAAAAGAAGGCTAAACACTTTTGATTGCTAATTTTATGATCCAGTCGATTATATCAAATTGCAATCTTCATAGGCTCATTTCCTGTAGCCACACTCACACTAATCCAATGCTACTGAGAATTTTGATCAGCTATCTAGTCACTTTAAATAATAAACATCTTTGATTTAATAACTTTATCACTGCCATTGTCTTTCAGAGTAAATGTGCGCTTCTCTCTTCTATATTGTACATTTAAACTTGAGGCATTCTCCAAGTCTAATAAACTGTGTGCAGAATGACCAAGCCAGCTATTTGGGCTTCTCTAATAGACAAATTGGGACCCTCAAAGACCCATATGCTGGACTGTAAAATAGCATGACATTTGGAGTATTTGGAAATGGTCTGAAGTTGGCAACAAAAGATCTAATTCTGTTGTTAAAGGTTTTTGTTTATTTTTTATTGTTTAGTATTTCATAATCTATTTCACCCATTAAGCTGTAAGCTCACTGAGGGCACAAATATATTTTATTTATCACTGTATCCTCAT
The DNA here is from genome assembly GCF_008692635.1 of Crocuta crocuta. Taxonomy (NCBI): domain Eukaryota; kingdom Metazoa; phylum Chordata; class Mammalia; order Carnivora; family Hyaenidae; genus Crocuta; species Crocuta crocuta. The sequence goes on along the minus strand of NW_027532825.1, from coordinate 394,903 downwards.
CAACTAGCGCCTTTTCTGCCACAAGGTATAAGCTCAAAACTTAATTTTTGGTTTAACACATTAAGAACATTTATATCCTATTCTGCTTAATAAAACATTACCTTAATGGAGGAGCCCATATATGTTATAAAAATTAGATACAACTTGCATTTTCAAACTGTTTTTGTTAAAAAATATGTAAATATAAACAACCAAAATGTGCTCATCTTTTTAAATAAAACTGTAAAATTTTATAAAGAAATATAAAAGATCCCTTGAATTAATCACAATACACACAATTTCTTATGAAGTCAGACTCAATAGTGCAAGTGTCTATTCTGTAGGAATTTGTCTATATAATTTTGTAAATTCAATAGATTTTTTAGTGCTTATTTTTGAGACAGAGACAGAGACAGAGTGTGAGTGGGCAAGGGGTAGAGAGCGATGGAGACACAGAATCCAAAGCAGGCTCCAGGCTCTGAGGTGTCAGCACAGAGCCCTACACAGGACTCAAACTCATGAACTGTGAGATCATGACCTGACCCAACTGATTGAGTCACCCATGTGCCCCGATAGATTTTTTTATTTGAAAAATAAATATAAACAGCCAAGAAAATACCAAAATCAAGAGCTGATGATGAGAAATTAGCCCTCTCAAATATTGAAATTAATTATAAAATGATAATGACAAAAACTTGTGGTACAGAGGAAAAGATAAGTAAGTCTAAAGATAGCTCCAAATGATAAGAGGATTTAACACAATATGGCATTTATTATTGGAAGAAAAATGTGTTTATTTGTTTTCTTGATAAATGCTGGTGGAATAGTAGCTGCCAATTTGGAAATAATCTGTATCTACATCTCAGAGGAAATGCCACGGAGTCCAATAATCTAAACAGGATAAAATGGAGCCATTAAAGTAATCAGATAAAACTTAGAAGACTATTTTAAAAAGTTACATTTTTGATAGCATAAAAAACTTTGAAAAGCTTTCATACATTTCTAATAAATAGAGGGAAGGATTTTCAACCTCATATATGAACAAAATTTTGAATAGCTGTTTTTCACTCATTGAGATAAGAAATATATCTGCATTGTTGGCTATACAGATCTTCCTCAACTTACCATGGGGTTATGACTTTTTAAAAAATTTTTTATGTTTATTTATTTTTGAGAGAGACAGAGTGCAAGGGGCAAGAAGACAGGGAGACATAGAAGTAGGCTCCAGGCTCTGAGCTGTCAGCACAGAGCCCAACATGGGGCTCGAATCCATGAACCATGAGATCACGACCTGAGCCAAAGTCTGACACTTAACTGATTGAGCCACCCAGGAGCCCTGGATTGTCTTGATAAACCCATTATGAGTTGAAGATATCCTGAAGTCAAAATGTATTTAATGTGCTTAAACCAGTCAAACATCATAGTTTAGCCTAGACTATCTTAAATGTGCTCAGAACTGTTAGCCTACAGTTAGGCAAAGTCTCTAACAGAAAGACTATTAACAGAAAGACTATTTTATAATAGTTTTAAATATCTCATGTAACTTACTCCATAGTGTACTGAAAGTCAAAAGCAACGGTTGTATGGGTACAGAATGATTGTAATTGTAGAGGGTGTTTATACTTATGATCTTGTAGCTGACTGAGACGTGCCCCCATTGTGCAACATCACGAGAGAATATCATTCTACAAATTGCTAACCTGGGAAAAGATCCAAACTCCAAATTCCAAGCACAGTTTCTACTGAATGTGTATTGTGTATTGCATTTGCACGATTGTACGATCAAAAAATATTATTATAAGTAGAACCATCATAAATCAGGGATTGTCTGTATAAGGATTGCACAGAAAGCATTTCTATGATTAAAAATTACTGGATAAAAACCTAAAACCTCTCAACAGATTCTAAAAAGATAATTGGTAATACATCTGTATTGTAGAAAATAAGTTAAGAATTAAATGCTCAGTGTGTTCTGAGTATGGTTTCTGATAACAGCTGAGTGATGTTTTCCAAATTTCTTTGTGCTATATCCCAAGAATATTATAAAATAATTGAATATGTAAGAGAGATAGTTCACAATTTATTACACAATATTAAAATAAGAACTTACTTTTGTTAGGAAATAAGAAAATAATTCTTAAAATCTCCCTCCATTATATATTTTTTATTTTTTAATAATTCATTTTAATAACTTAAAACTTGAATCACAATTTTCTAGCTTGTAATCAATGAAGCCTTCCATAATTCAGGTATACCTTAGATTTTTAATCCGCGTTCTCTAAAAATTACAATATGGCAAGAAGTACTTTTTCAAAAAGATTATATTGTGGAATAAAATAATACTCATAAAAACTGTAAATCAGCCAAGTGATTTCTCACAGTGTGCGGAAGAGACTGCCATTTGGGTTTAGATGGTATGGGCACCTTCACATATTTAAAAATTTTAGAGTTGTGTGCTGGGAGCACTACTTCAATTTAGTTTTGGAGAAAACTAGTAACTTTACTAATTTAAAATCTTTCTAATTTTTCAGGGAATGTGGTTCTTTCCAGCTATTAAGTGACTATGTGAGGAAAGGATGGCAGCAGGCAATATGACTATTTTCTAAAACTATTTTTTAGCCTGACTCATGTCTTAGACCATACCAAACAATAACAACAATCTCAAAATGCATTGAATACTTAAAGGTAAGGTTTGTATGTCATGTAAGAGTTAAAACTATAAAATTTCTAGAACAAAACATACGGGAACAGCTTCGTGACATTGGTCTTACTAATGATTTCTTGGATATGGCACCAAAAATACAGTCAACAAAAGCAAAATGGACAAATGGCATTATATCAAACTAGAAACCTTCACAACAAAGGAAAAAATTGACAAGTAAAAAAGCAACCTACAGAACAGGAAGAAAATTTTGCAAACCATTCATCTGATAAAGAGTCAATAAAGAGTTGATTTCTAAAACATAGAGGGACACCTGGGTGGCTCAGTTGGTTGAACGTCCAACTTTGGCTCAGGTCATGATCTCAACGGTTCGTGGGTTCCAGCCCCGCCTTGGGCTCTGTGCTGACAGCTAGCTCAGAGCCTGGACCCTGTTTCAGATTCTGTGTCTCTCTCTGTCTCTGACCCTCCCCTGTCACACTGTCTCTCTCTCTCTCTCAGAAATAAATAAAACATTAAAAAAATTTTTTTAAGTGAAACATAAAGACTTCTGCTTTCAATAGCAAAAAAAACCAAAAAACAAAAAACAAACCCCCCACCAACAAAAACCCAAAAAACAAAAACAAACAATAACAACAACAAAAACAAGCCACACAACTGAAAATTGAAAAAAGAACTTGAAGACATGTCTCCAAAAGGACATACAGATGTCCAGCAGGTGCTAAAGATTACCAATAATCAGAAAAATTAAAATCAAAACCACGATGAGATATCACTGTATGCCTGTTAACATAGCTATTGTAAAGAAAGAAAAAGAGGAAGGGAGGAAGGGAGGAAGGGAGGAAGGAAGAAAGAAAGGAAAGAAAGAAAGAAAGAAAGAAAAAGAAAGAAAGAAGGAAGGAAGGGAGGAAGGGAGGAAGGGAGGAAGGGAGGAAGGGAGGAAGGGAGGAAGGGAGGAAGGGAGGAAGGGAGGAAGGAAGGAAGGAAGGAAGGAGAGAAAGAGAGAAAGAGAAAGAGAGAAAGAAAGAAAGAGAAAGAAAGAAAGAAAGAAAGAAAAAGAAAGAAAGAAGGAAGGAAGGAAGGGAGGAAGGGAGGAAGGAAGAAAGAAAGGAAAGAAAGAAAGAAAGAAAGAAAGAAAGAAAGAAAGAAAGAAAGAAAGAAAGAAAGAAAGAAAGAAAGAAAGAAAGAAAGAAAGAAAAAGAAAGAAAGAAGGAAAGAAGGAAAGAAAGGAGGAAAGAGTTGGTGAGACTGTGGAGTAAGGAAATCTTTGTACATTGTTGCTGCAGATATAAATTTTTACAGCTTCTATGGAAGACAATATGGAGATTCCTCAAAAAAAAACAAATACTACTAATGGATCTAGAGATCCCATCTCTGAATATTTATCCAAAATCATTGAAATCAGTATCTTGAAGAGACATCTACATTCCCATGTTTATTGCAACATTGTTCCTAATAGTCAAGATGTATAAATGACCTAAATGCCCATTAAATAATAAATGAATAAATAAAATGGTATATAAATACAATTAAATATTATCCAGGCTTAAAATGGAACACTAAATGTCAAGGATGAGAAGTCCTGATAAAGGACAGTTATCCAAATACACAAAGAACTCTTGAAACTCAGTGATTAAAAACAATCAATCTAATTTTTAAAATGGGTCAAAGATTTTAATAGACATTTAAGACATTAAACTTTAAGACTTTAATAGACATTTCACCAAATGTAAATAAACTTACAGTAAATAAACTGTAAATGGGAAATAAACTTAGGAAAGATGTTCCACATCCTTAATCATCAGGGAAATGCAAAATAAAACAACAGTGAGAGAACACAACACGTCTATTCCAATGGCTAAAATCTGGAACAGTTACCACACCAAATGCTGGCAAAGACGTAAAACAGTAGGAACTTTTCTTCATTACTGATGGTGATGAAAAAATGATACCGAAGATAGTTGAGAAGATAGTGTGGCTATTTCTTGCATCACTAATCATATTCTTACCACACAAGAAGTATGGAGAAAGCTTAACCACATATTACTGCCTGTAAAAGGCCATTTTAAAAAGGCAACATACTGTGTGATTCCGATTATAAAACATTCTGGAAAAGACAGAGCTAATGCAGACCTTAAAATTATCAGTTGTTTCCACGGGGTGGTGGGGGAGCACTGAATAGGCCGATCACAGAGGATTTTTAGAACGGTGAAACTACTTCACACTCTAAAGATGGACGCATGTCATTATATATTTGTCTCAACTTATAGAAGGTACAATGCCAAGAGTAAACTATAATGTAGATTATGAATTCACAGTGATTATGATTTGTCAATATAGGTTCATCAATTATATGGAATGCACCACTCTAGTGGGAAATGTTGACGATAAGAGAGACCACACGCATAAAAGAGTGGTAGATATATGGGAAATTTCTGTACTTTCCTCAATTTTATGATAAACTTAAAACTTCTCTAAAAATAAACAAAGGTAAATATATATATTTATATATGCAAAATGAATGTATATATATATATATTTATTTTGGTAAGAACTTTTAACATGTTCTTACTAAATGTCATTTGGTAATAACCTTTAACATAGAGCTTCTGAAAATTTCAAACACTTTAGAAAAATAACCTTTCTTAAAAAATGCCCCTGAAATATTGAAGTATATATAGTAGTGTCATATTTATATAAAAAGCAGAGATAACATATATATCACTATATAAGCATATAAATAACTTAGCATACCTATGTATTTAGTATTTCTGATTTCAGAGTCCTTTCATTTTCTTCCCTTTGTCTCCAGCTTTAGTTTTCTTCACTGAGCTCGTCCAGTAGATTATGTCATTTAAAATTTACTTATTTACTAACAAAATTGTTAATGTTTATTTTTGGGGAAGAGAGAGTATGAGTGGGGAGGGGCAGAGAGAGAGGGAGACACAGAATCTAAAGCAGGCTCCAAGCACTTAGCTGTCAGCACAGAGCCCGATGTGGGATTCAAACTCATCATGACCTGAGCCAAAGTCGAATGCTTAACCAACTTAACCACCCTGGCACCCCTAAATATTTCCTTATTTATTGACTATCTCCTTCCATGAGATTATAAATTCCATAGGAGCAGAGATTTTGCCTACAATTAAGTATTTGTTTAATAAATATTTATTCAATCAAAAATAGGCATAAAACAAAACTAATCTGGTTGATAAATATATTTTGTGTCCTAACAAGATTTCCTTGATGCTCAGATTCTATGTTTTCTCATGAATGGAAAATAAATGGTTTCCAATTTCTATGTTCTTGGTAAAGTAAGATTTTTAGATATATTTATCCAAATGTCTTCCTAAAAATAATGAAGATAATATTTTTAATGTCCTCCTAGAGATACTATGAGGATTAAAAAATATAATTCCCCTATGCTTTAAGTTTCATAAACAAAAACAAATCACTTCCACACTACGTAGTGTGGTCATTTATAATTTGCTTTGTATAATGCAATAGAGAATATAATAATGAGTGTAAGTTACGGAAGCAAACTGGGTTATTTGTAGATTAATTCAAGTTTGAAAAATATTAGCTCCAGGTTGTCACAACATTGTAAGAAATTGTTTGAAATGAAAAAGACCATTACAGACCATCTGTCAGACAAAATAATCCGCCATGTTGATTCTTTATTGTATTTCAGGGTAGGGGCATTATGAACATCATTTGCTTCTTGCTCTTGAGTTACATCTCTAGCTACTAGCTGCGTCCCTATTAGCCATATAATTTTGCCAAGTCATTGAACCTCTCTGTCCCCAGTACCCTCAGTTGTAAAAGGGGGATAAAAATATGATCACCTCATAGGTTTGAAGAGGATCGTCTGTATTAACTATGTAAAGGAGTCTGATATACAGCTAACACTGTAAACTGATTATTAATTTTATTATTAGTGTTGGTTATAAAAATTGAAAATATGAAGCCTCTTTACTGCCAAGAAAAGTTGCAGCACAGTAAGCACTAAATAGACAGACAGATAAATGGAAGGATGGACAAGAGGCAAAGTAGCATTCCATAGCAACAGAATCTGATGGCTTAGTTAATTCATGGCATCCAGCTAAGTGCTTACCATTTTAGAAATAAATGAAATTAGATTTTTGTATGCTCCAAATTAATTTGAGAATTAATATAAAATTTAATATACAAATAATAAAACCTTGAAAGGAATTGATGTACATTTATGTATCCTTGATAGAGCAAGGATTTTCTTTGACTTCATGACAAAACTCATATAGAAAACATTGGATAGACTCTTTGAGACTTTGATAGTTTTTGAAATTGAATAGAATGCTAAAAAAATTAATTATCATAAGGGAGATGAAAGAGAAAATGAAAGGAAGAGGAAGAAAGAAGGGGAAATAGGAGAAATGCAAAGGAAAGATATAAATAAAGACAGCAAACATGATTTCTAAATATAAAAACAAGCAACAGAATACTCCCTAGCACTTTGTATTCCCTCCCGTCATTCATTTACAGATTTAGCCATGCATTTATTCAACAATGAATTCAAGATTATTTCTGAGCTCCTGGTGCCTACTGCCCTAGCTTCCAGATTCTGAAAGTGAAAAACAGAACAAAATAAAAAAGATCCCTTATTTTCTTGTTTAAAAATTACCACAATTATCACACTATTCTGTTAACTCTGGCTGTTGTTGTGTTTTTCATTCTTTTATTTTTTTTTTTTTAGAAACACTTTGCCTGGTGTTTGGGTATCTACAGTTCAGATATCTCTATTTTACTTTTGTAAGTGCTTTATTTATTTTTGAGAGGGAGAGGGAGAGAGAGAGAAAGAGAGAGAGAGAGAGAAAGAACATGAGTTGGGGAGGGGCAGAGAGAGAGCAGGAGACAGGATCCCAAGTGGGCTCTGTGCTGACAGCAGAGAGCTCGTGAGGGGCTTGAGCTCACAAACTATGAGATCATGACCAGAACCAAAGTCGGGTGCTTAACCATCTGAACCTATAATTCAGGTATCTTTAATGTAAGGCAAATAATAATAAAGTTAACTGTTTAACTCAGTCGGTGGCTCAGTCATGATCTCAAGGTCATGAGATTAAGCCCCATACTGAGCTCTGCACTGGGCTTGGAGCCTACTTGAGATTCTCTCTCTCTCCCTCTCCCTCTCTCCCTCCCCTACTCACATCTTTTCTCTCTCTCTCTTTCAAAAAAAAAAAAAGTTAACCGTTTAAATGCTTGAAAATGTAGGCCTCTAGCCCCCCAATAGTTTTATCATTTATAATATTAACCAAACAAGTTAGATAGTACTGCTGTTGACCGTTGAACAATATGCTTGAAATGAATTTATATGTGGTCCGTTTATATGTGATTTTTGCCCATACATACAGCACTGTTAATGTATTTTCTCTTCTTTATGATGTTCTTAATAACATTTTATTTCCTCCAATTACTTCAGTATAAGAACAGAGTATATAATACATATAATATAAAAAGATATATTAATCAACTGTTTATGTTTTTGGTAGCCTTCTGGTCAGCAGTAGGCTATTAGCATTTAAGTTTTGGAGGAGTCAAAAATTATACAAAGATGGGACCACTTCTTTTTTTAAATATAATTTACTGTCAAAGTGGTTTCCATACAACACCCAGTGCTCATCCCAACAAGTGCCCTCCTCAGTGTGAAACAGGACCACTTTCTAACATTATACCCAACAATAAACTCTGAATGGATTGTGTGAGACCTGAAACCATAACTGTCCTAGAAGAAAACACAGGCAGCCATTGCTCTGACATCATCCATAGCTATATCTTTCTAGATATGTTTCCTAAGGTAAGGAAACAAAAGCAAAAATAAACTATTGGGGCTACATCAAACTTTTTAAAATAGCTTTTGCACAGTGAAGGAAATTATCAACAAAATGAAAAAACAACTTACTGAATGGGACAAGATTTTTACTACATGATATATCTGATAAAGGAGTAATACTCAAAATATATAAATAACTTATACAATCCAACAACACCAAAAAACAACAACAAAAAGGCCCAGACGAAACAAAACAATCCAGCTAAAAAGTGTCCAGAGGGCCTGAATAGACATTTGTCCAAAGAAGACATCCATCAGAAGGCCAACAGATACACCAAAAGATGCTCAACATCACTCATCATCGGAGAAATACAAATCAGTATCATGATAAGATACCACCTCACTCCTATCAGAATGGCTATAATCAAAAAGAAAAGAAATAACAAGTGTTGCCAAAGATGCGGAGGACAAGGAACCCCATTACTTGTTTTTGATGAACTACTGGCCAAATCCTTTAGGTAGTGGGTGAATCTTCCCCATCATCAAAGTTCCATCACTGTTTCCGGAAAGGAGCTGAAACGGCAGTTTGGGCAGTCAGTAAATATTCTCTGGATGAATGAATAGATATGATGAGGGTAGGAGGAAAGTAAAAACATGTTTTATTGTTCACAGCATGGAAAACAAGGGGATATTCAAAATGGAGGTCTATTCAAATAGTAAAAAAGTTGTTACAAAACAGAATTTATACATATGGAAAGATATGGAAAAAATATTGGTTGGGAAATTGATTAGTGCAGTTACATCATCTTATTGAAAAGAAAACTATCTACGGTGGGGTTGTGAACATAGGTCCCATTATTTTCACTGTAGTGGCTTGCCTTCTTGCGCTGAATTACTTTTTTAATCTATTTACTTCTATTTTCTAAGCTCTCAACAATTATTAAATAGAAATTGTGAATTGAAAATCATAGCATAAATATATTTTAACTTTTAAAATATAAAGATAAAAGCAGAAGTTTTTAAAATTAATAAACAAAAATTTTAAAAATTAAAAACTAAAGCAAAACTGATCTGTATTCCACAACCTTTGTAACTATTGAGATGATCCAAGTTTTAGAGAATGTTCCCTTCTGTATGTCCTTTCATGAATTACAATTTAAAAAATGTTTTTAAGTTACTTTTTTAAAAAATCTTTTGTCTGTGTTTCTCATCAATATTACCCCGTTTTTTAAATTAAGCTTCTGTGGGGGTACCTGGGTGGCTCAGTCAGTTAAGCGTCCAACTTTGGCTCAGGTCATGATCTCATAGTCTGTGAGTTTGAGCCCCATATCAGGCTCCTTGCTGACAGCCCAGAGACTGAAGCTTGCTTCAGATTCTCTGTCTCCCTCTCTTCCTGACCCTCCCCACTTCATGCTGTCATTCTCTCTCTCAAAAATAAATAAACATTAAAAAAATGTTTAATTAGGCTTCCATGATTATAATTATTCTATATATACATCAAGGAGAAATTTAACATAGAAAATTGTGAAGAAAATTTTAAAACATGCATGCTTCTATCAGGTAAGAGTTATGTACACATACATGTACTCAAAGGTGTTAGTTAGTTAGTTAGCAAGTTAGCTTAGTTAGTTTGCTTTTAGCATGACCAACATACAAGGTTACATCAGTTTTAGGTGCACACAAAAGATTTTGGTGAAAATGTTTTATACAATATTTCAAATGACTTGCAGTATTATTGATCACTATCTACTGTTAAAAATCATATAACTGGGCTTTAATTTGACCACACTGTTTCTCTTGCACATCCTAACTTCATTTAGTTTTTACTATCTTGCACAGGGAAGATTTATAGTATTTACTGCCTAATGGAAACTCCATCCTTCTAGATACGCAGACTTAATTCTATTAAGCAGACTCAATACTTTTTATCTTTCTGCAATGGCTTTTACATTCCTGAAATTTTTCTTATGATTTATCTAGTATGGCTCTCTCTCTCTCTCTTTTTTCCGTCATTTTTTGTTTTGGGCTTGTTCGGTTTGGTTTACTTTAGTTTGAATTGGAACTGGGTACCATTTTCCCAGATTTATTTGGTTACTGTTGCTTGATTATTATTTTTTTTTATTGTTTCTCTCCCCTTTGAGGATCTCTGACTGTTGTGTTTATGTGTATATAGCAATCTGACTGGGCATAAATATTATTATTTTATACTTTATTTCCTGGTGAATGCCATTCTCTGCTTTCCTGGAATTACTTAGCGCTGTGAGGAATTCTGAGGCAAGAAGGAGTTCTCTTCTGTTTCCTCTACCCAGGACTGACTTCTTTCTTCCATGAAACTGTCTGGAGGTCTGGTTCATTAACATCCTCCTGGCCCAGCAAGAGGCCAATTCTGCCCCTGGGGGTTTAGTTCCTCTGATTCAGTGTGGATTTGGCAAAGACAGGTCTCTGATGGTGCACGCTACCTTAACTGAAAGCTCCCTCTATTGCCTTGGCTTTATTATTTTCTCCAACCAACAGAATCAGTCCTCAGTCTATTTTCCCCCCCATGATTTGGTTGATACTAATGGGAAGCATTAAATTTTAGACCCATTTTCTTGTCTCAATATTACATCTGGAAAGTAAGGTCAGGAGCCAGATCATGCTCCTTTGAGTATTCCAGGCCTTGCCTTGTCCAATACATGTTAAATTTCATGGCTTCAATTTTTACCACTTTTTATTTATCTTTTATTATTTGCAAACAATAGATACTAATTTGATTTTTTTTCTCCCAATATCTTATGATTTGTTTTTTTTAAATAAAGACTGAGGTCGCAATGCATGAAGCTTAAACAGTTTTGCATTTTATAAAACAGTGAAAGAAACAATTATGAAAATAAGATATTTGCAGGCAAAATGATACACATTAGAGTTGAGCAAACTTTAGCTATTAGGGGCCAGGTAGTAAGTAATTTTAGCTTTATAAGCCATATGAGCTCACATCCACTCAAATTTGCCATTGCAAGGTGGAAGTAGCCATGGGCAATTTATAAATGGATGAGTGTTACTATTCTATTAAGACCTTATTGGGGCACCTGGGTTGCTCAGTCGGTTAAGCATCCAACTTTGGCTGAGGTAATGATTTTGCAGTTCGTGGGTCTGAACCCCATGTCAGCTGTGCTGACAGCTCAGAGCCTGGAGCCTGCTTCAGATTCTTTCTCTCCCTCTCTCTCTCTCTGCCCCTGCCCTGCTTGTGCTCTCTCTCTTGAAAATAAATAAACATTAAAAAAAAAAAAAAAAGAATCCCTTTAAGAAAAGACCTTATTTAGGGGCACCTGGGTGGTTCAGTCAGTTAAGCGTCTAACTCCTGATTTCAACTCAGATCATGATTTCATGGTTTGAGAGATCGAATCCCAAATTGGATGTGCTCTTCTGTGCTGTCAGCACAGAGCCTGCTTGAGATTCTCTCTCTCACTCTCTCTCTGCCCCTCCCCTGCACATGCTTTTTCTCTCTTTCTCAAAATAAATATTTTTAAAATGATTTTATTTACAAACCCTTAAATTTGAATTCCATATATGTTTCACATGACACAAATTATTAATCCTTATCTTGTTTTGTTTTGTTTCCAATCATTTAAAAAGCAGTGATTATTTTGGGGGCTTTTGGGGGGCTCAGTTGGTTAAGCTCCTACTTAGGCTCAGGTCACGATCTCATGGTTTGTGGGTTCGAGCCCCCATCAGGCTCTGTGCTGACAGCTTGGAGCCTGGAGCCTGCTTTGGATTCTATGTCTCCCTCTCTCTCTGCTCCTCCCCTGCTCACACTCTGCCTCTCTCTTTCTCTCAAAAATAAATAAACATTAAAATAATAATAATAAATCTTAAAAAAAGAAAAAGAAATGATCATTTTTAGCTCATGGTACAAAAATAGGTGCCGTGTTGGATTTGATCCTGGCTTGCCGTTTACCAAACCCTGTTACCAGTGATATGGTAGTTCGTTTAATTGATATGGCTCTTCAATGGAAGGTTTATCTCTTCACCAAACTGAAGATTAACACAGTTCTCATAACCAGTAGCAATTTAAGATCGAAACGAATACAAACATTCAATATTTTGCTCAGAATTTCCCCAAGGTTGATGATGGGCTCAGACATGCGCATGGACCTTCTAAAAAGGCAGACATGTTGGAGCGTTCAGGTAAATGCTGCCTTGAAAAGTTTCCTTTCAATGGAAGAGACTTTTAACTGTGTTATCCAGAAGACAAAGTATTCCCTTGAGAGTTTTCCCTGCTGTCAGTTGTGGATGCTTCACTCTTATTTAATGTTCCCCGCTGAACCTTGAGAGATCTCAGACGTCCGAATTATAGAGGCAGCGCTATATCCATCTTGATCTTTTTTATAAGATTTGTAATGATATCTCTGGCGCTAGAATTTAATCTGTTTTTACAGCTTCCACAGCTAGTAGAAAACTCCCTCGTGACATTTTCAATGTGTGAAGTTCACTCGAGACATGACTTCTCTCTTCTGGTCATATTTTTATGGCAGAAATGACAATTTATTACACTCTCTCTCATCTCAGTGGGACACATTTTTGTCACAAAAATAGTGTTGCCAGGTCACTGTGTGCAGAGTGCTTCCAACACCGAAGGGCACGGTAGGAATAGTTATCGGTGCGGGAGAGGCTCAGGGCTTCGCAGCCAAGTGGCAGGGAGCCCAAGCTGCATGGATTGGAGACCCACTCCACCCTGCCCCCAGCGCTGGCAGGGACCCAGATCCGGAGCAGGACTGAATGGTTTCTTTGCCAAGCAAGGTCCCTGGTGCCCTTCTTATGCCTTTCTGGACATTTACATATTTATACTTTATTTACATAATTTCATCCCACTCTTTTGAATCTTATGCAACTTTTGAATCCTATTTCATTTTTACACAAAATGTCTTGTACTTTTCTTTTTAAAAATCTTTATTTTTGAGAGAGAGAGAGAAAGAGAGAGAGAGAGAGAGAGAGACAGAGCACGAGCAGGGGAGGAGCAGAGAGAGAGGGAAGCACAGAATCGGAAGCAGGTTCCAGGCTCTGAGCTGTCAGCACAGAGTCCTAAGTGGGGCTCGAACTCACAAACCGTGAGATCATGACCAGAGCTGAAGTCATGGGGTTTAACCAACTGAGCCACTCAGGTGCCCTTTTCAATGTATTGGTAACATTTTAAAGACTCAAATACTTCTAAAATATATTTACATTGATAGATATATTCTTTTGGCATTCTTGAAAGGTCTCCATACCTACAAAAGCTTTCACTATATAGGTACTAATCAAATATTACCCTAAATACTTCCTTTATTTTATTTCATTTTTAAAAATCTTAAGTAAACTCTGCATGTAACATAGGGCTTGAACTCTCAACCTCAAGATCAGGAATCACATGCTCTCCTGAGACAGCCATGTGCCCCAATGATTTCGGTTTTTAAATGAAGTTCTCCTAATAACAAAATCATTGAGTGCTTATTGAAAAATACGGGAAGTGTCCTAAAGTCCAGTGGAGAACGTGAAGAGAATTTATGCAGCCACCAATCGCAGAATGTCTCTGCCATGTTTTGTGGTATATTCTTTAAGTCCTTGGTGTTATAATTTGGAATAATAGCCAACTTTGAAGACAAATGAGTTAATATGTGTAGCTGTTTAAATCTTCATCTCTGTAATTACTAATGAAGAAAGACCATCCATTCACATAATTTGACACTGTTTGTGTTGTATCATCATCATAGTCTGAGATTCTTGTTTAGTGGGGGGAGGGGTTAGTCATGTTCAAATTGGTGTGAATTTTTCATGGTATTGATTTTCACACCTTTCCATCTTACTTTGCAACTATTTTTACAGTTTATCCTTTTAGTTATAACTTTGTCATACTTGAATTAGAATCCCGAGGTTTTGTTATAGTAGCAGGTGCATCCCTACATCTCAGTGACCTTACTACACACTAAAGGCTTACTGATCAAAAATATGGCGCCTAATGCAACTGATGCCGTCTGCCATGATGAATACGATCAGAAAGGAGAAGAGGAACGCTGGGAGCGGTGACAGTGACCATGGCCCCTGCAGCACCGATCTCGTATGTTGCCACAGCGGGGCAGAGACAACCACAGCATGGTGCATCCTTTTCCATGCCCCAGTCTGGAAACCACACACTCTGTTCTCCCCTCAGGCTATTGGATGGAACTGGCAGCCACGGGACTCCTCCATAGGCGAGTGGCAGAGTGAAAACACGTGGTCACAAACATGTTGGAGACCGCATCTGCTGCAGAGAAATGTTATGATTTTATTTTGAAGCATCCAAATGTATTTCTTGGAATGCCTTGTTAGGCCCTTACACCATACCCTTTCTTTCTAACCATCTGTGTACCTCTGCTCAGACTTACCTCCTCATTCGCTTCTGTGTGAAGGCTCCAGTCCATGCTTCAGGTTGTGAGCCATAGTCAAGTCCTCTCCCATGTCTTGATGCCCAGAGCAGAATTTAGCTTTTTATCCTGCTACATGGCAATCACACTGAAACATGCTATGTTTTATTACACCCATCTCTGGTGTGGGTGCCTCAGGGGAAGGCATCATATGGTTCATGTCCACTTTCCTATTAACATAGTGCTGTATGGTGCAGTGGGAAAACCTGGTATTCAAGTATATCTCACATGATTTTCTATTAAATGTAACTTCAAATTATTGGCCACTTTGGGCTTTATTTTTCTCACCTTCTAACTAAGAGGTACAAAAGTAACCCTCATATTTTTACAAGAATTTAATGAAATAGTACATGCAAAATTCCAGCTACAGCACCTAACCTTGATTAAACAAACAATTAATTTTTCTTTTTGAAAAGAGATCTCCCTTCTCCTCTTTCTTACATAGCGTCTTGTATAATAGGGACACGAGAAGATTTGAGTCATTATTATATGGCAAAATATTTTCCAAACTTCATTTATTTATTTACCAACTGCATAATCTGAAGATAACTATTGACAACATATATTAAAACCAAATATTATTTTACTTATATAGATCCAACTTTGAATTACAAAATATCCTTAAAATGGAAGTTATATATCACTAGCATTAATGCAAAACCAGGTAACAATTGGAATAAATAAAAGGTAACAAAACAACCTATTAAGTTAAAAGTTAACTTGTGAAAAAAAAATAAATAATAGACTGTAAGAGCACATTCAAACATTGCAAAAATGTTCATTAAAAATAAGTTATTGAATGAGAAATCTTGAAATATGTATGATTAGTCACTAATTAAAGAATATTTGGCTCACTATTGCTTGCTAAACATGCCACATTGATTGGTTCTGTGTCTAAAAGAAAATTGTTTTGGAGGCGCCTGTGTGGCTCAGTCAGTTAAACAATCGACTTCAACTCAGACCATGATCTCATGGTCTGTGAGTTTGAGCCCCGCATGGGGTTCTGTGCTGACAGCTTGGAGCTCAGAGCCTGCTTCAGATTCTGTCTCCCTCTTTCTCTGCCTTCCCCCTGCTACTCTCAGAAATAAAATAAAGAATAAAATATTATTTTTAAATAAACAAAATAAAATTGTTTTTAAAGATTTGTTGATGTTGTCTGACACGGAGAGAATCCAAACTCAGATGTGTAGATTAGTAAAACGAACAAAAGGATTTAACGAATTTTGTGAGAGGTCTGAACACTGAGACAACATAGTCTTACCGAGAAATAATGTAAATGACCACTGATAAATAACTTTTTCTTTCAAGATGCTGTTTTCTTCAAATAATCTTCTACACTTTGCTTAGGATAAATATTTCATATTGAAGAATTTAGTTAAAAAGTTTTTGAAGTTCTCATGATATTAATAAAATAAGAATCTTTCCCTCAGTGAAAATTAGTAAGGTGCAAAATAAAACAATAACTTAATCTCCACTCACATATCCATAGTGCTGAGTGAAAGGAAACATGTTCCATAAATTGCTTTTAATATGGTGGGCAATTGGCCTTAACAAATATCTCCCCTAAGTGTTCATGCATTATCCAGAATTTTCCTCTTTGTTTTTTTTTTTTAATGTTTTATTTATTTCTGAGAGAGAAAGAGAGAGACAGCATGAACAGGGGAGGGGTAGAGAGAGAGGGAGACACAGAATGTGAAGCAGGCTCCAGGCTCTGAGCTGTCAGCACAGAGCCCAACATGGGGCTGGAATTCATGAACCGTGAGATCATGACCTGAGCCAAAGTCGGACGCTTAACCCACTGAGCCACCCAGACGTCCCCAGAATCTTCCTCTTTGTATATCACACCATCAAAGATGGATGAAAGCCTCTGATTGGACAAATTCTTATATTTGCCCCTTCTCTGCTTAGGCAAATGAACTACTTCTGGTGTGTTAACTCTTTAAAAATCTCACCTCCACTTCTATCAATGGGCAAATATTTGCACAGTACTATGCGTTCAAGGCTTCTGTTGCACCTCCATGCTGGTAAATGTCAAAACATACTCCAGGTTCGCAACCTCAGTGATTTTTTCAGTGTATAAATGGGCAAAACGGACTTGAAAAAATACTTACAACTGAAATTCTGAATTTAAATTTTTGGCCATGTCTCTAATTCTGTTGGGCACAGTGTTTGTTCATTGGGCTGGAGTGTCTTCGATTTCTTGCTTTGTCCATGGTTTCAATCTTACTACTTCTTTGATCAAATTTTTCCAATGCCTCTTTCTGGTTATCTCTGTAACTGTGGCCCTTGACATGAGATGTGATGGCATAAATAAGGTTTCAAGAATTGTCATTTCATTTCCTGTCACACTGAGCATCGGTTTCTAGGTCTTCTAAGGATTTCAATTTAGCTTTAAAAGTTGCTTTTTTGTTTGTTTGGTTGTTTCCTTTTGTTTTTGGGTTTTTTTTTTTTAGATGCTTTAAAAGTTCTTAATCAGTTTTGCATCAAATCCTTTGTATGTTTTAAAATGCGCCTTAAAGTTTACTGCTTTCACTACAGAATATGAGTGTCCACAAACATAAGACACACTACAGAATAGTTTGAGCACAGCCTTAGAAAACGGAAACACAAACTCAGAATAAAAATCATCACACGTAAAAAAACTTTTCTTAAAGCTGTATGAGGATAAATCGATAAAAACTGGCTTATTCAGATTCAATATGAACATACACATCTTTATCATAATCTTCAAAATTGGGCATTAAAATGACATATTGTTCTTTTAAATTTTTTAAATATTTATTTCTGAGAGAGAGAGAGAGGAAGACACAGAATCCGAAGCAGGCTCCAGGCTCTGAGCTGTTAGCACAGAACCCGACGTGGGGCTCAAACTCACAGACCATGAATCATGACCTGAGCCAGAATTGGACACTTAACAAACTGAGCCACCCAAGTGCCCCTAAAAATGCCCTATTGCTTAAATTTGGTGTATGTGTATATAATCTCCATTAAAATAAGTTTAGCCCTTTATTTTCTCTTGTTCAAAGTATCTATCTTCCTACTAATATTTTGCAGGCTTGATTAGTCAATTTCTAAGAGAAATTTACTAAAATTTCCTCTTTTCATTGTGTGATTATTCATGTTTCCTTGTATTACTATGGATTTTCTCCTCTATATATCTCATGTTAACATATATATTCATGACTTTTATTCCCTGTTGTGTTGTTCCATGAATCATTATACGTTACCCATATTTTTTCTAAGAAGATTTTTGCTTTAAATCTATTTATCTGGTATTAACACACTGCCTCCAGGTTTTGTGTTACTTGCATGGAACTGCATGTGTATTTGTATCCATAGAGAACTGGTAAGTGTTTTGTCAATTACCAGAGGAAAGCACATCTATATGAGACATCTGTCAGCTTCCATGGTGTGACAGTGTTGGTCATGGAGACCAGCCTTTGCTGTCTGCTGCCAGTGCCATCAGGACCACAAGTATCAGGACCAAACTCACGGCAATTCACCAAGCCTGCCACTGCGGCCCCTACACATTGCTTTGCATCTGGAATATTTGTAACAGTGTGTTTAAAATAGACTCATCAGCATTTTAGTTTCAGTTTTACCTGAAGTTTAGCTGACATTTTCCAAAGTGAGGTATCAGACAGTCATCTTCCTTTCAGGGAAATAAAATGCCGACAACTAGTGCTTTAACTTGTAACTGATCTCCAACTTATACAATAGTTTGGAGACACTGAGCAAATAACCACAGGTTAGGGATATGAATTAGGAATGAACGATGGCACGCAGTGCCTATGGCCCTTCCCCCAGGTCAGGATGCCTTTGTGAGTGTGTGACTGGGGGGAGAGAATTTCACTTGGATCGCCTGCTTAGAGGAACCACCCAGAGAATATAAATGCTGTTACATTGCACTGCTAGCAGCCTCCACTCTAACAGATTCCTGAGAAAAATAAAAGTATGAGAGGGTATGGCTGGCTTGTGGCCCTGAAGATGGAGCAAAGCAGATGTAAGTTTGGCTTGTGCTGATAGAATTTGTTAGGCTGGCGTTTCCACCAGTGTCTTCTGTGGTCCGGAGATGGGTCCTGTATTCGGGACAGCCAACAAAGGGTTTTTCTCAGTGTCTTTCTAGAGGCCTCAAGAGAGGGCCCAAGAATCTCTGTAGTCAATGTCGGGGCCTCGCCACAGCAGGCACTGCAGCCAAGGAAGAACTCCTAAGTGTTCAGAAGTTCTTTCATCGAAACTAAGGTTCTGATGATGACATAGAATTGGACATATTAAGTATCAAACTAAGGCTTGTTTTGTGACTAGATGACACCAGAGCATATTTTCCTATGAGTGTAACCAGAGGGAAAATAGAAACTGCCCGAAATCTAGTTCAAAGAGTTGATAAGAAGTAGCCCTGAAGGGTGGCTCAGTCAATTAAACAACCGACTCTTGGTTTCGACTCGGGTCACGATCTCGTGGTTTGTGAATTTGAGCCCTGTGCAGGGCTGGGTGCTGACAGCCTGGAGCCTCTGTGTGCCCCTCCCCCACTCATGCTGTGTCTCTCTCAAAATAAATAAACTTTAAGAAAGAAAGAAGAAAGAAAGAAAGAAAGAAAGAAAGAAAGAAAGAAAGAAAGAAAGAAAGAGCTCAGTGAGGTGGTTTTTTAATAAAATCAGGAGGGGGTGGAGGGTGTTACTGACTACCTTCAATGCAGGAGTCCTAATTGTTCATTGGAATATTTAGTGTAAAGTTGATCTTATGTGTCTATCTCTTTCCTTCTTTGTATATTTTTCTAAACATTTGGAGTAAAAGGGTGTTCAAGAATAGTACCTTTGCAGGAGCACTTGGGTGACTCAGTGGATTAAGCATCCAGTGTCAGCTCAGGGGTTCACGGGCTCAGATCATGATCTCACATTTCATGAGTTTAAGTCCTACATGGGGCTCTTGGCTATTAGCAGGGAGCTGCTTCAGATCCTCTGTCTCTTCTCTCTCTGCCCCTCCTGTGTGTGCTGTCTTCCTCTCTCTCAAAAATAAAATAAATAAACATTCTAAAAAAATAGTACATTGCAGTATATTGACCACGAAGCCCACAAAATTTACATTAGAACAGGACAAAACAGCAATACATCAGTCTTTTTTTCTGTCTTGGGCAAGATATTTAAAGAAAAGTTAAAAATGGGTGAATCAAGAAATGTTGTTTCACTGTTTTCTCAAATTAGAAGCCATTCTGGTTTAGTTAAACTCTGAGGCACATTTCAAGGACTGTCCAGAACTAAGCTATAATTCGTTTGAGTCAATGATATTGGGTATAGAAATAGGTGATTGAAGTTGGCCTTAGTTCATCTGATGCTCAGTAGAGATGGTCTTACACTCGCTTCCCACCTAAGTATGGTTGCCATCTGGGAATACATTGATTAGTATTGGAAAGGTTGAGAGATGTCTCTAGCTCTAAAGCCTTTGATTTCACATCGAGGCCAACTCAGTGATAAATCGGCATGGTGATTCACATATTCTTAACTATCAAGGATATATGTTAAGGATTACCTAATAGATGTAGATCTCCTTTTACCTCTAGCATTTACTACCTGTACAGCTTATGGAGAGTTACTCAATATACCAAGTGTCCATTTTCTTATTGCAAATGAGGAAGTGATATCTGTCACAGAGTTGTGTTTCGGTTGGGATGATGAAAGCATACACTTTGACGGGGAACCTATACCTTTAATAAAGTGTTAACAAAGATTATAGCTCCCATGCTATGAATCTACAAAAATTTTGAACTGGTTATCTGTTTCCTGATAACCAGAACAGTGCTATTGTTTTGTTGTTGCTATTGTTTGTTTAATTTTTATTTGTTTGTTTTGAGAGAGACATAGTCACATCAAACTATAGGAATTGTTGGAAGAAGAGCTTGCTATGCCAGATAGAGCCAGGGAGAAGACACTGGCTAACGGAAGGCTTACCTGTCCCGAAGTGAGTGGCATGCCTTTAGCATTATTAAAAGTTACTTTTTAGAGGGGCGCCTGGGTGGCTTAGTCGGTTAAGCGTCCGACTTTCGCTTAGGTCATGATCTCGCGGTTCGTGGGTTCGAGCCCCGCGTTGAGCTTTGTGCTCACTGCCAGCTCAGAGCCTGGAGCCTGTTTCAGTCTGTGACTCCCTCTCTCTCTGACCCTCCCCTGCTCACGCTCTCGCTCTCTCTATTTCTCTCTCCTAGAAATAAATAAAACATTTTTTTTTAAAAAGTTGCTTTTCAGAGAAAACTAATGTGAATTTGTAAAGAGAGGTTAGAATCGATTCTGATTTAATTTAATCATTTTAAGTATATACATTTCATTTTACTTTCAAGCTTTACTTGTTAAATAAAAGGATCTTGGAGTACCCAGGTGACTCAGTTGGTTAAGTGCCCGTCTTCGGCTCAGGCCATGATCTCGCAGTTAGTGAGTTCAAGCTCCACGTCCGGCTCTGTGCTGACAGCTCAGAGCCTGGAACCTGCTTCAGATTCTGTGTCTCCCTCTCGCTCTGCTTCTCCCCCCTCCGACCCCCACCCCCACCGCTCGAGCTCTGTCTCTCTGTCAAAAATAAATAAACCCTTTAAAAAATTTTTTAAAAAGGTCTAACATGCAAGGCTTATTCTAATAACAAAGGGAAAAGTCCTGAATTCTAGAGAAATTTCTGAAAAATCCCACGTGTAGGTAACTTCACTAAGCAGGATCGATGGAATGGCCCATCCACAAACCCCACCCCCACCTCACAGCCACCCACATTAGGATATGCTTTGAAGAGTGGCCTAAAACTAACGTGGTCCAGGTTGCTGACCATCTCTGAAGGAGGGTCATGGACTTGACATTCCATTTACAGACACCAGGGAGCCCTTTACAGAGGCAATCCCAGGGAAGCGGGAACTCTCACTTAGAGCTTTCTTACCACTTGGCTTTGGGCTAGCACTCAATTCCCCATTCATATCTGAGTCATTTATTATAAAGAAAATTTGAAAACAAACTCCGCTGGCTATCCTGAAAGTTAAGCAGTAGTGACAGCTGAATCATTATGTTCTACATGTTTGGAAACATTACTGTATCTGTATATTCTTCATTTCTTCAAATTGCCGCAATCTTAAATGGTGTTTTTATCATTGTTTACAGGCAAGTGATTATACTATAGCTATGAAAATATGTTACTGTAACAAAGTATAAAAGAAGTAACAGATGGATATCTGTTATAGAACAATTTTGCCTTTCTTTAAATGTGCTTATAGTAAAAGAAAGAAATGAAGTTTTAAAAATACATGAGTAAAATATCCCTAAGAAGAATGTTTTTAAATATTTATCCATTAAACATCAAATGGCCTGTTTTGTTTTATTTCTGCAGAACATTAAACTTATGGGGATTTTATATCTCCAGATCAAATTCCCTGGATGAATATATTTTTGCTATAAGTAACCTTACTGATCACTTTATTCAATCTGTTTATTTTACAGATTAATAAGCAGAGGCGAAGAGAAGATAACGCACTGCCCACAGTTCACAACTAATAATGGGAGTGGTAAGTAGAAAGTGGGAAATATTTTTTTTCCCCATTTTTCCATATTAGATGGATTGACTATTCTTTATTTCAATGATACATTAATTCATAAGTTGCAGGTGATTAGCACTACAAATAATGCCATTTTGTCTGTTCATTCTTTATAAAATTTTTCATATGTTTCTCTTCACAGGTCTTTCAATATTACTGTGGCCTCACAGAGGAATGACACCTATGCTCATACAGTGACACGTCACACAATATCAATCTCACTCTCTCACAGGTTTGAGATCGCTGTAACTGTGGTTTGAGGAGATTGGAGAGAGTTTAAAATAGACAACGAGGAGCTTGGAAGAATGTCCTGAAAGACCTTTGGAGGAATATTAAAAATCCATTTCAAAATGGCAAACATGATTTTGTCATAGGATCAGTCTCTGCAGTGATAGGATTTTTGTCTGGCAGTTCAACAGCCTCAGAAAGCAGGAAAGATGTGGTTTCATGGTCAGAGGGCCTAGAAACTGAGATTTCCTAAGGGGGTGTGTGTGGTCGATTGCAAACCCGGTTATAATCATTCACTCTTCCCTGACTCCCTTTGCAATGTTACAGTTCACCTCTCTCATCAAAAGATGGCATCTATTCTTTTCCCTTTGATTCTGGGCTACCCTTGTGACTTGCTTTGCTCAACCTGTGCGCCAGAAGTGTGGAGTGCAGATTTCATTCCCAGGCTTCAAGGAGACTGGCATGCTTTCTCTCTTTCTGTCTTAAGACCTCTGCTTATACTATGAGACAGCAGCCACAGACTAGCCTTATAGAAAATGAAAAGCCATAGAAGCCTGCCCCAAATCAGACCAGGTGTTTCAGAACAATGTGTAAAGAGCACAACCAAGGTCAGGAAAGCTAGCTACACAACTTGGGACTGACTACAGATGGATGATAGGCCCCATTTGAAACTAGATTAAGTCCCTAACTTGAATAATTGTGAATAAGTAAATGGTTGTTACAATAACACAAATTTTTGATCACTTTGTTATGCAGCAGTCACTAACTGATACAGAGCCCTTGGAGTACTTATCAAGGAAATAATTTTCTTTTCTGGAAAAAAAGGGAAGTGAAGTAAGAATAGAGTTGATAAATTTAATGAAGACACGAAAGTTGTTAGAAGGAGAAGGACGTAGGGCACTGAATACAGGGGAAAGTTAAAACTAGGATTTTTAGGGAACAGGGTACCAGGATTGATGTGAGGAGCTCAGCATAGGTGATAATAGACCATTACTCTTGAAATCTATTGTTATGTCACTCTTCAAGTCTGTGTGGCTCTTAATCTAAAGTCTCAGAACAGCAAGTAAGTTTTCCACTGTCTCGTCCAGGCCAGGAGTCTACTCTGATCTAACAACACCCAGCTATGGATACAGGTGAGAGTTGCACCTTCTCTTAGATCTTTCTGTGATCACAAATGTCCTATTATAGGGTATGGATATAAAGGTAGGTGCCTGTGTATATCATGTTATTGATCTAGATGAAGTGAACATGGGCAGTTTAGGAATGTCCAAGAAATGTCTATGTGAATGGCTTAGAGAACAAGGAGGGAGGGATGGCTAGCGTGACTGGTTGGCCTGAAGTTTGAAGAAGCAAGGGTGTTAGGCCAAGGATGAGAAAATTATGCTTTGCAAAGAGCAGTGAAGAATTAAGCCCATCCTGCTGGAAGGTCATCTGAAGACTTGCCGTGAACACCACTTCAGCCAAGGGAGAGAGACAGGAGGAGATGTCCAAGCAGATTAAAGCAAAATGGGGTTTATAATTGAGCACATATTGAAGTGGTTTAGTGATCAAAGGAAGGAAAAAAATACAAAGTAGTGGCAACATTACCTAGGGAATTTACCCTAAACAATTTCGATTTATGTCAGGGTATGAAGCGGTGAACTCAACTTACATAGAAGGCATTTTCCACACCGTAAAGTAAGATGGTTAATTGTCACTACACACAGTCTATGTTCAACTGGCAATAATGCAGCAGTAGGACTTGGGAACTTTGTGAATCAGAATGTGAAGGTCAGGGCCAAGCTCACCCAAGCAGCCTGACACTTATTTCCTTCTCATGTGTTGCTATGGAGGGAATATCTGTAAAGAGACTGGGAAACCTAGCTGCTATCACTCCTTCTCTTCTGGAGGTAGCATCCGCTACTGACCATTAGCAATTTCTGTCATTGCAAAATTATCTAGTGAGATGGTATTTTCTATCCAGTGTGTTGTTATTATAAACTATGTAGCAATAAATGGTATTTTCTAAAAAGTTCCATATGTTTCTGGACAAAGCTTAGTTTGAGACTCTATCTTAAGCACCAGAGAAGGGTTTCCAATTAAATTTATGAGTGAAGGCAGAGATATGAGGAGTTACCCCATAACAGTTATTTATGGCCACTAATGAGAAAGAATTGGGATATGAACTTCTACCAGAAAGATAACCATTTATTTTAATTAGGGAAGGGTCAAAGTCAATAGTTCAGGGAGAATGAATACCCACAAATAAATAGGAAAATTGGTCTTTGGGGCAAAGAGACTATCATACAGAATAATGCTGAACTAAAAAAGACGATGCTGGAGGAACTTGTGTTTTTTAGGTATTTTATGAAGTTATCTATTCAGCTCCTTGACTGGGAATAAGAAGTGTTCTTTATGCAAGTTTTTATTCAAATATTCTGGTTTTGTATTTTCACTGCCTCCCTGCCGTCTTTTTCAGTCCTCCTGGCCAAGTAGAAATAAAAGAAGATAACAAGAGAGGATTTAGTTGCTGGAAAAAATTCACCTACTGTCTTTGGAAAAGGAAAACGGTAAGGATTATACTTCTGAGAGCAAGAGGTATTCATAGTCGCCTTAGAAAAGGCAAGATTGTTCTGATAAGGAAGCTTCAGGCATATATTTGGCAATATTTGGGACCCGGGCAGAGGGGAGCAGGGAATTAAATGCCAGAGAAAGGCAAAATCCTCAAAGGTGTGGAGAAGCCACGCTGAGCCTGCCAGAGGGGCCAGAAATTGGTGGATGGAAACACCAGGACAAGGAAAACAGGGAGGAAGAGTAGAGTGTGAGAAACCTTCTCTCCGTTTCAGTGTGTCCAGGCTCAGCGGTTCCTGACACGGCTGCCCCAGGAGTTCAACAAGCCAAACTAAAGGACGACAGTAAAGCCAGCGGATCAAAAAGTTCTGGTTCTGCAAATTTGCCGACGCGACACCCATCACCTCCCATTTCTCATTTCCTCCTTATGTAATGTTTTGTTCATTATTGAAAAGAAGTAGAGAAAGATGACTTTGTATGTTAGGAGACTACCCAATTAGAAGCACGTATGGAAAGTTAAAACAAATAACAAATAGTACTGGCGATATCTAAACCGCATAGACATTGAATTGAGCCAAACCAGGGACTGTTGTGAGACACACATGCATGCACACACATGCACACGCCCTTCAATCCCCTTCATGCGCTATGGAGAGGTTGCACTACCTGGAATTATCTCTGTCTTGCACATGAGGGAGCCGAGAATGAGAGAGTTTATGTTTTCCCAAGTCTCACTGCTGGTAACTGGGCAGCTAGGATTTGACTGGCAGGCTTCTAATGTGCTCTACACTACTGCATAGAGTTCAACACGTTTCTATTGACAATCTACTGCGTTCTTGCAGAGGCCAAAAAAGAAAAGACAGGGATCCAAACAAAAACATGGACCCTGATGACAAGAGAGAGTAAGTTAATGGGAGAGAAAACTGCATAAATCATATCAGAAATGTGATAGGTGCCCACAGCGAGGTATGTGAGAATGAATGGCATTGCAGTTTCGCCAGAGAGGTCGGAGGCAGAATGCTTAAGCGCTGGGATCTGTGCTTCTGCCTCCTACCAGGGGTTTGATGTTCTGAGCCTCAGTGTCCTTATTTGGCAAATAAGAGTGGTTAATAGCAGCCCCACACGGCACTGCTGGGTATGAGCCTGCTTGGAAGGGTGCCTGGCACGGACTAAGTACCCGGTAAATGGTAGCTTTTCTTATTCCATGTGAAACCAAAGACTTAATTAAAAACGCACGTTGCATAATTAGGTTCTCCACAGGCTGAGGCATTAGGAAAGGCTGGAAACAGATGAGCAAGTCAAAAGATGTGATGAAATCATAGGGAAGTGGAGTTTTGTGGAAACAAGAGGGGAGAAATACGTTAAGGCCAAACCCTTACAGAACCTGGAGACACACGCTTATGAGGGTTCTTGGAGTTCTCTGGTATTTTTAAGTTTGGAAAGTAAAACTGAGTGAATTCAAATCTGATTTTTCAAATGAATGCTAGGAGAGTCCCACAGGAAATGAAAGTTCTGGCAAGTGAGACAAGAGCAGGCACTGTTGCTGAAGGCTCTGTGTGAATTGAGATCTTAGAGCTGAAGGAAGAGGCTTCAGAGAGACCCTACTTCTGAGAACCAAGAGCTGCAGCATCTGTAGGATATGGTGCCCAGAGTGTAGGCGAGGAGGAAGACAGATAAACAACACTCCAGACCAACGGCCCCGAGGACGGTGGGAGGTCCATTTCTCGGGAGATGGTTAAGAAGACAACAGGAACCATCACATAGGCAACAAGGTGAAATACAGAGTGGGCATTTGGGGAATTTTGATAGACTATGTGGAGATATGCGGAGGCATATTTCGCCTTGGAGAGGTCCTATATTCTTTGAAATAAAGGTTCCCTGAAATAATGGCTAGTCCCCTGCTCACAAATGCCCTTGGGCTTCTGATTATTCTCGGGATAAAGCCCCAAACCTCTAACGAAGTGAACAGGTGAGGCACACTCTCTCTCCTCACCCAGCCTCCTTCAATAGTCCTTTGGACCATTCATATCCAGGTCATAAACTGTTTTATTTAAAAATGCCAATCCCAAGCTTCTCTCCATTTAGGACTTTTCTCGTGTTACTCCCATCCCCTTCTCCTAATAAGATTTCCATTTAGATTTTGCTTAAATGATATGTTTTCAAAGAAAGCAATCAACCTTTGAACTTCCAGATTAGGTGAGTCATCCCTATTAAATGTTAACACCTTATCGTAGGTGTAACTAGTTAATTACTACTCTGTCTTTTCCTGTTTCCACCTAGTAGGTATGAGGGCAAATGTATGTATATTATGGCAGGAAGTATTAGTAAAAGCCGGAAAATAAATATATTTTCTTCATTACGAATGAGTGAACAAATTAGTGATTTAGTATTTCACATCCATGCCGGCCTATATTACTTGTGGTTTTATTTTGTTTTCTAACCGTTCTCAAGGAAAGAGTAAAAATGAATAGGAAGTTGATTTTGATAAAAAATAAACTTATATAGCTAGAAGTTAAACCATTTTGCTACCTCGCCAGCTACTTTCCTTGGTAACTACATATCTCTGACTTTCAAATGGACCTCTATTTGAATTTTCTCCAAGATGTTAGGCTGTATTCCTCATCAGGATAGGTGTTCATTACCATCACAGCGTGTTTGGAGCTGAGTAGGGAGGACAGTGGCATTTTTTCTGGGGTAACAGCTGTGCAGATGAACAGATGTAGTTGATTAGCTGTGCGTTGTTGCTGATTCTAAGTAATTGTTATGAGTATCGAAATGTGGCTCAAATGATACGCTTGGCAATATCAATTTCTGTAGCATCTTATTCCTATTCATCACATTTGTCATTCTTGTGTTTATCTAGTTCATGGGGATTTTCCTTTTATGACTATTTAGATTTCATTAGTCATCGCTTCTGTTAAGATACCGAGCCGTGGGAATGTTTGTTAGTAAATGATCATGAAGGAGAAATATGAAAGGGAATGGGTCCCTCAAACTGAAGAGTCAACAAAGATGAGGTTCAATGCATTCTTCATAGATGGAGTCTGGTACTGAAATGATACAGAGTTGTGGAAGAAGAATGCTAAATTAATGAGTACTCCATCCTCATCACTCACTGGGATTGGGGCCCATTGCATTTGTTGGGCTGCTGCCAACGAGAGCAGGTACTAGGTTAAATCCCTGTGGGAGCCAGAGAGGCTGGGTTGTTAAATTTGTTGTGGTCTGCATTGAACACACTAACAGCCTCATGTGTTTATTCTTGTCCCATCAAAATAATACATCCTGAGGTATGTGACTAGGTATCAACAGTATGGTCTTTGTAAGGAAAGAGCATTGCGATTTTAACTTCAGTGTAAGGGATAGTGATAATTGACCGCCTTTAGAATATACTGGTGTGGAATATGGATGTATCTGATATAGGAATTAACTTTCGGACCCAGTGAAAAACTCAAGAGAAGAAACTATGGGAATACATAAACTAGACTTTTTGTAGCTCCTCTGCCCCTCCTCTTTTCGTTATTTAGTTATTTCTTATAATCCACTAAATATACAGATGTCTTAGGTCAGAGTGAAAGTAAAATGACAATTAATGAACTTTGGATTTTAAGAATTGACAATTATTAAATTGAGTGAATGTAGCACACTTGACACATAAATGTTTGTTTTATAGGTTCATAACTGCACATCTGTCTTTGTGTGTCTGTCCCTCATTCTTTTGCTTCCTATGATGTGTGTTTTCCATGGATGTTTTATAAAATTTTGAAAAAATATGGCACTCAGTATTCATGATAATTATCAATATTATCAATGATCAAGATTAATTAAAATATGAATCATAATCACCTTATGTGAAGACTATAGTAGAATTGTTTAAGTGTTCTAGGACAGAATAAAATTAATTTATCTTGTACTTTGTATATGTGTAAAATATTTTGGAAACATACAGAATTGAGCAAAGTGCAAATTCATTTTTTGTAATGTCACTATAAGGAGAAAATAAGCCAGCTTGGGTGACTAAAATGAAAAGGATTTGGGGCACCTGGGTGGCTCAGTTGGCTGAGCATCCAACACTTGATTTCGGCTCAGGTCATGATCCCTGGGTCATGGGATCGAGCCCCGTATCAGGCTTTGCGCTGACAGCACTGATCCTGCTTGGGATTCTCACTCTCCCTCTCTCTGTTCTCCTCCCTTGGCCCTGCAAGCGCACATGCATTTTCTCTTTCACAAAATAAACATTTTTTTTTTAAATGAGAAAGAGTTAATTGCAAAGGCCATAAAGACCAATCTGAATACTAAGTCTGAGAAGATTTTTTCTATTTTATTTTACTCTGGGATAATTACATTATGCCACATCATTCTTGTATACAGAAATAATATTTGCTGTTTAAAAGCTTTGAGTATGGGGTGTCTGGCTGGCTCAGTCATGAGTTGATCCTGATCTCAGATCATGAGTTCAAGCCCAACATTGGGTGTGGAGCCTACTTAAAAATAATAAATAAAATGCTGTCCCTTTCCCCTGAGGGTATTGGGGTGGGCAGGTGGGGCCAGGGGGAAAAGCAATAATAATAATAAATAAAATAAAACCTTTCAATATGAGTCAATGTCAAAAAATTCAGACTCTTATCCTGTGGTACCATAGACATTATTATAGTAATGTTAATATATGTGACTAGAGTATGCATAGACTATATGTGTGTGTGTGTGTGTGTGTGTATATATATATATATATCTTTTTATCCACATTTTCCTATTGCCTTATGTACCAGTGATTTAGAACAACATACAAGAATATGATGAGGACATAATTCAAGTTGGAGAAATGACTCTTTCGAAGAATGAGCCGATAAGACCAAAAAAAAAAAAAAAAAGGAAAAAAAATGTGCATTTTAGTGGCAGAAAATTCAGATTCTACCACAGTGAATTAATTACCCTCCATAAATTATAAGACCAATATTGAGTATCTGTGAATTCATAGATGATGGTTAATGAGAATCTGTCATCAGTTAGTTGTTCTTACTATACTCAGTTTCAACCAAATGTTATGATTACAATATCCATTATAAAATATTGATATGTATATAATAAATTATCATTGTAAACCATTTTGAAGAGGTGTTTGTTTATAAAACACCGGTTGGGGAGTCAAGAAGTATTATTTTTTGCCTTGCTTCATTTACTTATACCTATCTAGGCAAAGACATTTTGGGTCTGGCTAAAAGGAGAAAACGAAGTTGTGCCCTGAGCATGGAGAGTAGCGGAAAGTGAATCAGTCTATGTTCCTGCTGACACACAATCCTGACTTTCAGCAACAACTCTCTCTCACCCACAATTCTGAAATTTACGAAGAAGACAGTGTGGGGCACGAGGCTGGCTCCATTAGTAGAGCATGGGACCCTTAATCCCAGGGTTGTGTGAGGTCAAACCTCACACTGGGCATGCAACCTAGTTAAAAGAAAAAGTAAAATAAAGATGATGTGGAGGTTTGTAAACAGCTTATTTGGTAGATAAACTTTATTTACAATGAAACAAGAAGCTATCTAAAAGATTTATCTTACTTAGCATGAAGATTCATGAACCTGTCTGCAAAAATATTGATGTCTGATTAGCGTCTTGTTCCACCATCCCCACAAGAAATGTTTATTATGTTACCAATAGTTGAAACATTATGATTTTTTAAATAGGCCAGGTCCCAAATGTTTCAAATAAAGCCTTGTATACATATATTTCTACTCCTTTAACGACTGTTCAAGTGCACACAGATTTCCCTCAGATCCTAAATTGCCTTTCAAGTCCCCATGAGAGCCGTACTCTACCTGTTTAACTATGTTGGGGAAGTGAGGACACATGCAACATTTGTGGCTGCACTGGTCAGGACTGACTTTGTCCTGTGCTCAGTGTGATGGAAAGGAAAGAACACAGACAGAATGAGCCGAGAAACGAGGGCAGTGCTCAAGGCTCTAGACGTTTGTTACCTGTGGCCTGCAGTCATTTTTGTTTTCTTCATGTTCAAGCCTTCATTTGAAAAATGTACTTAATAATATGGTTTAATTAATAGAGACAGTGTATCTAGGTAAGAAGGCGTGGAGGCATAGTCAATACTTTAGAGATGGCAATTATCAAGTGATAGGATTTTTCATCTTAATTATTTAGTGAAAAGAAAACAATGTTACTTGACACAAAATTAAAATGTGTTTTCTGTTAAACAATGGAGTGACTATGGCATCAAAAGTTTCCTGGGTCTCAAAAGTTGATAAGAGAAACTCCTAGACATCTAAGTGATCACTCCAAATGTACCCGATAGTTTTAAAATCTTTCTCTTCTAGTTGCCTAATAATATGGACTTAGTCCTCAGAACTCTGGAATTTGGATATCAATTTAACATGGTAGGAACAATTAGATGTATGCACATAGGGCAAGATTAAAAACAATTTTTAAGCTAAAATATGAACACTATAATCCATAAAGTAAATGCTAAAGTCATAATTCTCCCTTCAAGTAAATTAATAACATATTTGAACAGTAATGCAATAAATGATGACAGAGAATACTTTAGTATAAGTTTCTAAAGCATATTTTTCAACTCGACACCAGTAAAAAATAACCCTGCAAAAATATGACTGTCCTAAATTCAGTAACTTCATATCCACTCTGAAAATTAATGTATTCCTTTATAATATAAATAGGGAATTTTCTATTGTTAATAAGCACAACATATTAGAAAAGATTAGTATTAAATTATTATAATTATTTTTATGTAAATCAAACTCTAGATCTTTCCCCCAAAGATTTCTTTGTAATGTCATTTTAACAAGTGAATTTAGTTATTGAAACCAAAATTGGCAAAAAAAAGTGATTATGGAAAATGAAATTGTTTAAGTTTCAAATGTACAACAGATAATTAGTAGTTTAGTATAATTCCATTATATAACTACTATGCCTTGTAATTCTAGAATCAGTAAGGGATTAAAGTCTCTCCATAATGGAATCACTTGAAGAAAAATGAAGCCTCCGGAAGTTAGTCTTAATGTTCTCCCATTTGGGGTAGTACTACTAGCCATGAAATTGTTATATCAGCAAGAAAATGACTCACTTCAATAGTTGTCAACATTGCCAGCAGAGCAGAGGCCTTAATGAAGGTCAAGGTTAATTGTTCAGCGGTGATGACCACAGTGGAGAGTACTATTGCAGTCCCTACCGTAATTGTAGAGGAAAAAATTATCATTACATTCAGACTGAAAAAGCCATACCTATAAATTATTTTCCATTAAGACAGCAAGATATTTATAGATATCTATGGATTTAGATGTATTCATTAGCTTTCTATACATTATTACCAAATACAGACACATAGTGTTCCGTTACATACTATCTGATATGCTGGTCGGTTGTTTAGATTTTCTACTTAGGTTTTTGGTTGTTTCATTTTTTCAAAATAACTTCTCACTGGGTAACTCAATGTTTCCAAAAGATGTTTCAAATACAAGGAAGGAGACTGTGTGATGATAAGCCCTTGAATGAAGTGCTGCTGTTTCTCTCTGCACCTGCATGGCAAGGACAATGGCCTTGGGACAGCGAGAATAATGGGTGAGCGCCCACCGGGTCACCACACCAGAAAGGTCCGCCTGTAGAACCACAGGGCCAGAGGTTGGGACTGGCTGTACTTCCCTTCCATCTGCTCTCTCAGTTTTACAGCCTGTGTGTGACTCTTCTCCACCATCGAGGAGACTGAACTCCAGAATAGAAGTTCCATAATCCACAAGGATGCCTTCACAAAAATTCATATTTTAAATTTGAGAACTGATGATTATGCCTCATGGTTAAAAGGTAATAAATTAGATACATAGGAATTGGTTTTAGTTATGAATTTATGAATAGAAAGATTGACAGTTTTCAGTTCTTCAGTAAGTAGCCATTTGAATCTCTGCTTTCTTGGTTGCACTGTTGATCTAGGCCCATTTTTCTCTCTGGTTGACTCTTTATTTTTAAGGATTCATATTTATTCAATTTTCTGAATATAAATGCATTGTCTATTTTTTATGCATATATTCTGCTTAACTTTTATCTGTGGGCTCTTTGTCTAGCATGGGCATTAAGTATTAATGTAGTCAAACATATCAAATTTTTATTTTATTTCATTTGCTTTTTGCATCATGTTGAAGAAGGTATTCCCTAAGCTGCCCTTGCAAAATATTCTCTTATATTTTCTTCTAACAATTTAAGGTAATGTTCTTTTCTCATTTTGTAAATATCACTTTAATGTTTAACCATCTACATAGCCTTTTAGATCTAAATTAGGTCACATCAGGGGCACATGGGTGGCTTAGTTGGTTGAGGGGCTGGTTCTTGATTTGAGTTAAGGTCATGTTCTCTGGGTTATGGGATCAAGCTCTACATCAGGCTCTGTGCTCAGCGTGGAGCCTGTTTAAGATTCTCTGTCTCTCTCTCTCTCTCTCTCTGCCTGTCTCCCCAACCCACATGCTCTCTCTATATATAAAAATTAAAATCATAAATAAATAAATAAATAAAGTCTCATCAACTAGGTTAACACATATGAGATTAGACACAAATTGAGGCAGAGGCCACCTTCTCTCCCCTGTTGCTAAAGAGTAAGGTTGGTGGGGCATGGGTATCTGTGGCTGTCTTCAAGGGACATCAGAAGCTCCCCTACTTGTGGTCTGAGAGAAAAGTGGGACCCAACCAATCATCTAAGGGCCCTTATATTTCTAAGGGTCCTTGTTATCCAGTTCTATTCAGATCCCTCTGTCTGCAGAGTGCATTTCTGAAGATGTCCTCTTTTTGCTCAGCCAGTTCGGAAGCCTGTGAGTTGCTTATTTAGGCCAAGCATTCTTTTCTTGTGCCATGCAGTTCTCTCAAAATATTACTGAAATTCTATTTCTGAGTAATGCAATGATAACAAAAATAACAACACTCCAATTTCACTCCCTATTTTGACCCTTAACTTACCAAACCCCTTTTTTATTAACTGCCTTCTGGGCATAACCCGTCCTTCCTTCCCTTGATTTGTTTAATGGCTAAGGTTGGGACCCTCTGAAAGGGCAGGTTGGGAGGGAAGCGCTATCTTTGTGTTTGGACTGGTTCTTCTTGGGAGAGCTTCGGGGAAGCCTGCAAGTAGGTCCTATTTTCTGTTGTCTGGGGTACTGACTCTTCTAACTGGTTGAGGCCTCATCTCATTGGATCCTTGGTTGAGAACTGGGACCACCAGAGGGGTGAGCTGCCCTCCTCAGAGGTCCCTTCAATCACCAGTTTGCAAACTGGCCACTCCTTGCCCGGGTAGGTCTCATCTGTAGTATGTTATTCACCTGTAATATGTTGCTCTAGAGAATAGGATCTGTCTTCCAAGTTGTTAAAGTGACTGTTTTCAGAAACATTCACTAGCATGACAAACGACAGCATTTTTTTCAAGCTGAAGTATCTGTTTCCTTGTCACCCACTCCCCAGTCCCTAAGAAAGTAGATTATGGTTCCATCATGCCCCCTTTCCTCTGTGGCCAGGCCCGTGGTAAGCATGAGTGGGTGAAGGAATGAGACTTGGGATGGCTAGAATAACAGATGTCAGTGGAGATAGACAACTAGCTGTCTTCCACTGCCCATGATCCCACCCATCCTTTTGGAAACAGAACCGCCCACCCCAACATGGTCACCCTACCCACTCATAGCTGAACCCATGGAAGCCCAGCCAGATACTAAATCTTATAACATTCTTGGCAGCTATTGGGGAACATGTTATGTTAGGGAAAATGGAATCTGAGTTAAAACATTCTGGCCCCTTTCTTTGAAGTGGACCACACATGCTCTACCAAAATATGCTAAATATTAGTTTGAGGGGAAAGCCAGTTAAGAATCAAAAGATATAGGGAGAGTTCTTTTCCCTCCCCTTATCTGCCTAAAAACAGGGCATCCATTTCCCTTTGTGAGGGGACCGTGCATTTTCCCATTCTCCTATCCCAGGATGAGAACACCAGCTCTTGTCACTGAAGATGATGAGTCTGTATAAACAAGCTCTACTAAAACAACATAAGTCTTCTGTTAGTTTCCATATGTATTTCCTAGGCACTTCCTCACTCTTTATCTTTCTTTGAAGCCCAAATCTCTTTCTTTCGTTAAAAGAGTATAGATACTCTCACGTCTAAAACCTTTGAATTTCACGTCTCTTTTGTGAACTCCTTTACATATAAAAATATAAATAAATCAGTATGGCTTTCCTCCATCTTCTTTCTTTTTTATTTTTTTGTAAAGTCAATTCACGCAGCCCAACTTAGACAACATAAGAGAGTAAAGGAAAACGTTTTCTCCCCTGATGTCTTAAATAGAATCTTACTCTAAAGTTTTATGAGGTGTGTGTGTGTGTGTGTGTGTGTGTGTTGCTTGCATTTTCTCCCACTAGCCGGGAAATGAATGCCACTGTTGTTACCACCCTGGACCCAGAACTATGAGCCAGAGACCAGCAATGGGCAAACACACCTGCCATTTTGGACCCTGAGTGACATTACGCATAAAGCTCTTTAGTC
This sequence comes from Crocuta crocuta, assembly GCF_008692635.1. Lineage (NCBI taxonomy): Eukaryota > Metazoa > Chordata > Mammalia > Carnivora > Hyaenidae > Crocuta > Crocuta crocuta. The sequence continues at coordinate 359,182 of NW_027532825.1, read as the reverse complement.
AACACAGAATAATTGGAAACAAATATAGTTTTAACTTATAGAGGCCTCTACCTAGTGGTCTCTTTTATACCCTCTTGCTTTCTACTCTGACTAGAGTGGTTTATCAGGCAGGTGCATTTAATAGTAAGTCTTAATCCTGCATCTCGAGGTCAATATTTTCTCCTGAAGAAATAGCACCACCCTTTCCACCCCTCCTCTCCCCTCGCCTTGCTTCTTTTATGAGGGATTTTGATCCCAAGAGATGAGCTCAGTTTTCCATGTTCCCATGTTGTGTGAGCCATTGTTATTCCTGTTCTATGGATCTAGACTCAAAGGCCTGCTGCTGATTCCTGTCCCAGGCCCCCACAGGCTGTTGCTTTAGCTCTCCTGACCACTTGCATTTCCCCTCTGTCCAGGGTACATAGTAGCATTTTCTTACCTATGAACCCAGCAATGCATTTTTTTTTTTAATGTTTAATCTGTCAATGTTATGTGTTTGGAGAAGACGGCACATAAACTATAAACCAATTGCTTTATTTTACGTTGAAATTCTTCAGATATCATCCCTGAAGTAATCTGAAAAGCTGCGATGGTAACAAAGTTTTAAGTGTACTTATTTTCTTTACTTCTTGGTGGATACAGTGGTTGAAACATCTTTCTTATTTTAGATATCTAAATTTTGTTTATTTCTTTATCTTTTAAATTCCAGGTAGTTAATGAATGGTATGATATTAGTTTCAGGTACACAATATAGTGATTCATCACTTCCATATGTTACCGAGTGCTCATTACAGTATGCACACTCCTTAATCCTCATCACCTATTTCATGCACCTCCTCACCTACCTCCCCTCTGGTAACCATCAGTTTGTATTTTTTTAAATGCTTATTTATTTATTTTGACAGAGTGAGAGAGTGTACACAAGCAGGGGTGGGACAGAGAGAGAAGGAGAGAGAGAATACCAAGCAGGTTCTGCGCTGTCAGCATATCCTGATGGAGGGCTCAAACTCATGAACCATGAGATCACAACCTAAGCTGAAACCAAGAGTCAGATGCTTACTCAAAGGAGACACCCAGGCACCCCTTGTATTTTTTAAAACAGTAAATAAATGGTCAAGGAACTAGGGGAATAGGCTAGTACCCTGTATGTGGGGCAACTTTGGAAGACCAGGGGTGCTGAAGCCATTTTTAAAAGTATCATCTACAGCTAATGGGATTATATTTTCCCTTGCATTTTCCTTACCACTACACTGAACTTGCATTACGTTCCTAAGAAAGCTGTTTTAAATTTTTCTGATATCTAAGATACCTCTGGACAGCTCCTTTATAAGTATTTTTAAATTTTTCTCTAAGATTATCAGAAAAAAGAGTCAGGCGGAGGATGATAAAGATGAAATAGTTGTCAGTTGAAGTGTCAGAATTTCCCTGCATAATATTGTAATGATTTTCCCCCTCTTGGAAGAAGAAATACAAATGTCATAACAAGTTTAGATTAGATATTGATTATTTTTGAATCACCAAAACAAACTAGAGGAAAGCCTTGATTTTCTTAATATTAGCATAAACAATCTGTCTTCCCAAGTCAGGTGACCTGGGGATGCAATAATGGGTAGCTGTCCTTTCTCCATTGCTCTGACTGGATCTTAGGAAAAAGGAAGCCAGTGAAAGATGACTTACTGCTTTGGAAGCAGTGTTTCAAGCAAGGATAGATGTGACAAAGGAGCAGAAATTGGCATATGTTTTTTTAAAAATTTTTTAATGTTTTTTTCTTTATTTCTGAGAGAGAGAGACAGCATGAGCAGGGGAGAGTCAGAGAGAGAGGGAAACACAGAATCCGAAGCAGGCTCCAGGCTCTGAGCTGCCAGCACAGAGCCCGACGTGGGGCTTGAACCCATGAACCGTGAGGTCATGACCTGAGGCGAAGTCAGACGCTTAACCGACTGAGCCACCCAGGTGCCCCTGAAATTGGCGTATGTGGAGACAAGTAATAGAGGGTAGACACCGGGCCATGAGTGGTGGTTGTAACCAATCAAAAGTGACATTATATTTGCCCTGTTTTTATGGTGTCATGAGACCCAATCCTATTTGTCTGTGTTCTATTTGTTGCTGTTCTTTTTGTTGTTGCTGTTATTGTTGTTTGCTCATTTGTTTTCCTGAGAGAAGAAAGAAGACTTTTAGTATTGACCCAAAGCCCATAAAGAATCATCACATCCTCAAGCTCCGTCAGTCATATTCAGGACCAGGGAGCTCTCCAGGTAAAATGATAGTAAGTAGCAGGAGGTCGGATCAAATCCTCCTGGTTTAAAGTAATCAGTTAAATTACTGTTTACTTTTCTTCTAGATTGCACTATAAAAAGTATTCAGTTTGGTCCAGAGGCTTGTTGGTGGGAAGAATGAAAAGGAATGAAAAATCTGCTGGAAATTATTCAAGCCAGAGCAGAGGCTACTCTGCAAGCATACTTTATATAACATATTTACATAGTTTCCATTTATCAGACGGATAATGGGAAGGACTCCTCCCCTTGATCAGATCACAAAGGCCTTGAGGGTGTAGTTGTTGCAAAGCCTAGGAGTTCTTTAACATTATCAGTTGGTATTTGTGTTTTCTGAAGATCCAGCCCCTTTGAGCATCGAGCAATTTTTTTCTTTTTCTTTTTTCTTTCTTTCATTCCCAACCAGCTTGCTTTGAAGAAGACAATTCACTCTACAATTACAGTCTCCAAAGTTGTCTAACATAGTTGAAATTATGGTAGTAATTTCTGCTGCACATTCACCTTTGTGTAGTTTGCTGTTGTAATACAAAATACATTTTCATAACATGTTTTGGGAAAATATTTTTGAACACACAAGTAAATTGTTACTTTACGCACAGTAGAGAATTCCATCCATATTTACAGAAAGAAAGTCAAGCAATATGTAAAAAGCCCGTTTTCTAATTTTTTTGTTGTAAATAGAATCTGTGCCAGCAAACAAGTTAGAGGAATAAAATACCTCTTTATTTCCAGGACAAGCTATTGGTGTTATTTTCTTAAACACTCTTTGGCTGAACTTAAAAATGTTTAAGATGTATAAAACGTTTTTGGAATGTAAGAAATAATGATGATCACAGAAGACCCGATTTTGTATTAAATGCAGTGTAATATTGTGTCTTAGACTTAATGCACCTCCATTATTGCCTAAATTAAACTTAGGGCATAATTAAGTGCTGGAAATTCCCTATGTCTTATCTTAAAAGTTAGTTTTAAGGTTACAACTTAATTATAGGTAAAAGATACTCCAGTCGACCTCAATATAAGTTTGAAACTTGGTGATTTCTCTGTTTTCTATTCTCTTCTTAAGGGATTTTATTTGATGACTTCCACTTCTGGGAGCTGACATTCTCACATTATTACCCAGGCATCTGTTCTGGTTTAGATTTTGCTCACCTGCAGATACTAGACACTTCACTGGTGTGATTTTCAACCTTACCGGGTAGTTCATGGAAGAGAATTATTTTTGACTTCTCAGTAATTACTATTTCTACTGTTTTAAAATTATATTATTGTGTGCCTTGTTCTCTTCTATGACAAGGCTACCTGTTACTAGAGGACACATCATGTTTTTTCCATCCAAATACAGGTTTCATAGTGTCTTAAGGATGCTAAAAAGAGTTTGAATTCATTTAGAAAAAGAATCTGATTTGCTTGTTCTTTGCTGTTCTTCTCTTTGTGATGTTTACTTCATTACTTCTTTATAGGTAGACAATCACAAGGCTTCTCTTAAAAACCTCAGTGATTGGGGCACCTGGCTGGCTCAGTCGGTTGAGAGTCCGACTTCGGCTCAGGTCATGATCTCACGGTTCGCGGGTTTGAGCTCCGCGTCGGGCTCTGTGCTGACAGCTCAGAGCCTGGAGCTGCTTCGGATTCTGTGTCTCCCTCTCTCTCTGACCCTCCCCTGCCCACACTGTTTCTCTCTCTCTCTCAGAAATAAATAAAACATTAAAAATAAAAAACTTCAATGCTTTATAGGGGTGCCTAGGTGCCTCAGAGAGTTAAGCATCCAGCTCTTGATTTCAGCTTAGGTCATGATCTGTGTCCTGAGATGGAGACCCCCCGTTGAGGTCCTTGCTGAGTGTGAAGCCTGCTTGAGATTCTCCCTTCTCTGTCCCTACCCTGCTCACTCTCTGTCTCTCAAAAACAAAACAAAACAACAAACAAACTCAATATTTTTCAATATAGTATACTTTTGTAGAATAAAAAAACACAATATTCCATTAAATCACCAATGCATTAACATTATTGAAAATGAGAGCTATCCACTTATCTTTGTTGTCTTTAATTGTACCATTAACTATGAAAAATACAAAAACTATGAAAAATACCCCCCATGACACATCAGGAATCTGAAAACTGAAAAGTTATATATGTGGAATGTGTGGCATGTTGACAGTCCAAGTACAAGAACCTTGAGCCAAGGATAAACCTAGTGGGTTTGAGGAGTAAAACCCTATCTTCAGGGGGAGTGCAGGGGTGATAGAGAGGCCCATGAAGATCTTGGGAAGGGCTTTGGGTTTTGTTCAGTGAGTAAAAGGAATCCTCGGAGAGTCTTGAACAAAGGAGTTATGCTGATGGAGTTCTGGGGTGATGGGGGTCCAGAGCCGATGGCCAAGACAGATTTCTTGAGATGTCTTTGGTGCAAAAAAGGTGATTTTATTAAAGCACAGGGACAGGACCCAAGGGCAGGGAGAGCTGCACTGGGATTATGAAGAGCAGACTGATTATATACCAGGGAGTTGGTGAAAGTAAAGCCAACAGGAGGTTTCTTAAAGGGATTTCCACATGCTAAGGACTCACAGGTTACCGGAGGCCTAGCCATTGTCAAGTTAAGGCTGTTTTCCCCTCAAGCAAACATTAATATTAAGACAGAGGGAACTTCCTGGCCATTAGGATATTGATAAGATTGTCTTTTCCTTGTAATTTACTAAGATATTTGTAAACTGATGGAGACTCTATCAGTTTAACCATTTGTTTTCTGTCCTTTGTCCTCAGGCAGCCAGTATGATAGGAAAAGATAGAATTCAGTAGGCAGAGAGGGAAAGATTAGGGCCTGAGGTCCCTGGGTGGGGAAAATCACAGAGTTTGGAACAGCCCAGGAGTGTCTGAGCACAGCAAACCCCCTCAGGCATATGGTTCCTCTTAAGAATGTAACAGAGGTGCCCCGGTGGCTCAGTCAGTTAAGTCGGACTTTGGCTCAGGTTGTGATCTCCTGGTTCCTGGGTTCGAGCCCGCATGTGCTGACAGCCAGCTCAGGGCCTGGAGGCTGTTTCAGATTCTGTATCTCCCTCTCTCTCTGACCCTCCCCTGCTCACACTGTCTCTCTCCCTCTCAGAAATAAAAAAACATTTAAAAATTTTTTTAAAAAGAGAGAATATAACAGACCCTACCTACTCCCCCTCAGGTTTCCCTCAGGAGTTTGACAAAAGACCTAAGTATGGCCATAGTCCATCCCTCATACAATGAAAATGAGCCAGTCATGAAGGGACAGCCCAGCACGTGAGCTACCCAGACAATGAGGGCAGAGCCTGAGAAGGAACAAGGGGCGAGGGAAAAGGAGGGCTGATCAGAACCTTATAAAACAAGGGCCCTCGCCTACTGTCCTTGGGCATTCACTTTTGAGCCTCCCCTTTCTGTAAAGACAGCTTTCCTACTTTTCTTCCTTTCTCACCTTATATTCTGATACACTTTTGCCTGCTGCTCTTTTCGTGTCAAACTCTTCATTCTTCGAAGAGGCGAGGCAAAGAATCCTGAGTATTGTGGTAAAAAAAAATTCTGCAACAATTTAACACTCCGCTGAGCAGTACCTAAAATTCTTAGGTTGAATTTTCCTTTATTTCCCTTAGCTTTGTCAACAACAAGCACAACAAGAACAGAAACAAATCTAGACTTAGATAACAAGACCTTTTATTCAAAAAGATTGTTGTAATGGGGAAAGGGATAGGACATTAGAGAGAGCCCTCCAACTGTCAGTAAAGATCTGTCTCAAAGATCAAACAGAAAGGATTTTCTTTCATAGGACGGAGTAAAGGAGGCTGGAAAGACCTGGATGTCCGGTGGGGCTGAGCAGACACCTTTATAGGTAAGCGGATCAGGGAATTTTTCCCCTGCGGTCAGGTGATTCTTGGGAAGGGTCCTTAAGGAGGGAATGTTTTACTTCCTGTTGCGGCCTAGGCTAGGGGAGGGAGTGATGTCAAAGTCCAGCGATCTTGGGGAGGGGTGAATCCTGACTAAAAAGCATGGTCAGGTCCCATTAGAGGGCATTTTGTCCAAATTGGTGGAAACAAACCATTCAGCTAATTATGAGCTTAAAAAATGGGGGAGGGGGATTTGGAGGATCTGTATTTGGCCTCATTCTAGATGAACAAAGAGGTTTTAGCTAAGTAGTAAAAGGAATGATGGCTCTTTGCAGTGAGCCATTCCCTAGAATACAAAAGGTGATGAGAATTCTTAACTAGCCTCAGGTGAAATTCAACATTGTCAACTTCAGTATTTTCCCTTCCTTCCTTCCTTCCTTCCTTCCTTTCTTTCTTTTTTTCTTTTTTCTTTTCCTCCGTTCTCATTCCGGTAGGAAATTCAAGAGCTTGCATTCGACTGTGTTGATTGTTTTTTTTATCTTGTCTAACCTGAAGTTTTTATTCCATTTCCAATAAGAATTTTAGGTTTATTACTGCATTTTCTATTTCTGTGAAGCTGTTGTATGTAATGGAGGCATGCCTCAGACATAATGCAGGTTTCATTCCAGACCACTGCAACAGGGCAAATATTGCAATAAAATGAGTCGAATTAATTTTTGGGGTTTCCAAGCACCTATGAAAGGTGTTTGCATTGTACAATAGTCTAATTAAGTACGCAATAAGATTAGAAAATGGACATACCTTAATTAAATATATTGCTAAAAATCATTAACCATCATCGGAGCTGTTGGTGAGTTATAATCACTGATCACAGATAAGCCCAACAAATATAACAGGACTGAAAAAGTTTGAAATATTGTGAGCATTACCAAAGTGTGACAAAGTGAGCAGACTCTATTGGAAAAAAATGGCACCAGAAAAAAAAGAAAAGAAAAGAAAAAGAAAATATGGAACCAGAAGACTTGCTCAACACAGTGCTGCCACAAACCTTGGAAAATTTGTAAAAATGCATTATCTGTGAGAACAGTAAACAGCTGTGACTGTGTAATCATGGATTTGTCTCACCCTATTTTACCTTCCTGGTTCTGCTTTCATAGAAGGCTTGTCTTTTTTTTTTTTTTTAATGTTTTTTTTATTTGTGTGTGTGAGTGAGAAACAGTGTGAGCAGAGGGGGGTCAGAGAGAGGGAGACACAGAATCTGAAACAGATTCCAGGCTCTGAGCTAGCTATCAGCACATGCGGGCTTGAACCCATGAACCACGAGATTACAACCTGAGCTGAAGTCGGACGCCCAACCGACTGAGCCACCCAGGAGCCCCAGCTGAAGGCTTATCTGTCTCCCGTTGCACACACTTGAATGCTTTGTAAATTTTATTCTCATTTTTTCTAGGAAACATTCAGAGCTAGGCCTTTCTACTCTGAATCTCTTGGATGCAATTTGGATGTCTCCTGTGTTTTAGAAACCATCTTGTTTGTTTGTTTGTTTGATTGTTTATGTATAATTTATTGTCAAGTTAGCTAACATACATGTGCTCTTGACTTCATGAGTAGATTCCCATGATTCATTGCTTACATACAACACCGAGTGCTCTTCCCAAAAAGTGTGCCCTCAGTGTCCATCACCCATTTTCCCTGTCCCTCCACCTCCCCGCCCCCATCAAACCTCAGTTGGTTCTTTGTATTTAAGAATCTTTTATGGTGTGCCTCCCTCCCTGTTTCTAACCATTGTTTCTTCCTTCCCTTCCCCCTTTTGTTAGCTTCTGCATAGCAAATGAAATCAATCAACAAAATTAAAAGGCAACTGATTGAATGGGAGAAGATATTTGCAAATGACATATTGGGGATAAAAGGCTAGTATCCAAAATCTATAAAGAACTTACAAAACAACACCTCCCTCTCCCCACCCCCCCCAAAAAAAGAATCCTGTGAAGAAATGGGCAGAAAACATGGAGAGACACTTTCTCAAAGATGATATCCAGATGGCTAAATGACACTTGAGAAGATGCTCAACATTGCTCATGTTCAGAGAAATACAAATCAAACCACACTGAGATACCACCTCACACCAGTCAGAGTGGCCAAAATGAATAACTCAGGAAACAACAGATGTGGTGAAGATGTGGAGAAAGAAAAACCTTCTTGCACTGCTGGTGTGAATGCAAACTGGTGCAGCCACTCAGGATAAACAGTGTTGAGGTTCCTCAAAAAATTAAAAATAGAACTGCCCTGTGACCCAGCAATAGCACTACTAGGAATTTATCCAAAAGATACAGGAGTGCTGATTCATAGGGGCACTTATACTCCAATGTTTATAGCAGTGCTATCGATAAAATAGCCAAAATATGTAAAAAGCCCATATGTCCATCAACTGATGAATAGATAAAGATGTGGTTTATATATACAATGGAATATCACTTGGCAATGAAAAAGAATGAAATCTTGCCATTTGCAACAACGTGGATGGAACTGGAGAGTATTATACTGAGTGAAGTAAGTCAATCAAAGAAAGATATCATATGTTTTCATTCATATGTGGAATTTGAGAACCTTATCATCTTGTTTATTTTTAAAATATTTATTATTTTATTTTTCCTTTATTTAATCTTTAGCACGTACGCCTATATATTGGGTGTTTAGCAGCAGCAGCAATGATTGCTTTGTGCCAACCCCTACCCTTTGCTTTCTGGTTGTTGTTAGAACACTCCTCTTCTTCTTCTTCTTTTCTAATTTTTTATGTTTATTTATTCTGAGAGAGAGAAAGATGCAAGGAGAGGCAGAGAGAGGAGAAGAGAAAGAGAATCCCAAGCAGGTTCCACACTGTCAGTGCCAAGCCCAGATTGGGACTCAATCTCACAAACTGTAAGATCATAACTCAGGCTGAAATCAAGAGTCGGACACTTAACCAACTGAGCCACCCAGATGCCCTAGAACCCTCTTCTTCAATCCAGACCTATGAAGAACTTGTGTTTATTATTTTTTTAGTATTTTTGTAATGTTTATTTTTTGAGAGACAGAGAGCAAGTGAGGGAGGGGCAGAGAGAGAGGGAGACACAGAATGTGAAGCAGGCTCCAGGCTCTGAGCTGTCAGCACAGAACCCTATGCAGGGCTTGAACCCACAAACCATGAGATCGTGACCTGAGCTGAGGGTGGATGCTTAACCGATTGAGCCACCCAGGCGCCCAGAAGGACTTGTGTTTAAACACACACTGAGATCTCACTTGTGATGTACTCCCACATGGTAAGACTTACCTTATACGTGGTTGTTTCACATGCTGAAACATTGATACAATATGTAGAAAATATGGAAATGCACTTCAGTTACTGGCTTGTTTTCTCCAGTCTGGTTCATAGATATTTGTCAAGATCCACTTTTCACAGACACTCAGTTTGCCAACTTTCTGACTTTTGGTTTCTGTGTGAGGCTGCTGGCTAGGCTCTAAATGCCACATTTTAAAAAATATTTTATTTATTTTTGAGAGACAGAACCTGAGTAGGGTAGAGACAGAGAGAGTGGAAGGGGTCAAAGAATCCAAAGCAGGCTCTGTGCTGATAGCAGTGAGCCTGATGGCAGGCTTGGACTCAAGAACCATGAGTTCATGACCTGAGTTAGTAAGGCGCTCAACTGACTGAGCCACTTAGGTGCCCCTCAAAATGTTGTATTTATATGTAAATGCATATAATATATTATATATTATATATGCAAATGCATATTATGTATTATATATCTTACATTATTATATATTATACATTATATATATGCATGTGTATATAAATAATTATATACTTCTTCATTATAATTCTTGCCTTTGCTCTTATGCTCATAGTATTAGTGAGTTAGGTTCCTCTCGGACTCTTAGATTAGGTTATCATTTTAATTTCTAGAGTTATGTTGGTTTTTGCTGTTATACTCTTGAACGTTTTCAAATCATTCTTACTTTTTGAGTCTTGAAGGTGAGGGTTGGTTTCAAAGGACGGGAGAGGTTGATTGGGATGCTTCAGCTTTATACCATTCCAGATCCAAAGCCAAGAATACCCAGTGTGAGTGGAAAGGACTATCACAGTTATGGTGCACAATAATTCAAACTCAGCTATATGCATAATTTAAGTTTAACAATATCATAGCTATGGCAATGGGGCCATAATTTTTATTGCATTAAAATATTACTCCATAGCAAATTGAAACTGAAATAAAATACATTTTAACCACTTTTAGAATTGTTTAGTGAATTGCAACACCAGCATGCTTGGATTGTATCTTCTTCCTTACACTGAAATATGAAATTAATGAAATCCAGGGGCCCCTGGGGGGCTCAGTCACTTAAGCATCTGGACTTAGCTCAGGTCACGATCTCGCGGTTAGTGAGTTCCAGCCCAGCGTCGCCGAGCTCTGTGCCAACAGCTCAGAGCCTAGAGCCTGGAGCCTGCTTCAGATTCTGTGTCTTGCTCTCTCTCTCTCTGTCTCTCAAAAAATAAAACATTAAAAACATTTAAAAAAACTGTCTCTATAGAGCTTTTCTTTCAAATATTATAGTCTAATATTCTGATAGAAAAAATGCTTTCAAGATGCATCACAGGTATTTTGTGGCTAAATTGTCTAAAAGCTTATCTTGAGTTTTAATTTGCCTAAGTATTATAATATAAGCTATTCTTGTGCAAGTAAAACAAATGAGTGAAAATAATTTAGTATGAATTTAATGACAATACTTTGAATTGCTTTCCAGTATACTCTGTGTATATATATGTTTTTTTCATATAAACATAACTCTTAGTTTGATACTCAACCAAACCCTATTTTTTCTTATTATAAATGCATTAATGCTTAATATCAGTTCTGACTGGTGAGCAAGTTACATAGAGGTGCCTATTTAAAGAGCATCAAGTTGCTGAATAGGAATCCTTCCAGAATTTGTTATCAAGACCACTGTAAAGCAGACTGACTTCTCGCGGTGATTTTTAGCTAATGTCTTTGCCCAAAACTGAAGCAATAAGCAATCTCTGCTGGTTCCCACCCCCCCTCCAGTCCTTAACACTCTGTTTCACTTTTGCTCTTATTTCCATAGTAACCAGCGAGCTCAGGAATGTTCCAACACTTCTCCTGGCTTCCAGTCCCTTGTCAAATTGCTCCGCCGCAAGAGGTGCTTGCATGATAACACACGGTGACTCAGCTTTCCCTTGAGTTGCGTTTCTGATTGGTAGTAACTATCCTTGGTCAGTTTTTCTGTTTTTTTTTTTTTTGCCATATTAAATTATTTTATATAATTTAATTGCCATATTAAAAATTTAACAGTTACACTCATGTATTATACTTGCTAATATATATTCCAAATTTAATGTTTCCGTATAGATTTAATGTGTATCTTTTATTTTATTTTTTAATGTTTATTTATTTTTGAGAAAGAGAGAGAGAGACAGAGACAGAGTATGAGCAGGTAAGGGGCAGAAAAAGAGGGAGATACAGAATCTGAAGCTGGCTCCAGGCTTTGTCAGCATGGAACCTGATGCGGGGCTCGAACCCACAAACTGAGAGATCATGACCTGAGTCAAAGTTGGTCTCCTAACTGACTGACTCACCCAGGCTCCACTTTAATGTATATCTTTTAATCAAGATAAAGTTTCATTCAATCTTTTTGAACACATAATATATATTTAGAAATGATAGTGATGAACATATTTAAGGTAGGACTCCTGCACTCTAGAAATCCCATGTAATAGAAAAGAAAATCATGAAAATGATCATTTTAGATAAAAAATTTTAAATATAGGCTATACAAATTAGTATTGCTTTACACAAGGGAAGGTAGTTGATTTTGCAAAGGACTCTCTACATAAATGTGCATTTGCCAGAAAGAAAAGTCGGGGGAAGATATTTAAGAATAACACCATCACAGAAGACAGAAAAATGGAGGAAGACATAAGCATTGAGGGAAAATAAATTGTATAATGTGCCTAAACCAGAGAATAATAGGAATGTCAAATTATGAAAAATGATGTGACATATATAATTAGCTGCAAATAGAGTTTGTGAAGACAGTATTACTCTAAAGATAAGAGACTACAACACTCTGGGGCGCCTGGGTGGCTCAGTCGGTTAAGCATCCGATCTCAGTTCATATCACAATCTCACTAATTGTGAGTTCGAATCCTTCATGGGCTCGGTGCTGACAGTCTGGAGCCTGGAGTCTGCTTCAGATTCTGTCTCCATCGCTCTGCCCCTTCCCTGCTCACACCCTGTCTCTTTCTGTATCTCAAATAACAAATACAACATAAAAGAGAGAGAGAGAGAGACTGCAAGACTCAGACATGCCTACGCTCTTTTCCTTCGTTTTCAGAGCTTGGTACAGGTCACATGTTCACTAGGTCTCACGATGTCTGTATTCACTTGTCCAGTTTCAGAAAGGGAAGGGCAAGAAGAGAGCCCTTTTGTGCTTAGACCTATTGTTATTCCTTGTGTGTGGGTTTTCCTTGAGTCATCAATGATTCTGTGTCCTCCGTTTCCCTACCTGTAACTAAATGCAGAGTAGCTTTTTTTTTTTTTAATATTTTTATTTATTTGTGAGAGAGAGAGACAGCGTGAGCAGGGGAGGGTCAGGGAGAGAGACATACACACAGAATCCGAAGCAGGCTCCAGGCTCTGAGCTGTCAGCACAGAGCCCAATGCGGGGTTTGAACCCATGAACAGGGAGATCATGACCTGAGCCGAAGTCGGACTCTTAACTGACTGAGCCACCCAGGAGCCCCAACAGGTAGTGACTTTAAACGTTATTCTTTTCAGTTACCAACTGAACTCAGCATCCCTCAGGCCAGCAAGTGGCCTTTAATGGCTGGTGCTGGGAAAATGTATAAGGCTACCCTTTTTAATACCTGAACAACTCGAGTTAACATAGCTCCGTGTAAGCTGCCGCATACGGACAAATCACACTCACAGTGAATATAATTTGCAGGGGTTTTACAGTTACTTTTGGGAAATTAAATTAAAAAGTAGGTTTTCTGTTACATTTTGTGACATTCAAGCCTTAAAGATCTTATCAAGAATGAAATTAAGCTAACTTTCTCCTTTTTTTTTTTCCTTAGGGAATATCCAGGAAACTACTTCTTTCATTTAGTGGTTAGGATAAAAATATCTTAATTCAGGTGTTTTAAAGGGTAATAAAACTGACCCTGCATGTTATAGACCAATCAACTTCATTAATGCTGCAGTTAAATCGCACATGAGAATTTTATTGCAGTGGTTGGAACCGATGAAAAAATTTATAAGTACAGATGTAATATGCTAATAGTAGTTGGGTAATTTTCCAAAGAGCCCAACGCTAAGCAGTTTTTCCTACTGAAAACTGATCTTGTCTTTGCTCGTATTTCAGCGTATTTACACAAACTGAGACCACGGGAAATTTTAATTCTTGTAACGGCTGCAGACAGGACTCGGTTCGGTAGGGCTTCCTTCTTGAGCTACATTTCAGTGAATTCTGAGCGCTGGATAATTGTCACCTGGGCTCAGAACAAGATATAAGAATTCAGATTTAGTGAACACCACAATACTACTTGAGAGAGATCCAGAAAGTCCTGCTGAACTTTATGTAGGCGTTCCTAACTTACTTAACCGAGTATATTCAATACGTGCGTGTTAATACCTATTTGTTTCTGAACGAAGGTCTGTAAACATATACAGCTAGTACACATATACAGTGTGTCTAGGACTTTTAAAATCACTCTGCCTATGTTTACACCTTTTATCCTCCAAAGATAGGAGCCACTGTGAGCCTGAACCTACACATATAAACAGTACGTGAATGTGTGTCGGAACGAACACAGACCAGAGACCTCACCCCGGGAAGCACGTGGACCCTTGGCCATCTTCCGGGTCCTAATCTCCGTGGGGAGCCTTCAAGCAATCGTGTACTTAACAGTTTCTCAGGTGATGCTGGCACTCAGCAAAATTTATGAACCACCGTCTTAAACATGCCCTGTCGTCCTTTATATTATGCTCTTAGTAGGAGTCTAAAAAGGGTAGTTTTGTGTCATTTTCTGTTCTTACAAATGTCACATTCTGTGGCTCCAATTCAATCCCTTCTGACACTTTCCAGTGGTTCTCAGATTCACTCTGCGCACAGCAATCACCTCGTAAAGATTTACAACTCAGCACTTCAGAAAGCTGTTATTATTGATAATATACTCCCACCATTAAGGAGCACTCTCTGTGACCTTGATAGATTGTTTTAATTGCCTCCTCTTGTAAGGACCTCTATTCCCCTGTCCACACCACCACACTGCATTGTGAGATCCATTCTCTTCTAAGGCCACATTTCTTCCTTTTACCACCGAGGCGCAAAGGCCAGTTCCCATGTGCCCCAGGCCCAGAGTGGACACTTGGCTCCGTCAGGGGGTCACTCACTAGTACTATTTTTCTCCTGGTTGCTCTCACATCTCTGCTGCTTGATCTGCTGATCTATAAACTGCATAAATGCTGGCCCTCATAAAAAGGGTCCACTGATTTTTTTTTCTTTCAGGATAGTTCATAGGAAAAACAAAAAACAAAAAACAAAGCTTATGGTACATAGAGTACTCAGGCCTTGTCCCAGCTGGTCCGTGCTCATAGCTGAGTTCTGACACTCCGGATGAAAACCTGCGATCTAAGGGTTGCTCTGTCTCATACATCCCAAGGATCCCCAAGCTTTCTTTTCTCAGCATGGCACAGGGGTGGTTTATCTGTCTTGTCAGATTTGAGAGAGAAGGCGCAGCTTCCAGACAGATTACCCCTAGGAAAAGCAAACAGACATTTTCTTTATGATCTTTCTGGGTTTATCTTAAATGTAGTTTTACAGAGAGCATCACTGCAACATCCTTAGAACTGATGTGTAATTGTGAGTGGAGGTATTGTTACCTTTTTGTTGCCAGGTATAGACATGAGGAGTCAGAGAAGACAAAATACCAAGAATTGGATCCCAGCCCCAATTCCCCTTTTCCCCAGTACAATTGTGTCAAACGGAGCGAAGTGCACAGGCCTCTAGTACCTGCAAAGGATGAATCTGGAAAAAAACCTACCTCAAGGTCATTAAAGGGCATAGTCTTCCATAAATGGAAGCCATATATATCATGTTATTGGAGTCATCCCTAAGTGGACAATGAGTTTAGTTTATAGCAGATCACAGAATAATAGACCTGGGAAGAACATTGACGATAATCCATTCCAACACCTTTATTTTTTTTTTCAACACCTTTATTTTAAAGATGAGGAAATGAGAGCCCGTGGAAATTATATTACTTGCCCAAGGTTACAGAACTAGTTAATTACCATTTTCCATAATGTGATAAATCTACATATTTGAACTAGCATTAACTTTTACCACAGAAAGAATATATGCAAGAATGGCTTATAATCCATAAAGCAGATGATACAGGGGGGTATGTGAAAGTAAAAATCATTGCTGGAGAAGATTGGAGATATTTCCAAATGGGTCATTTAAAAGTAAAATATACTTCTTTAATTTTAGAAATGTGAATTTAAAGGAAATTGATTTACATGTTATATGGATGCTTAAACAAAGAGTTTTCTGCGTAGGTGTTATGGTTAGATTGTTTAGATTTGATTCTATTGTTTTTTTTTTTTTTAACAGAGGAGATCAACAGGGGCCATCTGATAGCTGGTGACAGGTAGAGCTTCTGAGAAGTGTTTCTGTTCTCAGCAGAATCTGGTAAGCTGATCTTAGAACCGTAGGGTAAGATTTCCAATTCCGGTTCTAAGAAGACTATGAGACATGGTAAGAAGAAAACAACTTGTTGGAATTTAAGGCTGTTTCCATCAATCCTTTCTTCATGAAATAAAAACAGATCTTCAGTGTCCTCATCAGCTTCTTTAATTTCTTTTTTAAATGTTTATTTATTAATTTTGAGAGAGAGACAGCGAGGAAGGGAAAGCACATGTGAGCAGGGGAGGAGCAGAGAGAGAGACAGAATCCCAAGTAGGCTCCATGTTATCAGTGCAGATCTCGACGCAGGGCTCGAACTCACTAATTACATGTAAGATCAGGAGCTGAGCCCAAATCAAGAGTCAGATGCTTAATCAACTGAGCCATCCAGGAACCCCTCTTCCATTTCTTAAAAATACTTCCCATATGAAGATATTTAATGTAAAGATTGGACTCTGGAAAGAGACTCCTACAATTTGAATCCTGAATCAGTCATAAGACAGTATAAACCTTAGCAGATGACATATTTTATGAGTGTCCATTTCCTCATGCAAAAATTAATGGAATGAATGCATATGAAGGACTCAGGCCAGTGCCTGACACACAATGTACAATCCACATTGGCAGCATCATAATTATTAAATCATTAATGTGGCTTTAGTAGTAGTAACAGTAGAATTAGAAGTTTAGTAGCATAAGATTCTCAAGAAAACAAGAAGTTGCTCAGGGATGAAATATTCTAAACCAGCTCATTTTGGTTACTGAGGTTTTGAACTATGTCCTTACTGGTTTTCTGCCTTCCAGATCTTTCCATTTCTGATAAGGGTGTTGACATCTCCAACTAATAGTGGATTCATCTATTTCTTCTTGCTGTTCCATAAGTTATGCTTCAGGTGGTTGAATGCTCTATTGTTAGGTTTTCTTGTTGTTGTTTTGAGGTTTTTGTTTCATTTTCTTTTGTTTTTTTGGACAATTGACCCCTGTATCATTATGTAATGCACTTCTTTATACCTAATAACTTCCCTTGCTTTGAAATCTGCTGTATCTGAAATTAGTATAGTTACAACTCCTTTCTTTTAATTAGTATTAGCCTGATACATTTTTCTTCATCCATTTATTTTTAATCTACATGTGTGTCTTAAAGTCCTATTTTCAAAAGCATCAAATAGAATAAAATACTTATGAGTAAGTTCAGTCAAGGAGATGAATGATCAGTTCATGCAAAAAACACCATGATAGAACATTAATAAAATAAATTGAAGAAGACACAAGAAATAGAAAGACAGTGTTTATGGATTGAAGAATTAACATTGTTACAATGTCCATACTGTACAAAGCTATCTATAGATTTAGTATATGCCTCATCAAAATCTCAGTGTCCTTTTCTTACTCTCTCTCTCTCTCACACACACACACACGTCTTTGTGGAAACACAAAGGCTCTTGGATAGCTGAATCAAACTTGAGAAAGAATAGGAAAGGATCAACTTCCTATTTTAAATAAAGCTATAGTAATTAAAACAGTATAGTCTTAGCCAAATAGACACATGGATCAATGGAACAGAATAGACAGCCCCAAGTAAACCCATGTATATACTGTCAATTTTTAACAAGGGGCCAAAATTATATTACTGGAGAAAGATAGTCTTTTCAATAAAATGGTATTGGGAAAAGTGGATATCCACATGCAAAAGAATGAAATTGGGGCCCTCTCTTACACTATACATACAAATCAACTCAAAATGGATTAAGAAGTTAAATGCATGATCTGAATCCATGAAACTCCTAGAAGAAAACAAAGGGCTCAAGCTCTTTGCTCCCTGCATTGGTCTGGGCAACGTTTTGTTTTGTTTGTATTTGACATCAACAGAAAAGGGAAGAAAAGCAAAAAGAAAGAAAGGAAACTACACCAAACTAGAACGTTCCTGCACAGCTCAGGGAACATATAACAAAATGAAAAGTTGACCTACAGAGTTGGAGTAAATATTTGCAAACCATATCTGTTAAGATGCAATATCTATTACACACACACACACACACACACATCACAACTCAGTAGTAATAAAAACAAACAACCCCTCTCTCTCCAATCTTGGGGCCAGTGGTTTGTACTGTGCCCTCACCTCTCTTACAGATCCAAGAAGAGTGATTTTTCAGTCTTTTCCATTTTTTTGTTGTTGTTAGGACACAGTGGTAACTTCCAACCTTCTTACATGAGGAACCAGAAGGCTGACGTTGAGGTTTTCTATACTATTTTTCTCTGCTACATTCTGTTATTTTGCCAGTGTCTCTTAGCAATCTTCCCTAATTTGAATTCTCATCTTTTCCCCATGTTCACATTAATAATGACTGTGATTTCCCAGGACTATTTACAATAGAGTATTTGGTGACATTGATAAATCAGGTAGTGCATGAGGAAAATATGTGTCGAAGTAGACAGTGCCAGTTAATAGATAAAGAGTACCATTTTGAGTGTGTTGCAGCCGAGAAACTCATTGAAAATCTACATGGCATTCGTTGTTCACATAAATCCCATAGTTTGGAATTTGTGTCTATGGTTCAGGCAAGAAATCGAGATTAGATAGCTTAAAATTTTTATTTATTTATCTTGAGAGAGAGACAGATAATCTCAAATAAGCTCTATGCTGCCAGTGCAGAGCCCAACATGGGACTTGATCCCACAAGCCATGAGATCATGACCTGAGCCACAACCAAGAGTCAGTCACCTGATTGAGCCACCCAGGTGCCTCAAGATTAGACAGCTTTGTTATCAAGTCATTATACATGAAAAAGTAATAAGAGAAGAAATATAGAGAATATGAAAAATCACCAAATCCAAAATAGTAGGATTATGCTGGTCTAAGTGGTAAAAGGAGAAAAAAAGTAGTGAGATACTGTTTGATGATGTAAGGTGTAGGCGACAATAGCACGTGCTAAGGAAACTGTCTTCTGGATTAAGCTTCCAGAGAGTTAAGGATGAAACTTTAAGAATTTTTCAGTAGACGGTTTGGCAGGGATGCCACTGTAAGGTGTTATGGATGGGTAACAAATAGCGGCATTGGTTGTAAGTACTTAAACAGTTGCGAAGGAAAAGAGGCACAAGAGGCTGTAGCGTGAATTTTAATAAGAATCAGGAGTCGACATTTATCTTTTATATGTTGCCCTGAATGTCTAAAATTTATTTTTATACTGCTTTCCCATTCTCAATGATAAAGTCTTTGAATGCTGAGTGTTTTCATATTACTGTGTTTTCATATTACTGTGAACATAACACAAAACTTGCAGTATTGAACAGTCAACAAAAAAATTTTTAAGTGTTAATAACTGCAAACACTGTAGCCAGTCCAGGTCCTGTTAAATGTATAATTCTTTCTAATTGTTATCCTGGAATCAGTGTGCTACATGCTTCATTTCTTTCAGAATTCATACAATTATTCTATTTCCCCATTCCAGAAGTATTCATTGAGCATCTTTTAAGCATTTTTGGACTTTCGCTTTTCCTAAAGGAAGAAACAAATGCTCCCAATTAAATAACTTAAAATCTTGGAGCATCTGGGTGGTTCAGTTGGTTGGACATCTGACTCTTTGACGTCGGCTCAGGTCATGATCCCAGGGTTGTGGGATCGAGCCCTCATCCCTGCCTCACTCCTCACCACCCCCATCGGGCTCTGAGCTGACAGCACAAGGGCTGCTTGGAAATCTCTCTCTCCCTCTCTTCTCTCTTCCCCATCCCCACTTGCACTCTCTCTCTCTCTCTCTCAAAATAAATAAATAAACTTTAAAAAGCACTGACATATGTATAGATTAGTTAATGTCTAGGATTTAGTCATATGGAATCATGATGTAGGTACTGATTTTGTATGGCTTAATTTGCATAGCATAATTACTTTGAGATTGAGCCATGTTATTATGCGTATTATTAATTTAATACTTTTTACTGCTATGCAATAATTATCTGCATATTTCTTCAACACTGTGGCTGTCCCATAAACATAACAGCTATGAACATTTGTGCATGAGTCTTTGTGTGAATGTATCTTTGATATCCTTGTCATACTTGGTGGGATTTGTCTTTTCAACATTGACTTTTCCACTATCTTATTGTGATTTTTAATTAGCATTTCTTATTGACTAATGATTTTGAGTGTGCTTCATATGCATATTAGTCATTTGTATATATTCAGTGAAATGTCTATTTGAATCTTTGACCCACTTCTTCATTATATTATTTATATTGTTATTAAGTCTAAAAGCTTAAAAAAATTTTAATGTATATTTTTGAGAGAGAGACAGAATGCAAGCAGGGAAGGGGTAGAGAGAGAGAGGGAGATACAGAATGTGAAGCAGGCTCCAGGCTCTGAGCTGTCAGCACAGAGCCCAACATGGGGCTCAAACTCACAAACCATGAGATCATGACCTGAGCTGAAGTCCAGCGCTTAACTGACTGAGCCACCCAGGGACCCCAAGTCTAAAAGCTCTTTATATATTCTGCAAACATGTCCTTTGTAAATATATCCTCTCAATCTGTGATGAGGCAGACAAAGGGTAAGAAAGAGAGCTCTCTCTTCACATGTATGGGTGCATTATCTGTATACTTCCATAGAAATTCATTTTCTTTTGTTCAATTTTCATGTCCACTTACCTATCTACTCAATTTTGTCATTTGTTTTAATTCATTACCAAATCTCTAGACATCTATCTTCAATCATTTTACTTTTGGCTGAAAAATATACTTATATATTTTTTACTAGGGTTCAGGTGGTGCTGACTTCTTGGTTTTTGTTAGTCTAAAATGTCATTGTATCAACTTCATTCTCAAAGGATATTCCCTTGGAATGTAATGCTAGATCGGCAATTTTCCCCACATGTTATAGATATTGTTCATTTTCTTTCAATTTTTATATTTTTATTTGAATTGTGTTTTAGATGAATTGCTTGGATATAGATATCCAAAAATTACCTATAGTTAAATTTTTAAAAATAAAATAAAAAGGAATTAATCCCAAAGTTATTAGGTAGAAGGTCAATTCATAAAAATCAGTTGTATTTCTATACATACAAGGGTTATGGGCTGAATGCGTGTGCCTTCCCATAATTCACTGTTAAGCCCCAAGTCCACATATGGTGTTATTTGGTGTGGGGCCTTTGAGAGGTAACTAAGTCTAGAGCGTGGCATCTCAAGTTGACAAGCATGTTCTTACAAGAACTAAAGAAAACAAAGTTCTNACCCGTCACATGAGGACACAGAGAGAAGACTGCTTTCTTCGAGTCAAGAGGAGGATTTTCAGAAAGATCCAAATGGGCCATCACCTTGATCTCTATTTGATAGCTTCCAAAATTGAGAAAGAAATGACTGTTCTTTAAACCACTTGGTTTATGGTATTTTGTTATAGCAGCTTCAGCAGACTGAGACAAGCAACAGTCAGGAAATGAAATTTTAAAAGATTCATTTACATAGATGGGGCACCTGGGTGACTCAGTTGGTTAAGCATCTGACTTTGGCTCAGGTTTGTGGGTTTGAGCCCCACATTGGGCTCTGTGCTGACAGCTTGGAGCTTGGATCCTGCTTCAGATTCTGTGTCTCCTTCTCTCTCTGCCCCTCCGCTGCTCATGCTCTGTCTCTCTATATATCAAAAATAAATAAAAACAAAAAAAATTAAATAGAAACAACAACAACAAAAACAACAACCCTATCAAATTCAAGGATGAAAACCTAAATGAATATTTAAAGAAAATTGTGAAATAATATTGAGAGACACAAAATAAAGCTCAAGTTGAGGAATGTTTAAGAAAATATGGATTCAATTATTCATTCTAATAAAGCTGTCTATTTTCTCTCAAAGAAATTCTGAATCAAATGAATACAAATGAAGTCCGAATCAAAGATTTTGAAGCTTTCAAGCTCATATTAAAATTTATGCAACAATGCATGGGGCCCAAAATAGCCAATAATTTTGGAAAAACTTGTCCTGCCAAATATCATAACTTGGTGTGTAAATCTATAGTACTTACGAAAGCATTGCATTGATTCGCATTATGTTTTGGCCCACCGATAAAAATATAAACAATTACCATAAAATAGGAATTCCTAAATAGAACCTGCAAATGCAGGCATACGTCATTTTATTACGTTTGTTTTATTGTGCTTTGCAGATATTGCATTTTCTGCATAATGGAGGTTTGTGACAACTCTACGTTTAGCAAATTTATCAACACCATTTTTCCAACCGTGTTGGCTCACTTTGTTTCTCTGTGTCACCTCTTGGTAATTCTCACAATATTTCAAATTTAATCTATAAATGTATGTATTTCAGCTGTTTCACAGGTTGGCTGTTCCCCATTTTTTACCCCTCTCCTCACATCTTCCTATTCCCTGAGACACAGCAGCATTGAAATTAGGCCAATTAATAACCCTACAATGGCCTCTTATGTATGCTAGTGAAAGAGGAATCACAGGTCTCTCGCTTTTAATCAAAAGCTAGAAATGACTAAGCTGAGGAAGGCATGCCTAAGCCAAGATGAGCTGAAAGCTAGCCCTCTTTCCTGAAACAGTAAACCAAGCTGTGAATGTAAAGGAACAGTTCTTGAAGGCAACTGAAAGTGCCACCTGGGTGAACACACGAATGATAAGAAAGCAAAACAGCCTTCCTGGGGATATGGAAGAAGTTTTAGCCATCTGCCTAGAAGATCAAACTACCCACAACCTTCCTTTAAATCAACAGAGCAAGGTCTTCTCTCTTCAGTTCTCTGAAGGCTGAGAGGTAAAGAAGCTGGAGAAGAAGTCTGAAACTAGCAGAGGTTGCCTCATGAGGTTTAAGGAAATAAGCTAAGACAAGAATGTATAATTTCAGGGTGAGGCATCGAGTACAATGTGAAAGTTCCAGAAAGTTCTCCAAGAGATCTAACTGAGATCCTTAATAAGGGTGGCTACACTGAGGGACGACTGGGTGGTTCAGTTGGTTAAGTGTCCGATCAGGTCATGATCTCGCGGTTCGTGGGTTCAAGCCCTGCATCGGGCTCTGTGCTGACTGCTAGCTCAGAGCCTGGAGCCTATTTCAGATTCTATGTCTCCCTCTCTCTCTGACCCTCTCCTGCTCTCTCTCTCTCTCTCTCTCTCAGAAATAAATAAAAAACATTAAAAAAAAAAGGTGGCTACACTGAACAGCAGGTTATTAGTGCGTATAAAATCACTTTCTTTTCAAAGAAGATGCCAGCTAGGACTTTCATAGCTAAAGAGGATAAGTCAATGCCTGGCTTCAAAGCTTCAAAAATCAAGTTGACTTTGGGACGCCTAGGTGGCTCACTCAGTTAAGCGTCTGCCTTTGGCTCAGGTCATGATCTCATCGTTCATGGGTTCAAGCCCTGTGTCGGGCTCTGTGTGGACAGCTCAGAGCCTGGAGCCTGCTTCAAATTCTGTATCTCCCTCTCTCTCTGCCCCTCCCCCACTTGCACTCTATCTCTCAAAAATAAATAAATGCTAAAAAAATTATAAAAACAAAAGAACCCCCACAAAAATCAGGTTGACTCTTCCATCAGGGTCTCAAGCAGCTGGTGACTTGACATTGAAGCCAATGCTCCTTGAACATTCTGAAAGCCCTAGTACCCTTAAGAATTTTGCAAAAACTACTTTGCCTGTACTCTGTAAGTGGAAAAGCAAAGCCAGAATGACAGTACATCTGTTTACAACATGGTTTACTGGATATTTTAACCCCATTGTTGAGACAGACTACTCAGAAAAAAATTCCTTTCAAAATAGGACTGCTCGTGGACAATGCACATGGTCATCCAGAGGCTCTGATGGAGACGTGCAGCACATTTGATGTTATAATTACACCTGCCAACCCAACCTCCACTGTGCATCTACGGATCAAAGAGTAGTTTCAACTTTCTTCTTATTTAAGAAATATATTTTATCAGGCTATAGCCGCCCTAGATAGTGATTTCTCTGATGCATCTGGACAAAGCAATTGAAAACCTTCTGAAAAGGATTCACCTTCTAGACCCTATCAGGAACATCTGTGATTCGTGGGATGAGGTCAAACTATCAACAGGAATACAAACAGGAATTTGGAGAAATTGATTCCAAGTCTCATGGATGACAGATTCAAGACCTTAGTGGAGGAAGTCACTGCAGATGTGGTGGAAACAACAAGAGAAGCTAGAAGAAAAATAAAGACTAAAGATGTGACTGAGTTGCTGGATTCTCATTATAAAACTATTCTCTTTGAGAGAAGAGTGTGTGCAAGTTGGGGAGGGGAGGAGGGAGGAGAGAGCGAGCGAGAAATATATATATATATATAAAGAGAGAAAAAAAGAGAATCTTGAGCAGGTTCCATGCCCCAGTGTGGTGTCTGACGCAGGGCTTGATCTTACGAATAGGAGCCAATATTAAGTCAGATGCTTAACCTACTGAGCCACTCAGGCACCCCGAAATTGGTTTCTTAAAATGGAATGTATGCCTGGTGGAGATTCTGTGAAGACTGTTGAAATGCCAACAAAGGATTTAGAATATGGCATAAACTTAGTTAAAAATGCAACTGCAGGGTTTGAGATTAACTCCAATTCTGAAAGTAGTTTTACTGTGGGTAGAATGTTATCAAACAACACCACATGCTACAGAGTAATCATTTGTGAATGGAAGCGTCAAAGGGTGTGGCAAACTTTATATTGTTGTCTTATTTAAGGAAGTCACCACAACACCAACACCCCAGCCTTCATCAGCAACCATCAACCTTGAGGGAAGACCCTTCACCAGCAAAAAGATTACAGCTTGCTGAAAGTGCCGATGATTGCTGGCAATTCTTAGCAATTAAGTAATTTTAATTAATGTATGCACATTTTTTAGACACAGTGCTATTGCGCAGTTAATAGACTACAGTATAGTGTAAATATAACTTTTGTATGCATTGGGCAACCAAAAAGTTTATTTAACTCACTTTATTGTGGTATTTGCCTTATTAAGGTGGTCTGGAAGCAATCCTGAAATATATCAGTTGTATGTATACACATGGACACCAGATTTACAACCCAATAACATTTGAAAACTTTAATATAAAGCTTATCCTAATGAATGGAACATCTAGACAAAAAGTGAATATGGATATACAGGACTTGAACAAATTACTAACCAATCTTAATTCTCATGCATACAGCAATCCTTCCAATGGTTACCGAATGCACATCTTTAAAGATCACATGTGATATAGTCTTAAAATAAGTTTCAATCATGTAAAATGATGAAAAGAATGAAAGTTATTTCTCTAGCATAATCAATTAAAATAGAAGTCACCAAAGGAAGGGTCCCTGAGTGGGTCATTGGGTTGCATGTCAGACTCTTGATTTTAGCTCAGGTCATGATCCCAGGGTTGTGGGATTAAGTCCCACCTCAGGCTCCACACTAAGCAAGGAGCCTGCTTGGGATTCTCTGAGGTGGAATTCTCCCCTCTCCTCTGCTCAATATCTCTCTTTCTTTCTCAAAAACAAATCATTAAAAATATGTTGTAAAAGTACATTAACATTTAGTGTAAATCATTAACAAATGTAATTTATCCTAGGAATGCAGGGTTGATTTCACACCTAAAAATAACTTAATGAAAAACACAATAGTAACACAATAAAGGACAAACACTACTGATCATCTTGATAGATGTAGAAAAGGCATTTGACTAAATGAAGCACTCATTCATTTTTAAAAAATGGGGGAGTGGGACACCTTGAGAGATTTATAGGCTTTCAAAGACCTCTCCCTAAGGTACAAAACATGCCAAATATGTCCATTTTCATCAAAAACAAAAATAAAACAAACAAAACCAAATCAAAAGATATTTAGGTTAGACAGGAAGTAGTAAAGTTGACTTATCACAAATGACATAATTCTGAATCCTAAATGTAGAGAAACTTTAGAAATTCATGTGCACAACTGTTGAAACTTATAAATGAGTTTAGCAAAGTCTCAGAAACAAGAATACCATAAAATACCAATTGTATTCTGTATACCACTGATATACAGAAAATAATATAAGAAAAATCCATTCAAATAACATCAAGGATAACAAAACATGTAAGAATAAAATTGTAAAAATTAATACAAGACTTGTACTATATGGAAGAAACACACTGCTCAGAGGAATGAAAGCTCTAAATAAGTGGAGAGAGATGACATATGTATGTGCTAGATTACTCAGTATTCTCTAAAATTAACAGCAGATGACTGTAATCACACACACACACACACACACACACGCACACACGCACATTCCAATAGTCTTTTTTGGTAGAAATTGATAAACATTCTAAAATGTATTTGAAAATGCAGCGGACCTAGAACAGTCAACATTTTTTGAAAAGAATAAAGTTGGAACCTTAAACTATACAATTCAAAATGTGCTCTAAAGCCCAACTATCGAAGTCATTGTGGTGCTGTGGCAAGGACAGGCATAGAGATCAGTGGGAGAGAACGGAGTCCAGAAATAAGTGCTCATTGTTTTGGTATATTGAATTTTAACAAAACTGTGAAGAAAATCCAGTGGGCAAGGGATAGTGTTTGCACAAATGGTACTGAGATAATTGGGAAGTCGCAGAGAAAGAAAGAAAGAAAGAAAGAAAGAAAGAAAGAAAGAAAGAAAGAAAGAAAGAAAGAAAGAAAGAAAGAAAGAGGAAGGAAGGAAGGAAGGGAAGAAAGAAAAAGAAAGAAAGAAGGAGAGAAAGAGAGGAAGGAAGGAAGGAAGGAAGGAAGGAAGGAAGAAAGAAAGAAAGAAAGAAAGAAAGAAAGAAAGAAAGAAAGAAAGAAAGAAACATTGACCCTTACCTTATAAAAATCAACTCAAACAGATGGAACACAGACCAAAATGTAAAACCTAAAATTTAAAAAAACTGTATCAAAAATATAGACAATCTTGGTGATTTTGAGACACAAAGATTTCTTCAATGTAACAACAAAAGTACAATCAGTAAAA
This sequence comes from Crocuta crocuta, assembly GCF_008692635.1. Taxonomy (NCBI): domain Eukaryota; kingdom Metazoa; phylum Chordata; class Mammalia; order Carnivora; family Hyaenidae; genus Crocuta; species Crocuta crocuta. The sequence continues at coordinate 332,396 of NW_027532825.1, read as the reverse complement.
TAACAAATTAATAAATTTGACTTCATTAAAAAGAACTTCTGTGCTCCAAACATAATCTTAATAGAATACATTAAAAGAAGAAATTGTGAGAAAATATTTGCATATTATATACATGAATACTGAACATATCATGAACACCTAATTAACTCTTAAACTCAAATATAAGATACAACTGTACCATGGGTAAATATTCAAATAGATATTTCACTAAAGAGGATACATGAATGAGTAGCAAACATAAAAAAAAAATGCTCAACATCATTAGTTTCTAGAAAATTGTAAATTAAAACCATAATAAATACCACTACACAGGATAAACTTTATTTTATTTTATTTTTTAATGTTTATTTATTTTTGAGAGAGTGAGAGAGAGACAGAGTGTGAATGGGGAAGGAGCAGAGAGAGGGAGACACAGAATCCAAAGCAGACTCCAGCCTCCGAGCTGTCAGCACAGAACTTGATGCAGGGCTTGAACTCGTGAACTGTGAGATCATGACCTGAGCTGAAGTTGGACACTTAACTGACTGCACCACCCAGGTGCCCTAGGTTAAATTTTAAAAGATAGACAATAATGAGTCTCAGTGAGGATGTAGAAAAATATAAATCTTATACATTGCTGGTGGGAATGTTAAATGATACAGACATTTTAGCAAATGATTTAGCAACTTCTTACAAACTTAAATATAAACTTACCATATTACTTAGCCATCCTACACTAGGAATCTTTCAAAAAGAAATAAAAACACATATCTACACAAAAACTTGTACCTGAATCAAATGTTTGTAGCAGCATTATTCGTAATAACTCCAAACTGGAAAGAATTCAAATGTCCATCAACTGGTGAACTGGTAAACAAAAGTGGTCTATTTATAAAATGGAATACTCTTCATCAGCAAAAAGGAAGGAAGTACTGATACACATCCCCATATGGATTAACCTCAGAAGCGTTATGGTAAGTGAAGGAAATCAGATTCCAAAGACTATCTATTGAGGCTATTTTGTCATCTGTAAAAAATATGAAACAAAAAGATTAATATCTAGAGCTAGATTGACTCATAAGCCTATGGCTTGGACGGGTGTGGAGACTAAATGAAAATAAGCACAAAAGAACAATTATGGGTGATGACAATGTCCCAAGATTGGATTTTAGTGATGGTTGCACAACTCTATAAATTTACTAAAATATCATTGAATGCTACACTTAAAATGCGTGAATTTTATGGTATATGATTTATATATTTCAATAATATTTTTTAAATGTAAAAAAAATGGCAATTTTGAAATGTCAAAGGTGTATAATGACCACAAGAGAAAGAATTGGCACATCAATGACCAAAACAGAATTTCTATTCAATACATTTTATTCTATATACAAAGAAATGAACATCAATATAAAAAACAACATATAAAACCGTACAAGAGACTTAAATAGACATTTTATAAAAGATGATATCTTATTGTCCAATAACCAACCAAACATCCTCTATCTCATTACTGATCAGACAAATGAAAATTAAAACCACATTGATATCATCACATTTTTACTAGAATGGCTAAAGTTTTAGAGTCTAAACAAAGATTGTTGCTTTTGATATCAAGCATTTAGAGCTTTCATGCACTTAGTTGGTGGGAGCGTAAGTTCTTATATCCATATTTGAGACGGTCTGATATTCCTTCTAATGAATATCCTTCTACGTACATACTTATGAGATGTGTGCCAAAAGACATCACAAGGATTGGCAGAGAAGCAGTCATCGAAAACTGGAAACAAATGAGCTTTTCAGTGATATTATAATGGATAAATAACTCATGTATTTACATTATTTCCAGAAATCAACACAAACAATTCACAGGCATACAGAACAAGAAGTCAACTCACGGAAACATAATATTGAGTAAAAGAAGAAATGGATAAAATACATACTGTATGATTCTACATTGAAAGTTTAACAGTTCAGGAAACTACCCTCCAGGCTCAGGATTACACGTTTATGTACTAAAATTATAAAGACATACAAGGGGGTGATGAATAAAGCTCAGAATAGTTGAGGGGGAGAAAGGATTGTCAAAAGTATGAGGGGGCTTCAGACAAGTGAAAGTGTTTTGATCTTTCCAGGGGCGGTTACACTGGTGTTAGCTTTTTGTGAAATCATTCAGCTGTACATCGATTTTGTGCCCTTTTTGTGCCTTTGTCTCTATAGGTGGTATTTCATGATGGTAAGAAAAACAAAACCATAATTTGGGGTAGTATAATACTTACATTGAAGTAGATATCTTTTGTAGAAAATAAATGATTTATTTTATTTTATAGTTTTTATTTATTTTTGAGACAAAGAGAGACAGAGGCATGAGTGGGAGAGGGGCAGAGAGAGGAGACACAGAATCTGAAACAGGCTCCAGGCTCTTAAGAGTCAGCACAGAGCCTGACACGGGGCTCAAACCCATGACCTGCGAGATCATGACCTGAGCCAAAGTCGGATGCTCAACCGACTGAGCCACCCAGACTCCTCTAAATGATTTATTTTAGAAGAGGATATAATTATTTGTGACCAGAGTGACACCTGAACACTTTCTAGAAAACCATAATCACCCTCACACCCATAAATTGTGAATTCAGCTTTCAGAGTTTTCCTGGGTTGCAACATTTCTTTGAACTAAAAGTGGGTTATGAATAAGAACAACAAATCTACCTGGGCAATCATCCCTAGTATGCATTAATTTATGACGTTTCTATTAGCAGAGGGATGCGGAATTTATACGGGGAGACAAAAGAGCTCTGTTGCTCGTATTTATCATGGTTCATTTTCAGTCATTCATGTCACGATGTTATCAATCCATATCGATTAATCAGCCTAATGAGTTGGAATTTACCTTATCATTTGATCATGCTTTAGGGAGCAACCCTCTGTCTTATAGGCTTAATAATGAGATTTTGTCCCCAAGTCTTTCTCCATCTCTGGACAAGTCTGGTATCCTCAATAAATATGAATTACATGTGACTACGCACTCTAACAGAACTCCGTTCTGGTCCTTCAGATAATCTACCAATATTTGGAGTTATTCATGCATATTTATGTTTATTTTACATCTCTCTTCCCCACAAGATTGGAATCTTCTATAAAGACTATGTATACATAGGTCACTCTTGTGCTAGGCCCCGTGACTGCTCTCAGCAGTGCCTGAGAATGCATGTTGAATTAGTAATTTAATCTCAATAAACTTTCTCCAACCATGCCTGGATAAAAATAGCCACAATAAAATAGACAATCATTGGAAGTCTGTCTACTTGGAATTGGCATTGATAATAAAGAACTACCCTCCAAGAGTCTTATGTTGCTTGAGATCTTACAAAACATTTTTCTCTTGGTTTGTGTCAAGTGTGACCTTTACTAGGGAAGTTGCTAAGCCAATGGTGTGTAGTTGATACGAATGTGAGCAGATGGAAATTCATTCAGCCATTTTTAACAACTCACATCTCAGTAGTGTAACCAGTTAGCTATGTTTTATTGGTTTACATAAAATCCTGGTTTTTATTTTTTGAAGATGAAACACATGAAAAAGGAAAAGAGAGAGACACATTTTATCATCACCATATCCACATTTCCCAGGTGGGAATGTAGACTGTAAGTCAGAAATCATTAATTGTCTAGCAGCACAATCACTAACCATATTGGTTCACAAACACTTCTGAATCACAAAAACTCATGGATGTTAGTATAAAATAAATAGAAGTTTTCTCAAATTTTCTCAACAATACATAGACTACAATATGATAAGTGAAAAGAAACCAGTGTGTAGAGCTCTAGAAAAAGCATCCTAATAATTTTCCTAACAATGTAATCATAGGTAACTGATTGGCAACCAATTAAAATGGAAATTTTTGAGATACAATTAAATATTTCTCATAACAACTCAACAACAACCATACAATCCAGTTTAAAAATTAGCCAAAGGACTTAAATAGACATTTCTCCAAAGAAGAGGTACAAATGTCCAACAAGCACATGAAAAGATGCTTTCATTAGAGAAATATGAATCAAAACCACAATGAAATACCACTTTACGTCCATTGAGATGAATATGATCAAACAAACAAATAGAGAACATCAAACGATGGCAAGGATATGGAGAAATTGGAACCATTGTCCTTCACTAGTGAGAATGCAAAAATGGTGCCACCTCCTGAAAAACACCATGACATTCCCTCAAAAATTAAACAGAGATACAATATGATCCAATATCTATATTTCTGACAATAAACCCTAAAGAACTGAAAGCAGGGACTTGGACAGGTATTTGGATACAATGTTCATAGCATCATTATTCAAAATAGACAAAAGATGGAAACAGTAAATGGCCAACAGTAGATCAATAGGTAAACAAACTATGGTTTGGTGTGTGTGTGTGTGTGTGTGTGTGTGTATACATATTTTTTATTTTATTTTAATAAATATTTATTTTATTTTAATTTATATACACATATATATAATGTATAACATATACATATAATGTATATATGTACATGCATACATTGGAATATTATTTATCCTAAATGAAATAAGCCAAACACAAAACAGCAAATATTTAATTCCATTTATTGAGCTACTTAGTAGTCAAATTTGTAGACAGAAAAGAGAATATGGTTACTAGTCTCTGGGAAGAGTGTTATTGGTGAACCAATATTTAATGTGTACAGAGTTTTAGAAACATCTGGAAATGGATGTTGGTAAGAGGTGCGCAACAATGTGAACGTATTTAGTGCCAATGAATTGCACAACTAATAATGGGTAAAAGGTAAATGTTGTGTATGCTTTTCCACATTAAAATTTCTCATAAGTTTGTCTTTTGACCACATCTTTCAGGCAATGTGTGGCCATTATGCCATTCCGACCCTGGCTTTCTACATTTCTTTTTTCTGAACACCACATACACATATTGATTTATCTCTTCTAATTCTTGGATTAAAATTCTTTACTTTGCTTCTTTCCAGGTACATACATACCTTCTATTCATGAATTTCCTTGAATTCAGTTATGGGTATGTTACTTACACTGACCACTGGAAAATGAATGTCACCTTCAGGAGAAGTTATTTGATTTCCAGTGTTTGATTCTCTAGTGCTAAACCTGTGCTGTAGCCAATGTGACAGCACCTACAGGTATAAAGGAAAAAACTGAGCCATCACATGGAGAATAGGTGCTCTGCACATCACTCAAAACTTACAGCAAGTCCACATTCAAGAAATAAACCTGTATAGGTTTAAGTACTTTCCAACTTATACGGCAGATTCAAACACATATCATGTCTTCAAAAAGTAAAACACTTAATAGTATCATTTGTGAACAAAATTGATAGAAAAAAATGACCTCTATCATAGTCTACTGGTGGCGGTACAAATAGATAGATGCATATATGCTGGAGAATCAATTTGTACTGTGAAACTTAAAATACATATATGTCATCAGTGACTGATTCCACATCTCTATATATAATGTGGAGAATCAATCCCATGTGGGCATAAAATGGACATACAGGATGTTCAGCACAGCCTTGTTTTAATGTTGCCATATTGGAAATAAATGTCTATCAGTAGGGCAATAACATAAAAAATATAATTTATATATAATGTATTAATCCCATGCTGCAGTTCAAAAAGTGTAAAATCTCCTTATGTGTGAGACTATGAGTTTTAAGTCATCGTGTTGACAAGTGTTATATTAATTTGAACTCAATGATACAATTTATATAAAAAGCAAGTTCAGATTCTAATATTTAATGAGGGTACATATGTCAACTCTTTGGAATGCGTCTAGAGAGGGTCCCACCAAGTGCTAAAGTCAGGGAAGGGTAGAGAGGTTAGAAGCACTAGAAAAATGACCTTGGATTTTCAATAACATTGAACATTTCAATAACATTGGGTTTATGATGACAGAGACTGAGTCACATACTTCTTATGTATATACAGAGTCATACTTGTGAGTTCCCTTTTTGGTAATGGAAGATTAATTCAAATCAACAACACCTTCAGGGAAAAAACCTTAAAAGACAAAAACAAATAAATAACTGCTCTTGAAATCATCAGAGAACTAAGTGGAAGTGAAGAGTCACACAGTCAAGATTCAGGAAAGATGGTACGCCTTGGTGGCTCCATAGGTTAAGCATCTGATTCTTGATTTTGGCTTAAGTCATGACCTCACTGTTCATGAGATCAAGCCCACATCTGCCATTAGCATGGAGCCTGCTTGGGATTCTCTCCCCTGCCCACCTCTGACCTGCCCCTGCTCACATTATTTCTCAAATAAATAAACAGGTTTTGTTTGTTTTTTTTTAATCCAGGAAAGAAAACTACTTAGATGATCTGGACATTTGGAATCATTTATCCCAGAGGGAGATCTCTTAATTTAACAAGGAACTTAGAAGCTGAAAAGCTGAGGTTTGGAAGCCTTGTCAGGTACAGACAACCATAAATTGAAGCCCAAGACACACCCATTTGAGGGCACCCTATGTTTATTTTTTATAATGTTTTATTTATTTCTGAAAGAGAGAGACATACACAGCCTGAGCAGGGGAAGGTCAGAGAGAGAGGGAAACACAGAATCTGAAACAAGCTCCAGGCTCTGAGCTGTCAGCTGGCATGGGGCTCGAACTCATGAACCGTGAGATCATGACCTGAGCTGAAGTCGGATGCTTAACCAACTGAGCCACCCGGGCTCCCCAAGGACACCCTGTGTTATGGGAGTTGAGATGCTGGAGTCCACACCACAGATAAGGATTTGCCAGAAAATGACTGGTCTTTCCAGCTACTTAAACCTGGTTTTGCAGTTCCACTTGGGGTGGAGATGATATGGAATTTTAATTCCCCCTAGGTTTGTTCAAGAAGCAAAAACCAACCAACCAACCAACCAACCAACCCAAAACTAAAAGTCAGTCCTCTGAGGAACGATAAAATCATTCCTGGTCTTCACATTTTTCTGTGAACATTTGTGTACAATATCTGCCATCCAGTTGGAACAGGCCAGGCACAGGAGGAGTAAGAATTTATAATTGAATAACAGTGGGGGAAAAACCAAGATAATAGAAATAGAGCCACACACACACACACACACACACACACACACACACAAATTCCAGATACTGAAGTTTCCCGATCAAGGTTTTTGAATAAGTTTAAGATGTGAAAGAAAATTAGAAAAAAAACAAAACTCTTAGAATATTAGAAGAGAGAATACTGGAGGGAAAATCTAAAATAAGAAGTTAAAAGAACAAGTTAAGGAATCAATGGCAGAGTTCAACAGCTTATTAGACACACACATAAAGAAAATAGCATACTATCAATTAATGAAAAGAAGAAAAACATGAAATTTGAGAGTATAAATGGATAAAAGAGGTAATACTCTATATGAAATATGAGAGAAACACAAGATGTGAAGTGTAAATTAGAAAATTAAAAACAGAGTTGATACAAGAAAAATATTTGTGGTAGAATCTCATCAAGAAAGGAGAGAGTACTGCAGAGATAATATTTGAAAATGTAATAGCTGAGGATTCCCCCCAATTTATGAAAGACATCAGGCCAAGATAAAAGTCACACTACAAATTACATAAAGAAGGAACCGAAAAAACCCACATCTGACAACATCATCATCATCTTCATCTTCATCATCATCATTGAGCTAAAACTCAAATATCATGGAAAAAAATCTTAGCATTCAGAGGTAGAAGACAGATGACCTTCAAAAGACAGCTGATTTCTTGCCAAAAAAAGAAAAAATAAAATCCCCCCCTTCAAAACAACAACAAAAAACCAGACCAAAACAAAAACAAAAGCAAAAAGCAAAAATTAAATTTTTTTTTTAAATAAACAGAAGCAGAAGACAGTGAGTGGTATGCCACCATCAAACATGAATGAAAATTCTTGCAAACCTGGTATCCTATCTCAGGTATAAATGTATTTCAAAAATGAAGCTGAAAAAAAATTTTTAATCAAAAAATAAAAGGGAAGCTGAAAGGAATAAAGATACTGATGTTATGAGCAGAAATCATGTGGTAAGAGAGTACTTAATGATTTTCTTTAGCAGAAGAAAGATAGCCTGTTTTAAAAACAATCAAGACCCTTACTTGATTTCATGTGTAAGAAAATAGTCCAGGATGATTGTAAACCTTCATTTGTAAAAGATAAAATTTAAAACAACTGTGCTTCTAAGAGGTAGCAAAAAATTCTTTGTCATTCAGGGGAAGAAAGATATTTTAACAAAAGAGTGTTCATTATTAATGGAAATTGGTTAAAATAAACTACATTAAAATTAACAACTTTCATCTGACTAAAGAAACCAGAATGAAAAGCTACCTTCAGAGTGAGAGACAACGTCTGCATACACAATAGTAGTAAAAGACTATTTCCAGAATAAATAATTCCATAAATCAGATTTTTAAAAAAGACAAGGCAAAATAGACATGATATGTCACAAGCAGGCACTTTACAAAAAGATGAATGGGAGGCAGCTTGCAAGATGGCGTCCATGGTTTTTGCTTCCTGGTGTTCACACCTGGTGTGATCACTTCTTCTTGAGTGACGGCTATACCGAAACATTTGTTCTAACTAATAGAACACAGCAAAAGTGATGAGAAATCTCTTCCAAGGTCAGGTTATAAAGGGACTATAGCTTCCATCATGGCTACTGATTCTCACGCTTTCCATTCTCTCTGACGGAAGCCAACAGCCACGTGTTGCCAACTCAATGGCCCTAAAGGGAGACAAACCTGATGATCATGAGGCCTGCCAATAGCAGTGGAAATTAGCTCAGAATTGGATCTGTGCCCAGCTGGGCCTTTGGAAAACTATAACCCAGTGAGCATATTGACTGTGGCCTCAGAGAGATCCAACAAACGTACTGGCTAGGCAGCCTCCAGGTTTCTAAGCCAAAGAAACTGTGAGACTATGAATATTTGTTTTTTAAGCCATTAAATTTTGGGTAATTTCTTATGTATCGAAAGATAATTTATACATATTCAAGTATCCAATAACAATTTGAAAAGCATCTAAACATCATTATATATTAGGAATAACCAAAATATGACACCACTACACATCTATCAGAAGAACTAAAATTAGCATTAAGCCTTCTGATACTAGACATACTGATAGAGGTCGGGGGCAATAGACATGATCATGCATAGCTGGTTGGAGTGTAAGTTTATCTAATTGCTTTGGAATTTGGAAACCAGATTGAATACATGCATTCTCTGTATTCCCGTAATTCCACCCTAGTTACATGCCACAAAGGAAAGAAATGGGCATGAGCAGAGACAGACATCCATTATTGCTTATGTCAGTGTTGTCTTTACTCGTAATATTAAAAAGCCAGAAACACTAAATACAGATGAAGATTAAAGGGAAAAATACATTATAGTTATATAAGTACAATAAAATACAATAAACCACCAATAAGAAAACATACAGTTATATGCACAGATTAAACTGGTAGAAATAATTCACAGGAGAAATAGATGATTCATGCCCAAGCTGTTTGATAGGATATAGCTTTAAAAGCAGGGAAATTTGCACCATTTTCCTTAAAATCAACATAATGAGGGGTGAAGGGGGGCGGAGACCTAGCAGGCTCAGTCAGTTAAGCCTCTGACTCTTGATTTCAGCTCAGATCTTGATCACCGGGTCATGAGTTCAAGCCCCCCTTTGGGCTACATGCTGGGTGTGGAGCCTACTTAAAAAAAATCAACACAATGTTTCCTTTGAAGCTGAGACAGTTAATGAGTATCAGATGCATATGGGGTCTATCAAGGTCTTTGAAGTAAGGATTTTCCAATTTCTATAGGAGTTACACAATGTCCAATCCCTATCAGTTCATTAATATGCACATGTTTGCTCTGTGGAGTTTTATGTATGTAACTTATACTTCCAATAAATGCATAATAAATAATACTTAAAAAGAGGGATTTTTTTTCTCCTGCATTTCTATTCCAAGGAGAGAAATCTGTTTTACTATGAAGTACATTTCTTTTTTTATTTAAAGTTTATTTATCCATTTTGAGTAGAGAACAGGGGAGGGGCAGAGAGGGAGCAAGAGAGAGAATCCCAAGCAGGTGCCACATAGCCATTGCAGAGCCGCATGCAGGGCTCAATCCCACAACCTGTGAGATAGTGACCTGAGTCAAAATCAAGAGTTGGAAGTTTAACCGACTTCCAACCTAGGCACTCCAAGATACCACTATTTCTATATATTAGTAAAAGTATTTAAGATTATAAATACCTAATTCTGTAAGATATAGTAAAACACATACACTACATATTACATTAATAAACTACTTGTGGCAATAAAAATTGGTAAAACTCTTTGTGTAAAGAAATGAAATGTGTTTTTTTTCCTTGTTTGTTTGTTTTTAATGTTTTATTTATTTCTAGGAGAGAGAGAGAGAGAGAGACACAGCGTGAGCAGGGGAGGGTCAGAGAGAGAGGGAGTCACGGACTGAAACAGGCTCCAGGCTCTGAGCTGGCTGTCAGCACAGAGCCCGACGCGGGGCCCGAACCCACGAACCTCGAGATCATGACCCAAGCGAAAGTCGGACGCTTAACCGACTAAGCCACCCAGGCGCCCCAAGAAATGAAATGTGTTTTAAGGCTTGTAATAAAATTCATTTCCCTTCACAAAAATGCAGCTTTGAGAAATTTACCATGAGAAAATATTTACCATGAGAAAATATATAAATACATTAACAGCAATTTTGGAAACAACTAACATTTAACTAATTAGTAAGTTGTTAAATTAGCTCCTTTCAAAAATGAAAATGCTCATGGAAGACTAAATGAAAGCATGGAAGATGTTAAGCAAAGTGAATGAATCCAAATTTAAATGTACAGAATAATTGAATTTAGTAAAATAGGAAAGGGAATCTTGTTGACAGAGTTGAAATAGATGAGTGAATATGTTTTTGTGGTTTGATAGTTTTCGTTCTGAAATTTCCAAATTAAAAGTTTAGATACTACATTTATAACACACACCTAAAATGTCCACCACGCATTTAAATTTTTTTTTAATGTTTATTTATTTTTGAGAGCGAGAGAGCAGGGGAAGGGTTGAGAGAGAGAGGGAGACACAGAATCCAAAGCAGGTTCCAGGCTCTGAGCTGTCAGCACAGAGCCCCTACGCGGGACTTGAACTCCCAACCGGTAGATTATGAGCTGAGCACAAGTCAGACACTTACCTCAGACACTGAGCCACCCAGGCACTCCAACCGTGCATTTTAAAGGTGGAGCTGGCAGTTGGGAGCGCTACTGCGCATGCCCCTTTCCTGATGGGTAGGTTGAGCTTTGAAAAGCAGGGCTGAGGATAGTTTGGATGGGTTCTGAGGGCTCAACCAAAATTCACTTTTATTATTACTGAAAAGTGACTTATTCTTACTTTGTCCTCTGCTTTTGATTCCTACGTCTATGTGACTCCCACCAAATGCAAGATCCAGCTTCCAAATATCCCCGGTGGTACAAAGCAAAGCACAGCCTCCGTTTGTTTTCAGCAGATTTGTTTTTGAATGAAGGGCAAAGAGAACCAGAGCTGCCACATTCTGGCCGTGTGACCTTGAGTATGAATGTCCCACCTCTCCCTTTATTCCTTGAAAAACGAACAGATCAGAATGGTTCGTTTCTAAGGCGGCTCCATGCTTAAAATTGTGTAAAATCTTACGAGCCAAATAAACTTTGGTTGTATTAACTTTATAATTGTCTGATTCTGTAAACTTTATCTACTTAAGAGCAAGTGGAAGATTATTTGCAATTATTAGGAAACTTCCTTGAGACAGCAGTTATAATGATAATCAGCACCAAAATTTGAATTAAGGCAATCATTATATAAAGTTAGCTGATTTGCTAACATTTTGATGACTTACTGCTTTTCTGAGGTGGCACTTAATATTACCTTCATGAATTGCATAAATTCACCCTCCACTTTAAGATGTTTTAGTGTAATTCTGTCACGGTGCAGGATTTTTTTTTTGTTTTTTATTTTGCAGGTAACCTAATGAAGCGTGTTTTGATTTTAAGCTATAACTCATTGAAAGAAACATGATTACACTTCATGTGCATAGAGACTTTCTAGAATACACTGTTCTATCCTGCGGGGGTTAATCCCCCCTCCCTCTTTTTTAAAAAATTTCTGCAAACATGACAACATGCTCTATGAAGTCATCTCTTTCCAGAAATACGCTGTAATTATAAGACGCAGACTGCAGTTATTTAACAGTTTTATAATTAAAATGATAAAAAGCAGATTAGGGTCTAGAAGCAAAACCTGTTATTTTAGAAGTTGTGATCTCTAAATGATCGGTTCCCGGTCGGTACTATCATGGGTATTAAAAATAAATGCTTTAACATGTAAATAAATTTCCTGATTACCAAATTTTTTTATATAGTTTGTTCTAAGGGCTCCTGCTTTTGTTGTCCTAGTTGGAGTGACTGGAAAAATCCAAAGGAAATAAGACAATTCAGAGATAAAAACAGTGAGGCTACGGGACGTGTAGGCTGAGTAACCCTTACAGTCAGGACCTAGGTTGAAAGCAAGTGCTGTCTCTACAAGGTAAATACATAACTATGGGAAATCAGAGGGGCTGAAAAGAAGTCATTAATTTATTCTTTCTAGAAACGTTATTTCATGTATTTATTCACCTGAGAGTCTTATGTCTTTTGCCTGGAAGTTCTTTTGTTTACTTATCATTCACTCACTCATTCATTCATTCATTCATTTATTCATGAATATATCCTCACTTAGAGTTCTAAGCCCTAGCTGAGAGGCTGGTAATATGCATATAATGAAGATCCCATTTTATTTCTGACTGGGCTCCCAATGCAGAGAGGAAGTAAGACGGGAAATCAGCTCAACCCCATGGCAGCGCTTGCTGTCAGCACAGTGGAATTTGGATGGCAACGTGAAGTGCCCTCTTGTCTGATGGGTCCGTAGGAGGCTGGTGGCTCTACACATCCTTCTGAAACTGGCTACAATGACACAGTTGAAACCTAACCTTATGTCTAAAAGGGTGATGGTGAAAAGCAAGAAATTAGAAGACGATGTATTTAAAAAGGCCAAGTCTGCGTGGGTAAACCATATCACTAAAATATGATTCTGGGTGTCCTGCACTAAAAACGTTTGGAGGAAAATTTTCAAAACTGTGGTTAAACTTTTTCTGTAAAAAAATTTTTTTGTGCTCTGTCTTTCTTTGTTTTATGGTTTTTAATTTTTAAAATTTATTTTATTTTATTCTATTATTTATTTATTTTAGAAAGAGAAAGAGAGCACAAACAGGAGAGGGACAGAAGGAGAGAGAGAATTTTAAGCAATGCTAAATGCCATGACCCTGGGATCATGATCTGAGCCAAATCGAGTTGGATACTTAACTGAGCCACCCAGGTGCCCCTAGATCTCTTTCTTAAAAGAGTAACTATTAAATAAAATAAGGATTGCTTTAAGAGCATTGAAATTATGAGTACAATTAGAAATTACTATGAAAGCATTAAATCAAAGAAGTTTTCATTGCTCACCAGAATAATTCAGAGACCAATATAAAGATATAAAAATAGCCCATGTTCCCTTCATGACATTCCATTTTTTAAAGTTTATTTATTTATTTTGTGAGGAAGAAAGAGACAGAGAGAGATAGAGAGAAAGAATGAGTGGGGGAGGGGGGGAGAGAGAGAGAGAGAGAGAGAGAGAATCCCAAGCAGGCTCCATGGTGTGAGCACAGAATCGAATGCAGGGTTCCATCCCATGAATCCCACGATTATGACCTGAAACGATATCAAGAGTTGGACGCTTAACTAACTGAGTCACTCAGGTACTCCAGTGACATTCCATTATTAGTATTTTTATAAGTTTTTAAATATTCTCTGCATTTTACCTAATTGAGAACCTTATAGTTTCAAGTCCTCCTTTTTGAGCAATTATAAAATTGAGTATTTCTGCTACAAAATTCTTGTGAAGTCTTATTAAAAAAACATGATTGTTCCTTGTTAGACATTTAATACATTGACCATTTTAGAAAACACAGAAAATCGAATAGTAGATTAAAAACAATAAAAAGTTGAAATCATGCCAACCTGAACCATCAATTCGTTCCAACCAAAAACCTTCTTTCTTTATCTCCTAATTCAAGGAAACTTAAAATCACTAAAATACAATTATTGTCCATGTTTGCCATCCACCACAATCCCCTTTTATGCATGGGCATATTATATATTCTCTTAACAATATTATGATCACACCACACTGTTTCGTAATCTGAAGCATTTACTTAAAATATGTGTCATGATTATTTTCTGATTTCTCCAGTCTCTAAAAACTTCATTTTTATGGCTACAGATGAGAAGAAATTTATATGCACATGTATAATTTTATGTGCACTATTTATACTGTTCCTTATATTATCCACAGATTAAGAGGCTCTCTAGGTTATAAACGTGATATAAAATTGTGGTGTATACAATTTTGTGGTACTTTGGACTTGGGAAAACTAACTCTGAAGCTACACCCCCTGAGTCTTAGTCCTAGCTCTGTCAACTACCACTGTGACTCTGGGCAAATCATAAATAAGACCCATCTGTCTGGTGCTAGAGTTTTCTCATTAGTGAAATGGAAATGATAATTCTACAACAAGCAGCCTTCAGTCCACAGAAACCAGTCAAGGTGTATCCAACTTTGGAAACCTAACATTAAAATTTTCTTACATGATTATTAGAAGGCTTAAACATAAGTAAGTTCATGTTAAAGTAACCTGGAGCTTAGCAACCTCAGAAAACATCCACGCCCCCAGGACCCGCACTGGCAGAACCCAGCAAAAAGCTAACAGGATAAGAGTGTGGGAAATGTAGTTTACAAAATTCCGACAACAGCATCAAAGCACAGAATATAGAAAGATGGCCTCAAAATGGAGAGCATCGAGATAAATAAGAAACACAAGTCGATCTGCTAGGATTGGGGAGAGAAGAAAATGAGCTGATGCACACAAGGCATTTGGGGCAAAGGCTGGCACAGAGTGAAAATTAAGTATTGACTCGTTTTATTATTACCTAATTAATCTAAACCCAGATCTCTCATTATTTCTTTTCTAGATTTTTTTCCATTTCAATTCCAAAGAATTACACTTTAAAAGCTTAGATGAGCAATCCCTATCAAAATAACACCAACATTCTTCCCAGATCTACAACTAACAATCCTAAAATGTGTATGGAACCACAAAAGATTCCTAATAGCCAAAGCAATCCTGAAAAAAAGAAAGCCGAAGCTGGAGGCGTCACAATTGTAGACTTTAAGCTGTATTACAAAGCTGTAATCATTGAGACAGTATGGTACTGGCACAGAAACAGACACATAGATTAATGGAACAGAATAGAGAACCCAGAAACAAACAAACAAAGCAAGAAAGAATATCTGGTGGAAAAAAGACAGTATCTTCAGCAAATGGTGCTGGGAAGACTGGACAGCTACATGCAGAAGAATGAACCTGGACCACTTTCTTACACCACTCACAAAAATAAACTCAAAATGGATAAAAGACCTAACTGCAAGATAGGAAGCCATCGAAATCCTAGAGGAGAAAACAGACAACAACCATTTTGACCTTGGCCACAGCAAATTCTTACCTGATATGTCTTTGAAGGCAAAGGAAACAAAACCCAAACTCTTGGGATCTCATCAAGATAAAAAGCTTCTGCATGGTTAAAGAAACAGTTAGCAAAGCTAAAGGGCAACTAATGGAATGGGAATAGATACTTGCAAATGACATATCAGATACAGGGCTAGTATCCAAAATCCAAAGAGAACTTTTCAAATTCAACACCCAAAAACCAAATAATCCAATGAAGAAATGGGCAAAAGACATAAATATACACTTTCCCAAAGAAGACATCTAGATGGCAAACAGACACATGAAAAAATGCTCAACATCACTCATCATTAGGGAAATACAAATCAAAACCATGAGATACCACCTCACACCTGTCAGAATGGCTAAAATGAACATCTCAGGAAACAACAGATGTTGGTTAGGATGTGGAGAAAGAGGAATGCTTTTGCACTGCTGGTGGGAATGCAAACTGATGCAGCCACTGTGGAAAATAGTGTGGAGGTTCCACAAAAAATTTAAAAATAAAACTACCCTATGACCTAGCAATTGCACTACTAGGTCTATCCAAAGGATATAGGAGTGCTGATTCGAAAGGGCGCATTACCCCAGTGTTTATAGCAACAATATCCACAATAGGCAAAGTATGGAAAAAGATGTCCATCTACAGATGAATGGGTAAAGAAGATGTGGCATATATATATATTCACATTCAATATATATCACATTCAATATATACCACATTCAATATATACCACATTCAATTGAATATACTTGGCAGTCAAAAAGAAGGCTATCTTGCCATTTGCAACAATGTGGATGGAACTAGAGTGTATTATGCTAAATGAAATAAGTCAGTCAGAGAAAGAAAGATATCATATGATTTCACTCATATATAGAACTTAAGATACAAAACAGAAGAACATAAGGGAAGGGAAGCAAAAATATGATAAAAACAGAGAGGGAGACAAACCATAAATACAGAGAAGAAACTGAGGGTTGCTGACATGGTACTGGGTCAGGGGAAGGGCTGAAGGGGCGATGGGCACTAAGGAGGGCACTTGTTGGGATGAGCACTGGGTGTTATATGTAGATGATGAATCACTAAACTCTATTTTTGAAATCATTAAGAATAAATAAATAAATAAATAAAGTAAAAATAAAAGCCTAGATGACATGGTAACAGAGCTCAGGCAGTGATTTTATTTTCATTTTGATTACCTTTTCTCTGATAATGGGATCCTCTCATTTAAAGGGTGTTTTGTTTTCTTGTGTTTTTATCAAACCATCTTTTTCATTGACTCCACTTCTCTGTGGGTTTCATGCTTTCTTCCTACCGGCGTGCCTATGACTCTGGAATAGTATTCTAAAGTCTATGTGACTCTTATTTATATTTGCTGCGAAGAAGGAACTGTGTGGAGAGAAGTCTGCAAGCAGGCACAATAAGCTGATGACGGAGGCAGATATTGGGACTGGCAAGGAGGCACTGTACCGACCAAAGCAGCACGAGTCCCTTATAGATTACAGAGTTCTAATCAGCTAATGGGTTAATTTGATTTACTTTTATAAAAATCACTTGGACATCTGTTTGCAGACTGATTTGGATGAGGAAGTCAAGGGAAGAATCAGGGTGAAGATTTAGGAAGCTATTGAAGTAATCTAGGTGAGAAATGGCAGTGGCCGAGACTAAGGTGATGTCAGTTACAGTTTGATGGAAGAGCAAGATGCATGATATATTTTTGAGAAAGGAATGACATATAATAAATAATAACGGTTTCAGAAAAGAAAGGAAATTGTCTCATTGGAACCTCCATTTTATATAGTGCAATCGCACATTCATATGGAAAGTTCCAGTTTCCACACTGAAAGCCTGGTTTTATTTTCCATTCTAGCAAAACAGAAACAAATGAATAATTCGATTTTTGAAATAATGACACAGAATATATGTTACTTCTTTTTTAAATGTTCTTTATTTATTTTGAGAGGGAGAGACAGAGCGCATGAGGAGGAAAGGGGACAAGAGAGAAGGAGGGAGAGAATCGCAAGTAGGCTCTGAGCTGTCAGCACTGAGTGCCCCGTGGGGCTCGATGCATAGGCCATGAGATCGTGAGCTGAGGCAAAATCAAGAGTCGGATTCTTAACCGACTGAGCCACCCAGACGCCCTGTTACTTCTTAGTTTTACATATAACCAAGTATTTACAAACTCTGTGACCATGCTATTAAAATTTTAGCTACCTGAGAGTCGCCTGGGTGGCTTAGTCAGTTAAGCGTCCGACTTTCGCTTAGGTCATGATCTCGCGGGGTTTGAGCCCCGCGTCGGGCTCTGTGCTGACTGCCAGCTCAGAGCCTGGAGCCTGTTTCAGTCTGTGACTCCCTCTCTCTCTGACCCTCCCCTGCTCACGCTGTCTCTCTCTCTCCCCTAGAAATAAATAAAAAATATTTTTAAAAAATTTAGCTACCTGATAGTTTAGATACCAGCTTGGTTAGTTATGACTTTATTTGACTGAAGTTAAAAGAAGTATAAGGATGTACTACCAATTTATTATTAAGTGTTCTGGACGACTACCATGAATTATAGATGAATTCTGAATCTTTCATTTAGATCACACTGCAGCAGATAGTCTAGATATATAAACACCAATACAAACTCATTTCAGTGTATTTCCATATTGATAAAATTAAAAGGAAAAGCATGTCCCAGAGACAGTTAATAACCAAGATACTTAGACCTTGAAATAGTGTGAGAAGAAATGTTCGTTTCAGGGTAGCAAACAAGACTTTGTTTTGGAGGCCTAGAATTGTTTGACATGTAAAATCCACAAACAAAGTGGGCAATAGAAATATTTAAAGAATAACATTGAGGGGCACCTTGGTGGCTCAGTTGGTTGAACATCCCACTCTTGATTTCGGCTCAGGTCATGGTCCCAAGGTCATGGGATTAAGCCCCGTGTTGGGCTCCATGGTGAGTGTGGAGGTATCTCTCTCTCTAAAATAAAAACTAAATTAGGGGCACCTGGGTGGCTCAGGTCATGATTTTATGGTCCATGGATTCAAGCCCCGTGTCAGGCTCTGTGCTGATAGCTCTGAACCTGTAACCTGCTTCAGATTCTGTGTCTCCCTTCCTCTCTGCCCCTCCTCTGCTCTCTCTCTCCCTCTCTAAAAATAAGTAAACATTAAAAAATTTAACAAAAAATTAAAAGAAATGGAATAACACTAAAAGACACTGTGCAGATCATACTTGGACAATAAACAACTGGTTTTAACTTCTGTGTGTTAGAAGCAACAGGGAAAGTGCACCAAGGTAACTAGAAAGCTAACTCTTGGTCATTTTATAACAAGCCTAAATATTGGGGAAAAAACAGCCTCTGGCCTATAACACTGCTGCTACAGCTTCTAACCAGCAAACAGTGAGTAACGTTTAACTTTCTTAAAGAGGACTGACGGTCAGTCAGTGATCCATTCTCACAGGTTTGTCAACAAAAGCAGGAGAAGCAAGTAGAGAAGGTTCTACCATATCTGAGTTCTTAGAAAATAAATAAAATGAAAGTAAACAGTAGCATTCAAGACACGAACAGTTTATTTCAAGCATCTGCCATTCCACAGGGCATTAAACATACTTCATTGTCAATTGCTGGGGTGGTGGGAGGGGGCCACTGACTCAGATCAACCCATGACATTCAATATGAAGATATTATTATTTTCATCTCACTGGGAATAATGGATTCCTAAATCCATTCCTAAATCCATTCCTAAATGTCTTTAGGATTTCTACTTAAAGGAAAAGACCAACAAATTTCTTGACTTCATGATGGAAACCCATGTGGTTTGCTTTCATAGATTTACTGCCACCAGCAGTAAACTAAGTGGTCCAGTCTTTCAAATGAGATTCCAAATGAGTTTAGAAAGACTGTGCAAAATATTGCAGAAGATCCTCCATCACACAATAGACAGGGCTGTTATGTGGACTTCTCTACCCCCGTGCAAATGTTGATTTCAGGTGCAGTTGCTCAGAGGCATAGCAGGACTTTGGGCAGTCTCATAGGAAGAGAATGGCACACTGAAGTTCCCAGTTGGCTGAAGGGAGATCTGATGGGTCACAAATTAGCCAGATGCACCTGTATAGGGAAAATAACCGTACCTCAATTCTTAATTGTATTAATGTGATTTGTGTTTGCCAGAGTTCCTGATCACCCTCCAGAAAGAAAGGTAAACCTTCTCTCAAAGAAAACATCTTATGATGCAAATTGTATCTAATATTTTCACAATTATTATCCAGCAAAAATATGTAACCAGAAATTGAAGTAGACAATATAATACGCAAACATGAATAATAATTAAAATAGGAACAAATTTATAGGAGATCCAGATAAAAACATCGTCACACATGGACTTTGAATAACTACTTACTGTGTTGAGGAAGCTGAAGATACAATTGAGAATTTAGGCAGATGGAAAATACATGAAAATTGAAAAACTGTGAGGTAGAATAAATGAATTAAGAACTCTATGGACGAATTTAACAGCTGACAACAAACACAGGAAGGAAATGGAAGCTTGAGAGGCAGTCTAGAGAAAAAATATTCAGAATGGAATAAAGAAAGATACGTGACACCTGGGTGGCTGAGTCGATTAAGCGTTTGACTTTGGCTCAGGTCATGATCTCATAGTCTGTGAGTTCAAGCCCCATGTCAGGCTCTGTGCTGACAGCTCAGAGCCTGGAACCTACTTCGGATTCTCTGTCTCCCTCTCTCTGCCCATCCTACACTTGCAGTCTCTCTCTTTCTTGCAAAAATAAATAAACATTAAAAATTAAAAAAAAAAAGACAGAAAAATGGAGAATGTAGAAAAGAGTATAAGAGACACTTTGAGAAAGACCAGTGAGAAAGTCTAAGGAGAAGGTGGTGGGCAGAATTCACAGGTTTGAAGGTTACTACAAACCTCTTGCTGGATAACGGAAACAAAACAGAAACTCCAACTACTGACCTAGAAGTAAACGGAGAGTGGGGACAAAAAGCACAAAAGCAAACAAAACAAAACAAGATATAAACTTCCCAAGGGACAGATGACCTCTGAAAGGCCAGACATTGACTCTCACCTTCATTTCTAACAGAGGCACATTGAATGAGTATTCCAGGGAGAAGGTGGGAGTCCTGCAGCAAATACAAAGGAACTGAGTGTAAGACAGCAGTAACAGAAAATATGCAAAACCAGTTTAAATGTAGACAAAGTGGTCAGAGGTTCAGGAATGTTCTGGAAATATATATATATATTAATTAATATATATATTAATATATATAATATACATACACATAGACACACATAAACAATTCTTTTTTTTTAAAGTTTTTTATTTATTTCTAGGAGAGAGAGAGAGACAGCGTGAGCAGGGGAGGGTCCGAGAGAGAGGGAGTCACAGACTGAAACAGGTTCCAGGCTCCGAGCCTGCAGTCAGCACAGAGCCCGACGCGGGGCTCGCACCCACGAACCGTGAGATCATGACCTAAGCGAAAGTCGGACGCTCAACTGACTAAGCCACCCAGGCGCCCCACACATAACCTATTCTTATACATTCTTATATTCCTATATATTCGTATTCCATATGTATACATTCCTATACATTCCATATACATTCCTATATATATACATATATGGAAATATATATACATACATACATATGAGAATTTAAAACGTGAAAGGATATTAAAGTCAAAGATCAATTTTTAAGTGAAATATAAGTGTAATGTAAAAACTAAGATTGTCATGATGGATTAAAAAAATCTACCTGGTTCTTTAAAAATATGTTAAAATTTAAGGATGTAAAGGATGACAGAGATAAAAGAATGGAAATATATATGTCAGAAAAACAAAAATCACCCTTCCCTTCAAAATGCTGGAAGCACTATACTAATACACTATAATAATATTGAACAAAAAGATGTGAAATTAAAAAAATACAACTATTATAGATAAAGATTCACATTATCATCATAATAAAGGTTCAGATCACTAGGAAGATACACCAGTTTTAAATTCTGTGTGCACCTGATAACAATATAAAGAATATTTCATAATATAAAGGAAAAATAGACAAAATTAGAAAGACTTTTTTAAAGTATCAAAATAAATTGGAGGATTTCACATGTCTCTTTCAATATCAAATAGTTCAATCCAATGGTAATTTCAAAATTATTGAAGATTTTATACAACTTTATTTAAAAACCAGACTAATTGATATTAAGGAACACTGTGCTGTACCTCCAATATACACAGACTAGAAAATAAAGTAAATCTCAACAAATGTCCAAAGATTGAAATCTCATAGAGTATTACATCTGGCTGTAGTGAAATTCAAGTAGAAATCAGTTATTAAGAAAGAAGACGATGGGGTCCCTGGGGGGCTCTGTCAGTTAAGCGTCCGACTTCGGCTCAAGTCATGATCTTGCAGTTCATGGGTTCGAGCCCCGCGTCGGGCTCTGTGCTGACAGCTCAGAGCCTGTAACCTGCTTTGGATTCTGTGTCCCCCTCTCTCTCTGACCCTTCCCTGGTGTGCTCTGTCTCTGTCTCTGTCTCTCTCTTTCTCAAAAACAAATAAACATTAAAAAAATTTTTTTAAAGAAAGAAGATAAGAAGGAGAAAGGAAAAAAAAGAAAACAGTTCTTCTCCACTGGCTTTTCCACTCTGCTCTCCAAGAGCCACACAATCGACTGTGTAATCTTTTTTGTTTTCCTTTTTGTGTATTTTTCTATGAACCTATGGCTATGTTTTGTTTTGTTTTGTTTTGTTTTGATACACCCTAACAGATCTATACACCAGCTTTTATTACAGTTCTTACTTTGTAAGATTTGTCACTTTCTTGGAGAAATGACTGATTCTGGCACACGACAGAGAAAATGAAAGATAAGACAGGAGCCAGGAGTAAGAGAAGAAGTGCTAGAGAGAGACAGAGAGAGAGAGGAGCAGAGGGAGAGAGAAAGATATGGAAAGGAAACAACAACAACAACAACACAAAGATTCACATTTGTCCAAAGGACAAAGAGATGCTCTAATTGCAGAAGCTGGAAAAATTTTAGAAACAAAATAAATTACGAGACTACTGAATTTTAACACAAAGAATATAGTAAACATTTATAAGCCTACACTAATATAAAGAAATGATGAACTGATTTATAAGTGGAGGAAAAGAGACAAATCTTCCTTATAGTAGAATTTCAAACAATGATTGTAGAAGAAAGAATGATGGAAAGAGGAAATTCATCTTAGAACACCATAGCAATTACTGTTTCAGGCAAAATCCTTGGAGAAATTGCAAACTTCGTGGTGAAACTTGGAGAAACACAGTAATAGCCCAGACCCAAATGATCTGCTGTACATATTTTTGAATTACTGTGGAATTCATGTGTCCACAAATTCTGTGACTTCCCTCCCCTCAGGAAAGGGCTGGACAACAGAACAAGGAAAGCACAAAATACAGTAAAACCTTGAATTGAGAGTAACTTGTTCTGCGAGTATTCTGAAAAGACGAGCAAATGTTTCTAATAAATTTTTACTTGATAAACTAGCGATGTTTTGCCATAAGAGTCATACGTGGCACTGAACATCACATGATCACAACTGAGCCAATGGTTCTTTAAATTCACTTTGATATACGAGTGCTTTGAATGACAAGTATGTTTCTGGAATGAATTATGCTCACAAACCAAGGTTTTACTTACTAACTTTACAGTCCAAAACTTGGAAGACACCACCCTAACCAAGTGATCAGGGTCCACATCGCCAGGAACAAATTGTGTTACTACATCTGTGTGTTATTCTTACCAAAATTTTATAACTCACTTCTACCATGAGACAACATCAGGTAAACCGAAACTGAGGTTCATTCTACAGAACACCTGACCCTTACTTTTCAGAAGTGTCAAGGTCATGAAAGCCAAGGAAAGACTGAGAGAACACCATAAATGAAGGGTGCTGGGTTCTGAGGTACTATAACAAAAGCATGCAGAATACTTTGATTGGATCCCACACAGAAATATAAGACATCAGTGAAAAAAGCTGCTGAAATCCAAGTGATGTGAATAGTTTATTTGAAGATATTGTTAACAGAGCAAATTGTGTAGGTCCGATAAATAAAATACAGTTATTTAATATGTTAACGTTAGGAGAAGGTGGGTAAAGAGCATATAGGTACCTCTGTACCATATTTGCATATCTTCCCTAAATAAAATTATTTCAGAATTAAAAGTTTAAGAGCCAAAATAAATAAAGTAGATTAAAGATAATGTCATACAGAGCATAGAATAGTTCCAGTAATGTCATACAAAGCATAGAATAGTTCCAGTAGATGTCATGTGAAGGAATTGTAATTGGAGTTTCTGATTTAGTTTTTCTCCCTCTCATAGCCCTACATTTGCAAATGGAACCCCCCCTACCCCCCAAAACCCTGAGTAGAATGTGCAACAAGGGGTGCATATTTAAGCTGCATAGATGGACTTAAATTTTGGTCATTTATTTTATGTGCTAATTAATTTGTAAAAATGATACAAATTGATTTATAATATCAAATGCCTGATTGATGAGAAAGCATAAATATGCTTATATTTTCTAGATGATTAAACCAAATAAAATAGTATTTCTTAACATTCCTCATTTGCAAATGCCAAACATTTTATGTATGCATTTATGTGTTACACAGTGAAATAAACGATTCATCATTTTAAGTGTCTATTTGTGTTACTCATATTTTTATAGATTGTTCTTACTAGGTATTCAGAAAAAATATTTGTAATGTCTTATATTTAGATTAATCATTGTCTTGTCTAATCTATTTTTGCAGGTGAAAAATTGAATCAAATAATTCTCTTACATGGATTGTTTTTGGGAGTAAAACTCAGATGACTTTCTTAAATATTCAGAATAGAGTCTCCATTTCTATTATGATAATGTAGGAAAATTTCACATAAATGTAGGGTTTTTTAATTAATGAAAACCTACTGTCAAAATGAAATATGTCTTTTGAGATTTATAGAGATAAATGAATTGAATTAGCCTTCAGAGAGACCCATTTAAAAACTCCTACTTTGTGTGTGTCTCTGTGTCACATTTTAGTAATGTTCACAATATTTCAAACTTTTTCATTTTTATTGTATTTTATGGTGATCTGTGATCTTTCATGTTAATATTGTAATTGTTCTGGGCGCCGCAGACCATGCTTATATAAGATGGTAAACTTAATAGAGAAATGTTGTGTGTGTTCTGACTACTTCACTGACTGGCCATTTCCTGTCTCTCTCCCTCCCCTTGGGTGTCACCATTTCCTGAGACACAGCAGCATTGAAATTAAGCCAGTTAATAACCCTACAATGGCCTCTTATGTATGCCAGTGAAAGAAGAGTCACAGGTCTCTTACTTTTAATCAAAAACTAGAAATAACTAAGCTGAGAAAAGCATACCGAAAGCCAAGACGGGCTGAAAGCTAGCCCACTTGCCTGAAACAGTAAACCAAGCTGTGAATGTAAAGGAATAGCTCTTGAAGGAAACCGAAAGTGCTACTCGAGTGAACACATGAATGATAAGAAAGCAAAACAGCCTTACTGGGGATAGGGAGGAAGTTTTAACGGACTGCTTAGATCAAACCTCCCACGACCTTCCTTTAAGTCAAAGACTTCCTTTAAAGTCAAAAGACTTTAATCCACAGCAAGGTCCTATCTCTTTAATTAATGAAAACTGAGGGTGAGAAAGCTGTAGAAGAAAAGTCTGAAGCTAACAGAAGTTGGTTCCTGAGCCTTAAGGAACTACGCTGAGTCCGTAACATAGAAATGTGAAGTGAAGCAGCGAGTGCTGATGTAGAACTGCAGAGAGTCGTTAAAATCTAGCTAAATAATTCATAAAGGTCCCTGAACTGAATGTCAGATTTTCAGTGTAGATGAAATGTCTTTTTATTCAAAGAGCATGCCATCCAGAACTTTCATAGCTAGACAGAAGTCAATGCTGGCCTTCAAGTCGTGAGAGGACAGGTTGAGTCTCTGGTTAGGGGTTAATACAGCTAGTAACTTAAAGTCGAAGACAAAGTATCATTTACCGTTCTGAAAATCCTAGGATCCTTAAAATTTGTGTGAAATCTACTCTGTCTGTGTTCTATAAGTGGAACAACAGAGCCTGGATGGTAGTACATCTATTTACGGCATGGTTTTACTGAATATTTTAAGTCCACTGTTGATACTTACTACTTAGAAAAAAAAATAGATTCCTTTCAAAATATTACTACTGCTCGTGAAAGCACTTGGTCATCCAAGAGTTCTGATGAAGACACACAAGATTAGTGTTGTTTTTATGCCTACTAACTTTTATATGCACTGGAAAACCAAGAGAAAAATTCATTTAACTTACTTTATTGCAATATTTGCTTTATTTCAGTGGTCTGGGACCTGAAAGATTTCCAAGGTATGCCTTTAAACCATTTTTACCTTGATAGTGTATTAAAACTATTTCACAAATCAGTTAATGATATCAGTAACGTAGTATCGAGAATCATCAAATCTTTTAAATTAGTGCCTGGGTGGCTCAGTTGGTTAAGTGTCTGACTCTTGGTTTCGGTGCAGGTCATGCATGATCCCATGATTTGTGAGTTCAAGTCCCGAAAGGGGCTCTGCACTGACAGTGTGGAGCCTTCTTGGGATTGTCTCTCTCTCCTTCTCTCTCTGCCCCTCCCATGTTTTTTTCTCTCTTTCTCAGAATAAATAAATACATTTTTTTATANGGACGCTTAACCGACTAAGCCACCCAGGCGCCCCAATAAATACATTTTTAAAAATTTGTTTAAGTTAGTCCAAAATTTTAAAAAGGCAACACGTTTTAAGGAACCACATTTTTGCCGTATTTTCCAAAATACATACCAAGATAAATGATATTTCAATTGTATATTTATATTATTTTAAGATAACCTCTAATAGAAGTAACAATTTGACAATCTGGGGACCACCCACCTCAGATTAAAATTTTTGCTAAATCTAATAATGTGACAGTGAGTTATTACTGGAAAGGTTTCAATACAGGCAATCAAATATTAAAAGACTGAATTTTTTTTTAAGTTATGCATCCTTTGGAGAATGTCCGGTAAACACAGATGTGAATCACAAATGGCTCTTTTTGGCCACTTCTGGTTGATAGTTTACAAAACCATTTCTGTATTTGGGATATGATGTTGCCTTG